>NC_048898.1:7051861-7356966 GCF_011077185.1 Oxyura jamaicensis
AAAAAAAAAAAAAAAAAAAAAAAAAAAAAAAAAAAAAAACCTTTATTCTGCTCAGATGCCTGTGATTGGTTTTTGACTGAGAAAAGGTAGCTGTAACAGTGTCCAAACCTGTCTGGAAACAAATAATTCCTGACTTACTTAGTGTATTTATAGTAAAAGCACACATTTCTGAATATCCTTGCCTACTGCACTTTTCCCAGCCAGCCTGCAACAGGACTCATACACCTTCTGTAACCACCTTCCAGGATTTTGTAAAGATAGCAGTCCTCTCCACCAAGCAATTGATTGGAGTTGGGTCAAGCGGTGAGGATGGATGTCCCATTGTTAACTTTTAGACAGCTTGGAAAATATTTGTTTTCTCTTGTGTATAGCCAACATTTCTTAGTACATCCTCTTCAGAACGAAGATCACTGGTTCTTCTGACTGGTTGAAGAGAGAAGGGATGGGTATCTGAACAGCAAAGCCTATTCAGTCAAGGAGCAATCCTGTTCATGCCTTGTCACACCAGCTGCCAGGAACACTCCGCGCACTGCATCAAGAATGGCCATCTAGCTCTGATGGATCGTCACTGCCCCTCCTCTTTCCCACACCATCTTCACCATTCTGCTAACTGTAGCCATACAGTAGTTCCATTAGAAGCAATTCCCAAATAAACAGTCTGCAAATGAAACCATCTCATTTCAGATCCCTGTAGTTAATTATTGCTTAGGCATCAGAAGAACTGTTCAATTTGCAGGTCCACCTGTCTCTGCAATTCCCACTTAATTTGTCTTCAAGAGAAGGGTGGATCCGTCCCTGTTCTTGCATCATTTTCCTGAATATGTACTGGGACATGCAGAAAGCATTTTTAAGAGGTTGGTGATCCAGGAATACTGTAATTTGAGTAAGTGGAGAGCAGTGTGTTCAAAAATAATTAACAAAGAAAACACATTAGACTGGAATCATGAAGAGCTTGGACATACTGTGTGAGGTAAGTAACATTAAATGCATCTCACTACATTTCAAACAAACAGACAAGATGGATGCAACATTGCCTGCATATTACCTCAGAGGGAAAGCTGTTCCTCTTGCTAGATTTCAACTGCTTCCAGGGCCAGCATCCCAAATAAAGAATTCCTATTGCTTTTCAAGAACTGAGTTCCTTTTTACACTGAAAGTGACAGTGTAATGACTATCACAAAAGAACACAAACAATCAAACCAAACAGTCCTTAAAATGGGAAAGCCAAAAGAATAAAATCTGTGTAAGCCAAGCCATTAACACCTGCTCTGAATTGAACCTGAGATAATTTAATCCCTTATGCATTTTTTAATGACGTATAGCAAAGAAGTGTTCTCATTCAAAAGCCAAACATATTGCATGTGATACAAAAAGAACAGTAGAACAGAGTACTAGCATGTGAAAGAAACATGTTGCAATTATGTGAAATACTGCTTTTGATATTTTATTAACAAGCAAGCATCCCTGGAATTGGGTCTAAATAAAAATACTTCATTAACCAATCAGAATACAAGGGAGTTATATAACTTTATTTTACAGAGCATTGATTAGTTTTGAAAATTCCCATTTTTAATGTTTTAATTTCATCTTTTATTTAAAAAAAATCACTAAAAGGACAACCCACAAAAATACAATCTGTATCTGCTCTATATTTACAGATAACTGGTCACTATTAAGGCACAGATTTAAAACTAACATTTTTATGTAGCAAGTCAAATATTTGTGCATAATACAACACTAACAATACGGTATGCTGTACTGTCATATTCCCTTTGTGGAATCAAAACAAGTGAGATTTTTTTTTTCCAGTGTGTTCTTTTTTTTTGTGTGAAGCCCTATTGAAAATAATGTTGTTAATGGGAAATTCTTCACTTTGGTGTAGATGATAATAAGCACTGCTCAGCAAAAGACCACATCAACTTAATACTGTAATAAGTTCAGTTTCCAAATATAGTACTGTCTAGATACATAGTATGCACTTATGAAAGACTAAAAATTTAAGAGTGTAAAGGATTTTTTTGATGCTTCTAAGTTCAGGCAAAACAAGCAAGAAGAGGTTGCAGAAAGTTCCGTACAAAGTGTTGAGTATTTCTGTAGAAGGTCTTATAGAATCTACATGACTGAAAACAACTTGATTTTCAAACAATGGTCTTGAAAATGCAAACATTTAAATGAAAGCTCATTTGTAAGCACATAAATCAGTCCATGTCAATGGAGCTATGTGCTTAGAAGCAAGCGTAAGTGTAAAGAGTTATAGAATTAGAAATTGTGGCTTCCACAAGGGTTTGCATGAAGTTGCTCTTTCCTGTGTAACAAACACACACACACAAATACCTCACAAATAAGTGGATATTTACCTACAGCATTTGAACACAAGTTAATTTTGATGTGAACAACTGCGTGCATGCAAGATGCAGTTCTATCCGTTCTAATCCGAAGTACGATTTTAAACCCAAAGGAAGCTAACTGCTACTTGATTTACAGTGGAAGTCACCCAGCTATACACCATTAAGTAGATATGGCTGAAATGAGTACTGAGCAGTTATTTTTTTTGCTAGCCACAACAGGCTTTATATAATTGCTTGATCATCTATGCCCTCAGGTAATAACTTTTTAAAATTCCCTTTGTGTGTGCAAATCTCTAGACATCATTTTGGTTTTCTCACCTTAAAAGAATTATCCATGGAAAGTGTCAAAACTATTTCTCACCCATTTTTGCATAAAAACCAACTACTGTAAATGTTACTCTAATGCCTTCTGTTAAGAGCACTTGACAGTGGTTTATGTCCATCTCAAAAGTCTTGTACACTGAACATAAATAATACATTACAGTAGAGGTAATTCACAACATTTCTTATGGGAAAGCTTTTCAACAAATTAATGCTTGGAAATTTTATATTGCATTGCAGAAAGAGGCACTTCATGAATTCCTTCATTACATGAGAACCCTTCATAAACCCATAACAAGACATCTGTAAAGACAGAAGAATAATATTGCCAAATTATTTGGACTTTCACAGTATAAGAATGCAATAGTTAGCTCTAGCCACTTATAATATCGACTCTGTTGAACATAACTTGTTTCAGAAATAGTTCATCTCCAGAGTTTTAAAGACTTCTGCAGCTGGCCATTACAAATCTAAACTGAACAAAACAGATGCTATCACACCTATTTCATGTTGGTCACTTATTTGCTGCATGCATAGTCATGTAAGTAATATGCGTCATTTATTAAATGGCAACAGTGCCGTCTTGTCAAATTAGATTAGTTGTATTTAATCAAACCGACAGCCCAGAGCTCTAGTTTGATGAATGCCTTTCATTCTCTACCATAAATCTGCAGTAGATCAGTTTAATGTTACATATCATAGGTGTATAGGATCTAAAAATAAAAGTCTGATATAAATAAGTGTCCTTTAGTGGCAGGATACTAAAAATAGCCCTTTGCTTTGAGACAACCATTAAAAACAGTTTTAGCATAACAGGCAGCAGTTAAATATGATGACCGCAAAGGGTTAATATTGCAAGGTCCATTTTGGTCTTTCATTGCATCTGTTACAGTTAGCAAATTTCATTGCAAGCAGTACTAGACTGCTTCATGAGAGCATAATAGGACTGGTCCACTACTGTGTGGCTGGATTTTGGAACAATCTCTTCAGGTAGCTACTGGGGAGACAGAGAGAAGGGAAATCTGCGTAAGAACCAGTTCCTAGTACCATTAGAGTGAGAAGTGACTTAATGCAGGAACATCTGAAAGAAATTTGATTAGTGCCAATAAAAAAATCAATATGGAAATGAAAGAAAAATTTCCACAGGACAAGAAATCAGAACATGTAAAGTGCAGAAAGACCTCAATAATTATTTTAAGCAGTACCAGAAAAATCCATCTTGATAAAACCAAAATCTATGCTCTCTGGCATCCCAGCTCTTCATTCTTCCTTCATTCAACAAAGTAAAAATTCAGTGCATACATTATAGTTATAGGTAATAAAATACTAAACAAAGAACCCTATATTATTATTGCAAAATCTGTCCAATCTACATGAGTAAAACATAACTCACATTTGGTGTTTTGAAAGACAGACAGAATGTGTTTTCTCTTTTTTTGGCACAGCATTGTGCAGACAAAATGCTTTGGTCCTTGATAGCCAAACTCCCAAAGTGCAGAGGGTGGTGTGCAGTGAAGGCTGTCCACAGGATTGCTATGTCCATCTTTGCAGTTGACTTTCTGAGCCACAACTTAACTGCTACCAGCGACCGCTGACACTAGCAATGTCCGAATGATACTGACGTGGCAGTCTTCCACTTGCTCCACCTTCGAGGAATGAGGCACGTATGTTTGCTGGGTCAAACAGCTTTCTTCGGTTTTTATTCAGTTCTACAAAGTAAAAAAAAAACAAAAACTCTCAGATATAAATGTTAATTAACTTATTTATTTTTAAATCAAAACAACCCAAAACTTCTATTTCAATAATAATGTTTTCGATACAGAACAGTATCAACTGAAAATGTCAGTGAGGTACTCATTCAGTTTAATCAGAATAGTATGAGTGCCAGGGTAAGACTTCATAGAAGCTGACTGGGAAGCAAGCATCTATTTGTTGCAATTCTTAATTTGCACTGATACAGGGTGGAGTTGATACTTTTTTTAAAGTGGTAATTTAGATCAAATTGCCATAGCTGAAATAATTTTAAAAGGTTCTGCTACCAGACTCAAAGGCTGCAGTCCTCTGAAGGGACATGCACATAGAATTTTTTGCAGCATAACCACGTTATGAGATGACAAAAAAATTTATCAGCAACTCAATCATTTCCCAATGCACGATTCTTTAGTGGTAACATTGAAACAATATTTTACTATGGAATTTATTAGAAAAAAACAGGTGCTCACCTCTCATTCAAATACACACCCTAAGTTTGTATTAGGAAATGCCCATCCAAAATGTTTTTTCTTCCCTCACTTATCTGTTCTTGTCAGCAAGCCAGATGTGACAGACAAATCACCAAGATTACAGATTTTCATGACTGCTACTAAACGAAGTACATTGTATTTTTACCCTCTTTAGGCCATCACTTTATATGCCTTCATTAACAGCATCAGGAGAAGATTTTGGAAGGAAAAGGGAAGGAAAAATGATCTAATGTTGCACTATCTACATGAAGAAAACTTTCTCCAATTCATTGCCAAGACAGTGAAGACAGGGCATTTGTATGTAATATAAAATTGCATGTGATTTATTACAATTAGAAAACACATCTAGGCACAGTACAGCACACTGGAAGAAACAGTAATTGGCCCTCATGTACAGAAGGGTACACAGAGACAACCTTTTAAAGTGAATTGGAAAAAAAACTAGTAATATGTTCCATTCAAACCCATCCATTTTGTAGGGACTCACAGTTCTGGGGAATAAAACAGAGTTAATCATCTGCTGTGAAACAGACTTTCTACCAAGCTCCAACTTTCCAAGCAGACCATGCAACTGAACATACACTTGGGAATATGAAAGCTTTATAAAACCTGGTTTTAAGTTCTTTCTGATGAGGGCTAGTTCAGTAGAAATCAACAAATGAAAACCCGTGTGAAGTAGTTTATTTACCTGAGATTGCAAGCAGCATTTTTCTTCTGGCACCAAAAGTGGTAATTCCTAGCTCTTTCAAATCTTGATCAGTAAGAGTAAGGAATGTCTGCAGATCAATCTAAAGTGATAAGGAATAGGCCAATTAAACAAGTTTATCCCCAAAATTATTAAGCTGTAAGAAGTGCTTCAGGATAGCCTCATTTTTTTCCTACTGCATTTTACATTTCTGCCAACTAGTTCTCCGCATGTAAACAGCAATCACTGCATTCCAATGACTTCTTCACAGTTTCTCAGTTTGCTACCTTATCTCTCTGACAGAAATTTAAGAAGTAAGCCGTTTTTGAAAACCACAGAAGTCTACTAATGACATTTGATATTGAGTATTTATCAGAATTGCTATAATGTAATTGGAAACAACCAGGTAGATATGGTAGACAATTCAAATTTCAGAAAGTTACCAGAGGAAAATTGCTCAACTACTGGTGATGTATTTGAATTAAAGCACTGAGCATTTCACAACATACCAAAGTGTGTGCTACTAATACAGTTCATGGAAATGTGGTAGAAAATTTACTTTTCATTGTGGCCTAACCGTGTGGCCATCACACTTAATCAATGACTCTTGAGGTTAAAATAAAATAAAACATAAACAAAAGTCATCTGTAATGTTAGAAACCAACACAGCCATCTCCAGTTATGCATCGAGAGTGGCCTCAAAATAATACCAAAGTTTTAATGACTAGATAATATGGACATTATGGAGCATGCAGAGGAGCACAAGAGATAAACCTGAGGGACTGTACACAGAATTAATCAAGACACAGCTGGACTTATTTCCCCCCAGATTGAGTATTGATCCTGCCACACAGTTTGGTTGCACAGAAACAGAATTCTCCCCCGTAGTAAGTAGTAAGATTAGAGAGATGTGAAGCACTGGCAGGAAATACACCAGATCCAGCTGCCCTGAGCTGAGATGGCAGCAACACACTCCAACGGACCCAGGACGATTCCATGAGCGCATGTACATGAGTGACTTGGAGTGCTGGAGGAAGTACAAGCTTGCCTTGTGTCTAGCCTTGAATATACCCCCGGTGCATGCAAAGCCATTTTCCTCTCCCAGAAGCATATCTCAAGCTGAACATTGGTACACCAACAGAGCAACTCATGTACAACATGAATGGAAGGTCCTCTTGGAGTTTATTCTTTATGAACAAGTGCACAGTCCTCTTAACAAGAAGGCAGTCTGTGCAGGTACCCACTTTGCATGGTCTGTTAGGACAAAACACTCAGGTGCGGATCTGAGACCACCAACTGGTGCAGATCTCACTGCTGATAAAAATCAAAGTTGCAGGATGAAACACTACGCATGTCCAAGCTCACTCTCTGGAAATTCAGAGACATGATAAAGCTTCATTAGAGCTGTTCATGAAAATCCTGTCACCAAGAGACTTCTCAGCAGCTTTGGTCAAGAGATGGAACAACCACTGTTGTAAAAACACACTACAAACACAAAGATGTCTTTCAAATGAATACTGACCTCTTGCTGTTGGAATACATCTGTGTATTTGCCCAAACCAAGTTTGCTGAACAGCTCAGGCAGGTCAGATCCCTTGAAGAGGCTGTTCAGGTTGCAGCCATTGCTTCCTGTCAGCGAGGAAATGCAGTCCATGTAATTACTGCTACTGAGATAGTGTTCAGCTGAAAGGGAAGAAGTACACTTTTCAGTCACATCACAGAGATGGGCAATTTTCAGTCACTTCAATGCTGCATTCAATTAATCATTAAATTACCAAAATATTTAAATTATTTAACATCAAAAATGAAAGCAAAAAAAATACTTCTCAGTGGTCTTTGAAAATGAACAGAATTAAAGTGTTTTTAATTTTATTTTATTTTATTTTTATTTTTTTTAAGCTCTGGTATTTGTTTTCTACACAAAGTCACATCATGTAAACAGTCATGTGGATGCACTTCAGAACCTCATAGAGGGGAAAGACCTGAAATGCGCCACTGCTTTTCCCTCTCCTTAAGCCCTCTCCTGTTTTCTTCAGTAGGTGTTTTGGAAAATACCATTGCAAACAATCACAACCTGCTCTTTTTGGTCTGGATGGGGAGAATACCATGCTGGAGCAATTCCTGGTAGAGGACCAGGGAGTAGCTGCATGATTTATTGTACAATAGAGATTAAAAAAGAATGAAATAGTTTTATAGAAGATTAAAACTGCAAATATGCTCCCTATAAAGTTTTAAATTACATTCCCAAAAAGCATATTTAAAAAAGCATTTCCAGAGTGAAGTTTTTAAACAAGAAAACCAATGTAGCTGCACAATCCTTTATGTTCTATATGTCACAGTACACAACTAGATAGTGTTTTTTTTCTTTGTTTTCAGCATAAGAAAAATAAGATCACTGCCTGGAACTATATCAGGAATTTGTGTAAATGGGGCCACTGTAAGCTCTCCCTCATTTGTTTACAGACACCAGAAAGTATACAGCAAAACGGTACCTTCCTACGCAAGTAAAAATACCACTGTCCCAGAGCCTTCTGCAATAGCCTCCAGTAAAGACTGCCAATAGGAAGTTATAAAAAACACCACTGTACACAAGTGCTGTGCTAGTTTTCTTGTCTTCTGGGCACAAACTAGTTAGAAAGTCTCCCAACTGTTAATTTGATAGCAAGATCCATTTTGGAGGAGAATTTTAGAACACAGACTATTCAGTGTTCAGTATTAGAACTGTGAACATTAAGTTTGACAAATGAAGCAATTACTAGGCTGGCATTTTAGGCTGTAAAAGGCAGTGCCTTCATTTCCTCTGTATCAGAGTAAAACAGTACAACACATACCTCAACAAAAACTAATGGTCAGGGCAGATTATGCAAGACTATGTATTGGGAAAAGTGAAATATTACAAGATACTACTGATGCAGTTATGAACCACTAGCATAAAAAAAAGCAGAAATTAAACACCACTATATGACCATACAAACAAAAACTTACACAGTAAACTTGTATGTTAAGGTAAGCATACTAATTTGTCCAGTCACCTTATAACTGTTTCTTTCATCTCCTGTCCACAAATTCCATTCTTCACTCACTAGCAGATAGCCCAGTAAAGATTTGGCTATTGCTGCATCAATGACAGCAGAGTAGTCTAGATAGTCTAGAAAAAAGCTTTTAAGTCTGTACACCTTGAAAAAACAAAACAAAACAAAAAAAACCTTCCAAGACAGCAAAGAGCTTTCAGAAAGAATGTTTTGCATAAAGAAATTCCTTAAAGATTTTCCGGACCAATACTTGTATATCATATTATACTACCTTGCATATGCTTGCAATATATATTCATTGATATCAATTATATATTCACAATATTCATTGATATACATTTGGTTTAATAAAAATAGTAATCAGAACGTAGGAAATTATTAACCTGATTTATTTTGTTTCCGCTTGGGGCTGCCAATTGAGGAGACAAATTCATGAGCTGTGGGTCCAAGCCCATTACGATCTCTCCAGTTATCAGATTCGCTGCTATTTCCCAGGTGCTCCCGACTGTTGGACCGTGAGAGAGACATTGATGAACCCTGCAAGCCACAGAAAGAACATTTGGGCAGAAAACAGAAGTTTCATTGTGATTCAAATGTTTTCTTTGAAGCAGTCCCGTTTAAAAACACAGCTTCAGTGCTTGCTAACATCCTTTTGGCAGTTGATCAATTGTCAAATTGCAAGCCAGACACAAAAACAGCAGGTGTGCTTAAAACATA
Source organism: Oxyura jamaicensis (assembly GCF_011077185.1). Taxonomy (NCBI): domain Eukaryota; kingdom Metazoa; phylum Chordata; class Aves; order Anseriformes; family Anatidae; genus Oxyura; species Oxyura jamaicensis. The sequence continues at coordinate 7,061,208 of NC_048898.1, forward strand.
TGCGGTTTAAGGATTTTAAACTGTTTAGAGACTACACTTCAGAATAAATTGCTTGGTATTTCTGACTTTTTTTCCAAAAAGTTCCATGATATCAGATTCCCATACAAATTCTAGACATTAAGCACTCTGTCTATGCATCCCTTCACGGAGAAGAGAACTACAGAACATTTGTTCAGAGAGAAGTGAATCAAGTATACAGTACTTGACAGTAATATTGTCTACAATACAATGACAACAAACCTGCAACCATTTGTGAATTTTTTGACATCTTTTTAAAAAAGATTTTCACATTCCTGTAGTGTATTAATTATCAACTCTAATTACCACTGAGTCAGAGTGTTTCCAATAAAGGCAACATTCCCTGAAAAGCTGCAGTTAATTAGGAAATTGGGTGGGGATATACCAAAAAAAGATTAATATTGACACCGCACACTTACACGAGCTAAAAAGAGATAGAAGTAAATAATTTAGTTCTATATATTTCCATCAAATTCTAATTAAAAAAAAAAACACACACAATTTAGGAGTTAATCTTTTCTACTGCTCAGAAAAACTGACACCACCGGAGAAAAACCAAAGCTCCTTGTCATTGACAAAACCAGGAAGGTGTGAACTATGGTTAGTATGACCCAACAAATGAAGAAAGGAATGGATTTACTCCAAGCCTTACAAATGAACAAGAAAAAGATAGAGCTTCTACATTGTGTTTGAGCATGGTGACGGCTAAAAGTTGTAAAGCAAAAAAGATGTTGGCCAATGTTTCTGAATGCCCAGTAAAATATTACAGTGGAGATTAAATATTCAGTGACCTTACTTTACAAATTAACTTTCCAGACCATAGACTATAATACCAATACTGCGTCTGTTCAAAGACTAGTTCCTCAGAGCATCCCACACGTTTCACAAGAAAAATGTACATGCAGGGAAGAAGGGTGGCAGCATGATCTCCGATACTAATGACGTTGCAGACTACTAAATAGAAGCATGATAACAAGGAATCCAAAATTTTTATTTTCCCCAGATGTTTCCACAATAGCTCATACCAAACAAGGGAAACAGGAGTCCTAATATAATACATTTCAAGGGAAGGAGCTAAGCCTGTGGTTTGTACATGGGCAAACTCCAAGTGACTAAAACACAAAATGGTCTTCAAATTATGTCTGCTTAGAGACACTTAGCAGTGCATCACAGCTTGGGGAAAACCCCCAGCCCAGCTGAATCAGTAAAGTCAGTTAAACAAAATGACAGATTTTGGTTGTCACTTTTTCTCTCCAAGTCATTACTGCAAACTCAATATAAGTACTCAAATCTATTACAAATGTCATGTGAAGTTCATATATCAAGGGGGAAACACTGAAGTACTTTTTAAAAAAAACATGGTTGAATATTTTTTTTTTAATTAAGTAGACCAATAAAGCAAGCTTCTACAGCTTTGTGAACAGAAAGTAACATAAGCTGCTACTATTCCTTTTTCTAACATTGTTTCACCACACAGTAATTTACATTATATAGGTTACATGTTGTATAACCACATTATTTTTAAGTAGGTTACAGAATTTCTACCACCAGTCTGTCTACAATTATTGAGTCATTTGGTCCCATAAGTTTTCAGCTGCTTTAAACAAATATCTTTACAGGAGCAGAATTCTATATCTAGAGCATGATTTATACAGCTGATATAACTGTATGTTGGGCTGAATGTATTCCATATGTATTATTAATTATTTAAGAAACATTTTTCAGAATAAAAATACTTAGTACCTTAAAAAGAAAGCTAAAAAATATTATCTGAGACCAAGTTTCAGAGAATTCTCAAAAGAAAAAGTTGCATCATTCAATATAAATAAATTTCCATTACATTAGTTTTTTTATATACCTCATATGTAGTTGTCATAGATGGCTTATACGATACATGATTAGCTCTTCTCAGTTCTTTGATGGTTTCTGCAGGCATAGATTTAGAGAACCCCAACCCGCTCCATGTATTTGTTGGAGTTCTCACTTCTGTTACAACTGGCTTCTTTAACATAGCTGAAAAAATGTAAAGATAAACTGGAAAATCTCAACCTTAAAGACACAGATAATCTAGAAATGTATGCTCACAGGCTTCTTCAACACACCGAACGAATCCTTAACACCTCCAGTTGCTACACAGATTGAATCCTATACTTCCTGGGGACAATTTACTCTGTCAAAAGTTAGGTAAACCCCTTAGGGCTGGCAAGGAAGCCAAAAGAATCCCATCTGTTTCAAAAACAAAGTGCCTCTGTTTTTCTTTTGGCAAGAACGTATTTGGTTTGTTTTTTAAATAGGGTCAAAGACATGGCTATGTCCTTTATCAATTTTATAACAATCTACTCCTGAAATGTGGAGTAACCTTGCCAATATGGCAAACATCCTAAAATTTAAATTGGTTTAGATGAAGTATTACAGCTGTGAATCTTTCTGCAACTTGTTTACACTGAGTACTTTATACTATGTTGGTATTAAAAAAACTGGAATATAAAAAATACACGTTTCACTATCAGCTTGAAATTTGATTAAATCAAATTATAGAACTGAGCCTTCAGAAAATTATTTCAGTAATGTAGCAACAAACTTTTCAGAAGTCACTGTTAATCCACATACCTTTGGTCGCTAGTAGCTTCTTCTGTTCATAGTCAAATGCCTAAAAATCAAACATGCAGAAGATAGTTTCATTACCATTCCAACTAAATGTCGTTCTAGTATTTAGCTCTTTTTCAAAACAAAGTTTTTCAGAAGTTGCCAAGGAATACATAACAAGGTTTCTTGTAAAGGTAAAGCACTCATTCAAGTGTAGATAAAGATTTGTTCAAGCATAGATAAAATTTTCTAAATAATTATCTGATTTCTGTTTGCATGAGGCTACAAAAGCATTTAGAAACTTAGGGCAGAACAATTGTTTTGTAAGATTATTTTTTTTTTAAGCCTAGTTTCTCTTCCATAATCATCTATTCTTACCAGTTAAAACATTCCCCAACAGTATGAAGCAATATATATCTGAGACAGCAAATCTAGGTACCACAGATATCTCGAATAACCTTCTTTCAAGTTTAGTTCCTCTCCATGCACTCACTTTCTAAAAGGAACACAGGGGAGCTTTGACAGAATTTAAAAACTTGTGTTTTCACTACCAAAGACAATGGAAAATTTGAACTTTAGATGTCACTGATTAAATTCTTTCTACTTCTCTGAATTACAGATTAGCAAGTCTAAATATGCAAAACTACAAAAATGTATTATTTAGCGTGAAACTTGAAACTCATTACTTAAAATAACTAGACCTCTGATAAGAAAAAGGGCTGCAAAACATGCAAAACACCAAACTTAGTTTTGCCCCATTACTCAACGCAGTCTAGTTATGCCCACACTGATAGATCTATACTGATAAAGAACTGTTACTACTGTTTTACAAATAAAGTATATTTTATATTTGTATGACAGAACTAGTGTAGCTGCTTCAGTAAATACTCCTGTAGATAAACCTGAAGCTACAATGAAAAAGGTGTTTTGACACTGGTTATGAAAAACACTTTACAAGTTTTCATAACTTATCACTCATCTTAAAGCAATGAAATAAGATTTTACACACATTTAAGATGCTTGAGTAGACTAATTAGCCATACAGTTTTTTTGTGCTGAATTTTTATTTAAGCTCAACAGAAGCAAAATAGTTCCCTCCCCCCCTTGAGACATTAAGTTGAAGACCAAACTGATTTTTTTTTCTTGCTTTCTTTGGAGTACAAAGACTTGGAGAGATTACTATTTCTCCTACATTAAGATTCTATGGGAAGGTAATGATGATATTTACTTATTTGAAAAGGTCTTGCTGTTTTATGTCAAACATAGCTAGTGATCATATAGCAGTTTCAACACAAAAATAAGATTATTTTCTTCCTTCTGTAATGTATGGTACCCTGGGATTTCATCTGAGAACTAAGGGAAAGGTAAAAACAACAGAAGTTACTGTTATTACACATTGAAAGATGCCTCCTGTATATCACCAGACCTTCCTGCAACTGGAGATTCCATTTTGTCTAAACTCCCAAGACCCAACATAATTTCTGCACACGAAAACAAACCAGCCAACCTAAATAAAACCCACATCTTGAAAGAATGAACAATTTTGCAGAGAAATGCATTCCTGAAACAGTAATGGCAAGTCAGTCTGCTAGCCAATTTCCTTTGCACCGTGTAATACATACACTTTGCAATTACCAAGTTTTGCAGTAGATTTGGGTTTATTTGGGAAACATACCTGCATATTTACATATGATGGCTGTGCTAGACGTGCTCTTTCGGAATTCTGCTGGGCAGCTGCTGCTCGCTCTGCTGCCCGCTCACTTCCAGGAGCCTTTTTGTCAGCCATGGGACTTTCAGAAGCACTTAACTCTGCATCTGAGAGCAACCTCTCTGTAGTACTATGGAACAAAGTCAGTATTAACTCCAGTCTTTCTTTTTCACAACCAGTGAACATTCAATGCAATTGTCATAACTGAGCTTTACTTCAAGAAGTTTGGCAGCAAAACTCAACAAAAGCCAGTAGCATACAAATATCAACATTTTCCCCAATATTCCCTAAGTCTCAGTTTTCCTTCCCTGTGTACAATTTTTCTCCAACAGTGAAACAAGACATATTGCTGCTGCCTGTATTACCAAGTATGAGATCATCAAGTAAGATAGAAGCTTTCTGGTGTCAGGAATCATTACATGCAATCCCTACATAGTGTGGCTTTATGCTGTTTAGCTTTGCTCAGGCCAGCAACTCAGCAGTTCTAACAAGCTAGCAGTAGTAGGAAGAGAGTTACATCTAAGTGGAAACTAAGAAAGATAACGTGGGTCCTACACTTCAACAGTCATGATCCTGCATGCCAATGTACCTCATATTGGAATTCTTCCAAAAAAAAAAAAAAAAAGCCTTATGTTATGCCTGCTCTAAAGCAAGTGTAAACTCTCACTTTAAAACATGATTACTTCTATCTGCTTTGAAAGATTACTCCCAGAAGAATAAAACCCTAAAGAAATGTTGAGACTAAATCCACAACAAAAAGAACAAGACATAAAAACAACTGAGCCTGATAGTTTAGAAATCCAAGGATTTCTGCTAATGAGAACAGAATTAATGAAATAGATATTACAGCTTTAACAGTGTAAATAAATGAGGTAAAAGAAAATATGCATCTCAAGAGTCATGATAAGCAGTTCCCAAAAGCTACTTAATACTACTTAAAGTAGATTGCACAAAACATCACATTAAGAACAAAACAAGTATTGCCAAGATGTATTATGACTCAAAAGGGCCTTTCCCACTGCTGGGTCATTAAAAACAAACAAACAAACCAAAAAATCATTGGGAACATGCTGTTATGTCCTGAAAGTCATTTTTCTATGAAGAAAACAGACTCAAGTACACACAAAAGCAAAATGGCTGGAAATTAAGAATTGTTCTCAATGTAATCAATAAGAAGGTGGTGTGCAAAAACATGTCCTTTAGAAATAGCTAATCAAAGTTCCTCTGAAAAAAATGCCCATCCTTTTGTGGGGAAGTTTTTTTTTTAAGACATGGACACAACTAAAGAGAAAAATTCCTGTACAAAAAGTATTCGAAGTTTACAAACAGAAGACAAAACGGAGGACATAGTAAACAAGCCAAGTTCAATTTAAGACAGCTCTTTGAACAACTAATGACTGAAACATCTATCCACAAACACAAGATAGTTCAAATAATCTGTATGTGCACTTTCAGCTTACTGTAAGTGAGAGTTTTTGGTGCCTTGCAGTAATTCAACTGTTTGCCTCTTCGTACACGCCTGTTTGGAAGAGCTCATCATCTGCTTCAGGTCACTGGTATTTGCTGAATGTGATGGACTCCTTGGCATGCCCACTTCTACAAAAGCATCATTGCAACCTATAAGGCCAATAAAGAGAATAGTCAAATAGAACTCCTCTTATATCCTCTTATATTCTGGTGTGCTTAGTAAAGTGATTACAACTATTTAAAAAAATGGCTCTTCTTATTAACCTAGTCTTCAGAGTTAACAACTTGGCTTCAGGTAAGTCAAAAATGTAATTTCAGATACACAGAAAAAAGCATCAATATTGAAGTGTGTCTACTGTATCTTGTAAGTATTTTCCTTTATTTATTCAAGTAAAAGGCAAGTAATATTAGTTAATATCAAATTTAAAGAGAATCAGAATATTTCAAACAAATTTGATTTGGTATCCAGTTTTAATAAACCTTGTCAGGTGCTCATATAATCTTTTCTGGAATACAAGGTCCCCACTTAATATTCAAACACTTTTAGGATGTATTTTTGCAAATATTAATTGCCTTAATTGGGCAACGTACCATTTATTCGAATCAGTACTTCAGATTACTATAAGCATTAAGAAAACCATCTCCTTGTTGATCAGTATTTGAAAGGGAAGCAGGGCCTTTACACAAACCTACACAGAAGTTTGAAATGAAACTTGCTTTCCTTCCCTCCATAAATGAAGGAACAGATCATTATGCTGTGTTTGAACAGCTAAAGGAACAAACTGAGGTTTTATTGTAAATAGCAAATTAATTTTGTCTGCCGATGTCATCCAAGTTTGATCTACACATAATTTTGTGCAAGAATAACTCTCTCAAAAGGCATTATTTCTTTCCATTCATTGAAGAGAAAAAATAAAATATTGCTAAAAAATTCTCTACTGGTTTAAGCTATGAATTGAGGCTGCTATAAAAAAATACTAAAATGGTTATAGATCGTTTCCCTAGATAAATAAAAATAATATGGAGAGTAAATAAAATGATAAAAGCGTATTTATGTTAACTTAAGGTGTTTCTATCATCAGCATGGCTCCATTAGCACAATTTACTTTCCTTGACAATAAATTTGTGAGATCCAAAAGGTATTTTCCTTCAGCATTGCTGCACAACCAATGCACAGGCATCATGTGTTCATTTAATTAACTATATTAATTGTGCATTTCTGTTTCATGAACTATATGTGCGCTGTACAAACACTACAAGAAAAAAGAACAGAATGTCAAAGCCTTACCTTCTGCACTATTTGACTTGGCAGCTACTTGTTCTGAGGCACTATGAGTACTTGTTTGTCTTGCCGAATCACTGTGGTTTGTGCTCAACACATTTTCTCCCAGCGATGTGGCAGACAGTGCAGCATACTTGATATTTGAGGTCTGAAATGATTGTCAAAAATGAAAGTGATTTTATGCTTTACGCTTAAGAAAATATTGCAAAGTTTGCTTTTCTGTCTGTGCAAGAAAGCAAGAGATTCATTTCTGATACAGGAGAAATTTCATTTCCAATTTTTCAGCATGGGACATGTTTTCAAAAATATAAAGATGTTATAACACTACTGTTCTACGTAGAAACTTAGTAGCTTTAAGAATCTACCAATGAAGCTATTTTTTTCCCCTAACTTTCTTAGAACAGGTTCATTACAAACAGATCTGGTTCTCCAGAGATCACGTCACTTACCTTCACGTGACCATTTAAAGAAGGTGACCCTTTTTTACTCTCTGATTGCATGCCGTTGACATGGACTTCAACAGGAGTCAAACCTGGTGGTGGAGATGGAGTGTTCTGACTATAACTAGGTACACCAGACAGCAAAATACTAGTTAAAGTTGCTTGGGCAGTAGATGGTATCATTAGGTGTGGAATAGCAGAGAAACCTGCAACAAATTTTGGTTATGTTGTGATTAGTTTTCTCATTTTAAAAAATTCTTACCTTATATTTCAAATAAATGTCTATCTTTATATAGCTTTGGCATATTACTGAAGAAGTTGCCTTTAGAATTGCATGCCAAAACCAAAATGCTCTAACCTTTACTTTGTGAGTTAGCAGTTTCTTACCTAAAACATCGAAACATTGTATGCAACAGCAGGTTGTAAATGTGTATAAAATTATAGCTTCAAATTTTGATATTTATTAATTTCTGTGAATATAAATTTAAGAACTAGGCCATTAGTAAATGAAAAATAGTGGACTTTCAGTTGTCATTCTTATAAGCTACTGTTGAACAATTCATGTAATATAACTTCTACCAACCTGTGGCATTTGTGTTAGCAAGAGATGTTGCCCATAATGTGGGGCTAGGTGTGCCTGAACTTGGACTTTGTAAGGGACTCACAGAGCTATTCAGAGCATTCAACAGAGAGTTTGGAGTAGTTGAGGTGTTGACTGACAGGGCTGTTGGACCTAAAAGGCCTGCAAAAAGTTGCACATATGAATATTTGGCTACGATTTAGTGAAAAACATTATTAGAAGTTAAGAACTAATTAAAACAAAAACAACAAAAAAAAACAAAGTAGCACCCTCATACATTTCACAGACATATTTGAACATTAAACCTGCTGTTTACCTGGTGCAGAAAACAAAGTACAAGGATTCTTAAACTGGGAAACATATAAGAAGAACTGTAGTATCTTTTATGTCCAACTACTGGACTAACTACAGTAGAATCAAAGCACCTGCACAGACTGCTTTTCATCTATGCCATTCTTGTGTATCTCCTTCACTGCTTCTGCCAGTTTGTTTCACAGAAGCATCATTTGCAAAACAAGAAAGTAACTGCACTTCACAACCTTACTTTCATTTCAAATAGCCTTTTTCTGAAAACCTCATATGGATGAGCCACTGCTTCCACACTAAAAACTATTTAACTCCTTCTTGCTTTTTCAATACTGATGGCAAGTCACCCTTCAAAGGCATTTCCTCAAACCAGCTCTTCACCTATGAACATTCGTAGGTCAGTTCAGGATTGCAATGAAGAGGTAAAACAAAACTAAACAAACACCAAACAATACCAAGGACCAAACAATACCAAGGTATGACAACAATAGTAACAAGAGCTGCATTAGAAGCCATAGTCAAATGGCACAGCCACTTGTACCCATGTGACCCTCAGAAAAGCATCTGACATGGAAGTACACAGCACCGCTGAATGGCAGGTCACGAAGTAGTTACGTGAGAACACTGAATTTCAAGAGCCAGTGTCAAGATTTGACACTAAATTCTGTCATTTTTTAAAAAATATTTCTGGTAATTAGGTATTTGCAGAACTTGAAAATGATGTGGTTATTGCAGTCTGGACTATGCATTTCTTCTATAAAATGATGTAAGATAGGAAACTTAGGCATTTTTGTGCTCAATTTTATAGTGATAAATAAGGTCTAAATTAATAGCCTGTGCACCCTCAACTAAACTGGAATTGAAATGTTGTGTTGGGTACGTGCACTTTCATGTTACAGTTGACAAGCGTAAGTACTCACCCAAATTCAAGGCAACCTCATACATCACAATATTGCCAAAAGGAAAAAAAAAAAAACTTGAAAAAGATTCCTCTGAAAATCACAGCAGTAGTGTCCTATATCACCTGCATTTCCCTTCCTTCCCTTTTCAGCTGAGTGGTTTGCAAGCTTCCGGATGATATTCTACAGAGATGAGTCATGCTGCTGATTATGAAAGCCTTGGAGGAAGTTTTTACCACAACAAGCCCTTGAAAGGCCAGATGCTTTTGGAATAATCTAATGCTTTAACACAAGTCCTTATGCAAAAACACATCTGGGTTTCGCACAGACTAAATATGTATATTTTTAAAGTGCACATGAATTAAGTTTCAAAAGTGTTCATGTATACATATATGTACACGTAAATGTGTATATAGACATATATACACACATGTAAACATATACATAAAAATAAACATACCAAGTCCAGTGAGTCCTAGTCCTGCTGAGGACAAGATATCCAAACCAGGACAGGAAAGACCAACAGGGCATGAGACAGTAGAGGGATTTGATGGTATGGTGACTCCACTACTTTCAAGTCCCAGGAGACATTTCCGTGCCTCATACATATTTAAGGCATTTCGTTCAACACTTTTTACAATCACAGACTGTAGGGGGAAGAAAAAATAAATCGAAGAAAAAAACAAGGAAAACCAGTGACTAGCAAGATCTAGAGAAGTGAGCCAATAATTAAAGGCTTATATTCTCTTTTATCAGTAGTCTATATATCAACGTGGACAAAAAAGGTTTGCATGAAAGCTATTAAAGTTCTAGCTGTCTGGAAAAAAAAACCAGTAAGGAACACCTTAAAAACTAAGTTACCAAAAAAACCTCTGTTTTTGTACATTCTCCACACAACGTACGGTGTATTGATTTTTATATATCCCTACACAGAGACACTAAACCACTAACACAATGGAACAGTCACTTAATACTTGGAAATTTGTCTTTTATGGCATACAGATAATGATGCAGGTAACTGGGTGGGTTTCCTCATGTTCATCTGAGTATTTTTACAAAGAATATCTATCCCTCTAATAAATATGCAGTTTTATTTCTTGTGTTTTTTGTTTTTTTTTTTTTTTTTTTTCAAACTTCAAGTTTTTCTCACAGTAGATTTTTTTTTAAATTGATTGCTAACACACACTGCAATTATGCAGGGCAGACGTGACTGAAGGCAAATTTCTGTTTAAAAAAAGTGTTTTGAATTTGCCTCCCCATAATTTTTTTGGTTGTTTATCAATATCTTCCATAAAAAAACTCATCTCTGTATTGTCAAATATTTAATGAAAAAATCAAACTGTCATAAAAGAGAACTGTTAAAACATTTCAATTGATATTTCAAGTGGAAAATATATATATGCATCTTACACAATTATGATCCATTATGTTGGGGAGGAGGGGCAGACATGTCAACTCATCAGCTCTGAAAAGCTGGCATGAAAGCCTAAAAAGAATATATTAGCTGCTCACCAACCTTGCTTGGTTGCTTTGGCTTCGGCTTAATGCTTATGAAGACATCTAACTGCTCCATTAGTTGTGTTATAAACTGTGGTTCTACTTCAATTTCTTCCTTCATATCAAACATGAGCACAAGAGGAAGGCAACCCTGAAAAGGCATTCAAAACGTCATAAAACTTATAACCTACACCGCTTCCACATTAATGTTGGCAATAAATTGAAATACATATATTGTACACATGTACATCATGGTATTATTAGTTCAGAATAAAAAGCATGGATGAAATTAAGTAAAGCTACCTCACTGCCTGCAACAGTACAGCAGTGTATTTTTTACCCTAGGATTCTGATCATCACAGTAAGCTCAAACATGCCCTCACATTAGCTACCTATGCAAAACTAAGGGTGTCTGGAAAACTCAAATTCAGAAACAACTATTATATATCAAATCAGAATAAAATATTGTCAAGAACAGATAGTAGCACTCAAACAGTCCACAATAAACTACGTTTGTAATAAAAAAAGGTTTCTGCAACTCATTATTGTCTAAAGCTCCACTTTTACCCTTTTACCCCCCCATCCTCTGTAGCTACATCAGTGTTTTCCAGTGATATAGGTGACAACTCTGAAACCTTTCAAATAGTAAAATTGTAAGTAACCTGCCAAAAATTAAGAAAAAAATCCCTACCAAAACAAAAACACAACCAAAGAAGGGGAAGGGACAGGGGAACAGAAAATCCACCCCAACCCTTCACAAGCTATCGTGGGATTATTAGATTGCTCATAAAATAAGAACAGAGGGTAACAGTCAGTGAAAGACAAATTCTACTTGGAGAATTTAGATTCACACACAAAGTAGATATCACACATCAGAAAAATCAGGAATGTACATTTTAGAAAGTGGTCATATTTAGTCAGTTCCCTGTTTCTGTAAGTTTTTTTTTTTTTTTTTCAGAACAAAAAGCAGCTATTTGGTATATTCTTCAGATCACTAGCTCAGTATTTTATATTTACATAGCCCTTCTCAACAGTACCACCTATAGCTACAGAGTACTTTCCAAACCTAAATAATTGAAGTAATTTTAACTTAAGGAAAATTAAACCAGCATATCTTAATTATTTTGACTTTACCAAGACTGACAAACACAGCTTAACTTCAGTAAATGATCTTGGCTGAAAAAACAGTTATAAATGGAGTTTATTTTAAAATAGTGAAATTAATAATCCATAATACAGGACTTTAGTTTAACAGAACCACTGAGAGCAATTCATACATGGATTTTCCAAATGTGTTCATAAAAGAATTACAGAAAATATTATCAGAAGGTTTCATCAAATGCCTGCTGAATGAGAATGCAACTAAAAGGTTAGCAAGAAAAAAAGGAAAGTGAAAACTTGGAAATTGGAATGTCATATTTGATAAGTGGATAGATTTCTGCACTATGGTTTTGTTCTTGTGTGTTTAGAGCACCTGCGTGATGATGTTGAAAGAAACACAAGCATTGTTCTTTGATAGAATGTGAGTGAACAAAATTGGTTTGACAATGTCAAAAACCCATTTTAGGGCCGGTACTTTTCAATATTTTTATAAACGATCTGGATGTAGGAATAGAAGGTATTTTGAGCAAGTTTGCTGATGACACCAAACTTGGAGGAGTCGTGGACTCGAATGAGGGTGGAAAGGCCTTGCAGAGAGATCTGGATAGGTTGGAGAGCTGGGCGATCACCAACCGTATGAAGTTCAATAAGAGCAAGTGCCGGGTCCTGCACCTGGGACGGGGAAACCCTGGCTGCACGTACAGACTGGGCGATGAGACGCTGGAGAGCAGCCTAGAAGAGAGGGATCTGGGGGTCGTGGTAGACAGCAAGTTGAATATGAGCCAGCAGTGTGCCCTGGCAGCCAGGAGGGCCAACCGTGTCCTGGGGTGCATCAAGCACGGCATCGCTAGTAGGTCAAGGGAGGTGATTGTCCCGCTCTACTCTGCGCTGGTGCGGCCTCACCTCAAGTACTGTGTGCAGTTCTGGGCACCACAGTATAAAAAGGACATGAAACTGTTGGAGAGTGTCCAGAGGAGGGCTACGAAGATGGTGAAAGGCCTGGAGGGGAAGACGTACGAAGAACGGCTGAGGTCACTGGGCCTGTTCAGCCTGGAGAAGAGGAGGCTGAGAGGAGACCTCATCACAGTCTACAACTTCCTCGTAAGGGGGTGTCGAGAGACAGGAGACCTTTTCTCCATTAACACCAGTGACAGGACCCGCGGGAACGGGGTTAAGCTGAGGCAGGGGAAATTTAGGCTTGACATCAGGAGGTGGTTCTTCACAGAGAGGGTGGTTGCACACTGGAACAGGCTCCCCAGGGAAGTGGTCACTGCACCGAGCCTGTCTGAATTTAAGAAGAGATTGGACTGTGCACTTAGTCACATGGTCTGAACTTTTGGGTAGACCTGTGCGGTGTCAAGAGTTGGACTTGATGATCCTTAAGGGTCCCTTCCAACTCAGGATATTCTATGATTCTATGATTCTATGTCCTCCATAATATAGCACAGCCTGCATTATTATATGCGAAACTAACAAAAAGCAAGTCTTGGTATATTTTTAGCAATTATCAAAACAGGAGAAAACCGAAGGGTTTGGGAAGAAGGGAAGACAAACCGATAATTCACCAAAACCCCTCTCACTTAAGTACTCAATTTAAAATCACTACACATTCTTCCTTCTCCAGTTTGCTCTCATCACTACTGCAAACACTATACTACACTGAATATAACTGCAAGCAATATGCTTATGCTTAGAAACTAGGACTTTAAGACTTGTAATGCTTGTCAGAGATGATATTCACAATCATACACCACATAGCCTTTTCAATGAAATTAGTTACTAGTTAATATTTAAGCTTCTGTTTAGACATACTACTAAACAACATCTAAGAAAGTAGTGCTACTACATCACATATGTCATACTCTAAGGAATGCTATCTATGCACAGTATTACATTTCCCGTTGATACTGTCAGCTCTGCCTCTAACATTAGCCTCATGAGAATCACAGAATCACATACAAATGACAATTTAGTAGTTCAGAAAATGGTTATGGCATTTTGTTTCTTGGTATACATGTCCAGATGCTTCTAGATAGTTACTTACAGAACACCTGTAAAGATCAAATCAGTTTTTATTTCATTTTTAAATCACATACTCAGTTCCAGAGGACATTTCTACTTCCTCGCTGTGAAACAGCATCAGCTATTACTCTGGCTGAATCAGAGCACCTGGAAGGAGCCAGTAACAAACATGACCATCGGGAGAAAGCCAGCGTGCAGTCACACCTTGCAGGAAATTGTTCCAAAACACAGAAATTTGCTTCCACCAGACAATGCCAGAGAAGGAGACAATCAAGCAAGACATACTTCAAAAGAAGCTGAGAGTGATTGCAGCCATTTATCTCTAGTTTGCACAGCTGTCTTTCTTGTTTTTATCTGAAGCTGAAAAAAACAACTCACTGCTTTTACTAAGGTAGGAAATAGAGATAAGCTTTTATCTGGTTAGTTGCTTCTTCCTTCAGCTTTTCAAATTTTTCTTGTTTGAAAATACATAATCCGTTATTAAGGCTGATTTACCTATGAAACTGGAAACCACAACAGCAGTTTCTGGACATATAATCCAAGGGAGCTGAAGCAGACCAAATCTCAATTTATCCATGTTCTTATGTCAGTACGCTTCTTAACAGGTGATAGAGTCGGCATGATTTGGGACACAGAGCTATTCTGCTGCATTTGCAGTTAACTCAGACTTCAATATTTCATAAAACAGCCCTTGTGTAATTCAAAGTTTCTAGAGTAAAGATATATTTTGATATTTACAGGATAGCTTGTTTGCATTTCCTTCCACTTATAAAACCTACATAAAACCCCTCTTTAAACCTCATTACAGAAATACATAGAATAAGACTTTCTTAGTATTTATAGACACTATCCTACCAGAATATAATAACCATGCTGTACATGGTTATATACCATGTACAGCTATATACCATGTACAGCTATAACTATAGCTGTACAAAGAGAAACGTGGCTTGTTTTTGCTTTCCACTATACAGTGAAGCACTGTGCTGCACAATAGAGATGTTGACTTTTAGAATTTGATGGTACCATGGTTTATCCTGATACCAGCTTCAAACTAGATTTGAGTCCAATCTTCCCATGTGTTGCTCATAAATATCCATATAAAAAAAAACATGTACAAGCATTAGTACTACAACAATGCCACAAGCATTAGTACTACAACAATGCCAAGAAGCTCCTATTAAGCTTAAAGGACAATATAACAAAAAACTTTACAAATAATAACACTCATCACCAGAGTTATTTTTATAAAAGGGGTTCTAGCATTGAGGCTACATTACTAGAACTAATGTAAGACTGTGGCGTGAGTAAACATCTCTGTTTTCCTTGAAAAATCACCCACACAGAAGGTAAGGAAACCCTGCGTCTTCCAAAGGAACCTACTTACCTGACAAACACAACAACAAAAGACAGCCCACCACCTAACAACAACTCCCTTCCCCACCCCCCAAATCTGCTTTGTACTCTGGAGCACATTGTTATCAAATATCATAAATGTAAATTGCTTATGCTGCATTTGTATTGCCAAGGCCTTTATTCCAAGCATACTACCACAGATTGCAAATATTTTGGATAACTACACACACTCACAAAACACTAACAAAATTGGAGCATTCAATCGATTCAGCATTCTGCAATGTGAGTAATAAGCCCTCCCCTCCAAAACTCATTTATACTGGACCAATAAATACATGTGGAAGTGGCATATTTTTCCCAGAACTTAACATTTTTACAAGGAAGTTTAACAGAAAGTACTTACCATGAGATACTGTCTGGCAAGACAGACAGACTCAATTGTGCCCTGGAGGTAGACAGTGGATTTCTTCTGTGGGTTACTAGGGTCAGGAAAGTGGATCTGAGCACCAGTCCTCTGCATGATATGCTTGATGTTACTTCCATTTCGACCCATCATAAAGAGATGATGCTGTGCTGCAATGTCTAGTTGTGTGCTCACAGGGATTGCAGAAGCCAAGCTCCCAGCTAGGTGTTCTAGAAGCATGGCTGTTCCTTCCTACAGGGGTAAATGCAAGAGGCTGGTTAAACAGTGCTCACAAACATACAAAACAATGCTTCATCAGATGGTTTCCATATCTATCATGCACTTCACATCCAAGTTAAAGAAATTTCTGTTTTGTTTAAAAACCTGGTTGATTTGTAACAGGGTAAGATATGAACTAACCTTTACCTATTTTTATGACCAAATGCAGAGTTTAATTGCCATTATTAAAGGCAAACAAGAAGACAAACTGCCTGAGCCCAGTGGAACTTCTGTGCCCACAAACAGCAATAAGGAAGCCAACTGAGACATAACTGGGTAGGTACACTTCTAAAGTTTGCCTTTCAGTTTCGGTCTAAGGCATTCTTATGGGCTTGAGTTATACCCAAATGAGACCGTATAAATCTGTCACACTGGCAGTCATTAACAAAAACTTAATTTTATTATGATAAATAGCCTCATGGTAGCTCCTTTACTTGCATGTTAAATTCACAACTCCCAGTCCTCGTTTTGCAAGATGAGTTTGATTAACTGCTATGTCGAGTTTCAAGGTTATGTATTTGACCGCACAATGAAAACATTGGAGTGTGGAGGATTTTTATCTATATATAAAGTTTTCATTATTTATGGACATTGGTAGGATCAGGACTAATTTCAGAATGCTGCAAACCCAAAGAGGTATGCAACAAAAAAATTAAAAGCTTACCACAAGGTCAAATTCTAAATTTAAAATTATTTCCTCTGCATTTTTAACCAGTTAAATTTAAAAAAAAAAAAAAAGTAAAAAAAAAAGTGATTACATAACACATACAGATAAGGCAAGATATAATTTTAATATAGTCCTTAAGTATCTAAATTATGAATATTTCTAAAATGCAGAAGCTTGCTTAGGAAGACACATTACCTTCACAGCACTAGTGTTATTTTGTGACCCTCTGACAATGACCGTAGCACCATACATTCGAGACCGTTGTTTAAAAGAAACTGAAATATTATATGTCTGAGATATATGCTGAATTGTGGGAGAATTAGGATCTGGGATTGGTTGCAGAATTCCAGCAATAGGCAATTCAAACATGAGTACCAATGGAAGCAGCTCCTAGAACATTAAAAAGAAAATACTGAAAACCTAAGTCATATTCAGTGAAATTACCACAACTTACTTACTGAATCATAATGTATCAGTCAGTGATAATTAAATTGATATAAAATACACACTCTACCCAGCATCCATTTGTAAAAACTTGATCTTGAGTTCAAAAAAGGCACTGCTTTTCCAAGGAAACATTTTTTTTTTCTTATGTTGTTTGTTTGCTTTGGGTGGAATTTTTTCTTTGTGTTTGATCCAAAATAATAGTCTTTTGCAATTATGCAGCAGTCAAACTCAGGTTCATTGCCCATATTTATCTATATGGGCCTATAGACATCAATATTTGTAAACATTCACAGAGAAGTTTCGTCCACTGTCATGGATTAATCAGAGCTCTGAAGTCAGCTACAAAGCTGCATACCATTGGCTTCTTTCATGACTGTCAAGACCAAAGTTATGTAAGTGGTACACCTGACTATAATTGTGAAAAAGTTCTATTTAATAGACTCAGTATCCATGCCACAATACACATACAATCAAAACTAGAAAGTGAAGACAGAAAAGTGCTGTGATTGGGGAAAGGAATCAAAATCCACCAAGTTACTTACATGAAAACTGTTAATTAAAAAGGCTGCAGTTGCCTTTCTTAACTCAGATTCACACAGGATGGCTGAGCTCCTACAGACCATCTCTAGAGTGTAAA
Source organism: Oxyura jamaicensis (assembly GCF_011077185.1). NCBI lineage: Eukaryota > Metazoa > Chordata > Aves > Anseriformes > Anatidae > Oxyura > Oxyura jamaicensis. Next base: position 7,078,903 of record NC_048898.1, read on the forward strand.
TTAAGATGCAATTTTAAACACAATATGGGATACTTTACTTCTTGCTTATACTGTAGACTCTGTGTTCAAGGTCCACCTAGGGCTAGTTAAAGATTTTGCCAGAATGTGAATCAGTTTTTGTAATACCCTTTGCATATTACTCTAGATATTATTATATATTATACTGGACAACCTTAGGGTTCTCAAACCTCTACTGCAATATTTTCCTTTAAGATGTTTTCACAGGAACTTATACTGAAATACGGTATTACCCGAATTCTAACTCTTGCGGACTCCACTCCAGCTGGCTGTCCTGCAATCGACACCTGGAAAAGTAAGGATATAGAAAATATTGCATCACATTTTCAAGTGAGGCATTTGAAAATATATTCATATACCTATGTTTTCTTAAGTATCAACATATCACATCTGGTGACATCCTAAGTGTTGTCTGAACAGTAGCTCAAAATTTAATTCTGTTAAAAAGAAGAAACCTATCTATAAATATTGTAGCACCTTAGGTTACATAAGCTTAAGCAACCAGAAGAGATTTACCAAGTGATCAATACAGCTGTTTGGATCAAATAATAGAATTAATGTTGTATGCACATGCTCAACACTCAACAGAGTGTTTTAAAACCATTGTGTTTTGCTGAGCAGCCACTGGGATGCACAAGAGGGATTCTAAATACTAGGATGAAAGATTTGAAGGTTAACTTTTCTCTAACATTAGCTTTACAAAAGGTATCCTAACCAGGTACAATGACTTATTCTAATAAACTATTGCAATAGAACATGAGTTTTTGCTTGCTATCCAGCTACTTTAGCATTCAAAAAAAGTTGCATAATTTGCCAAAAGCACCAAGAAATTAAACATTATGCTAAATAAGTCAAGATTTGAATAGGAAAAATATCTACAAAGTCTTTACTTTCCTACTGTTTCTCTAGCAGAATACTCACACTAAGTTGTTCATTTCTGTATGCTCAAAATAATTTCAGCTTAAAAAATGATTCATGAATCATCACAAATTATTCCCATCCATTGATCAAGTTTTGTTCATTCAGTCCCATGCTTTCCAAAAAGTGTAAATATAAATCTTACTTTCCTGAACATGAATTCACCATCCCTCTCCCCTCAAAATAAAAACAAATCAGTAAAAGAAGTTTAGAAAAGACATGTTTCATATTCTCAGCAACTACATTCTAATTAAGTTTAAATATACATATTTATTAGTTAATATACACCAGTTTTTATAAAAATAAAAGCTATATATACATACACACACTTACTTGGTTGCTTTTTTCTGCTTGATTATTCCTATTTGAGTCTGGAAAATGGATATGGCATCCTGTTTCCTCCATCACCTTTTTAATATTATTGCCACCTTTACCTATCACATGAGAATGTTCTGTATGCGAAACATCCATCTTCAAGGTTACCCGATTGCTCTGGAAATCAAGCACCCATGATTAGATTAAGAGCAGAACCTGAGTACTGTATAACAACGTAGCTTCAAGAATGACATTGAAAATTGCATTTCCAAGCATTTTTGTAGTGGCTTAGCTTCTACTCAAGATGTTTTTAATATAGATCAGTGTCAGAAGCTGTCATTAATATTTTCTTTCCAATATGGAAATTAAGGTACATCTTCAAAAATAATGTCTAAAGTTTTTAAGACTTGCCCCAGATTTTGTGAACAGTGACTTCAATGTCGTTCTGCAATCTACTCCAATTTGTTTGAATCCTGTGGTGTTTCAATTTCAGTCACCCATGCCTCACTGATCTGAAAGGATCATATGATGACAAGTTTGGAAAATCACAAAGCCAAAGGACCTAAAAATAACCTTTCTTCCCCCTTGAGCAAACGCACCAAGTTTTTCTGGTACATCAATTTTTGAAATGTACGAATAGCATCTACAGCTATTCTTCATAACATTAACTGTTAACAATAGACTTAACAGTTACTCAAAAAAAACAACACACCTATCAATAGTGAGCTTCTTTTGGCAATCTGTTTTGAGTACCAAAGAGCTGGCATACAACTATGCAGAAGTTGCATAAACTGTCCTGAAAAACTTGCTGTTAAATGAAATGAAAAATTGATATACATTTGATATAATTTAATATAAGACTCTTGGCCAAATACTAGAAATCTCAAATTCTGGTCTGGATTTTTTAAAGTAAATGATCACTGCATTATTTAACACAGAACTATATCAGTGCTCTTACAATTAAATTTCAAGCAGAACTACCATTTAAAAGTATATTAATAAAATTATTTTGTTTTTAAACATGTCTAGCCATTTATATGAGAAGTAGCCAATATTGCCAATGACTAGAGAGATCAGAAAAACCCTTCTTTTGAGAAAGAGCATTTGCCTTCAGGAACATTACGGAGAAGTTTGGGGATTAGAAGTGTTGTTTAACTTGCTTCTGGAATACAGACCATATGAACTCATGTAATTTTGAACCTGAGTATCTGCCAGTTTCCAGAAGGCTCTAGAATGAGTAGTTCTCAGAGTTGTCTGTATTCTCTACTTTTAATTTTCTTCCCTTGTGTAATCCAGCCTGGGTGTGCGTCACTCAGCCACTAGCGCTGCTTGCTCACTCCCACTGCAGTAGTGCAGGGACCATGCAAGTTCACCCAAGACACAGCAGCATCTTCACATCTTCCCCAGACACAGAAGTATGCCTTCTGCCTCTTGACCAGGTCCTAAACATTTGGCCTTTCTTTGGGCCAAGCGCAAAGGCATCTGCCTTCTACATCCTCTTCTACATCAATTTCGCCACAGATTTAGGGGTTAAGATCTCAAATTCTAAGTAATTTTTTTCTTACTTTTGTGTCCAGGACAGACATGATTTTCTCTTTAGCTTCTTTAACATTTTCCTTTTTTCCAGAGACTTTAATATGGGGATCTATAAAAGAAATAGATACTTGTAAGAAAAAAAAATACAAGAAAATCTGTCAAACTTCCCTCGCTGTTTCAATAACAGTAATCTGAAAACAAAGCCTCTTCAGATCTTCCAGAACTATTTATACCCATTAACTATAGTTAATTGATAAATAGTACCATCAACATTTGGGATTCAGCTAAAAAACAAACATTCTTCAATCCATTCATCCCCAGTTAGGATTACCAAATGAGTTTATTAAATACACTAACCAACTTTAAATAAATAAAACTGAAATGTCAAGTCCAAGTCTCAGAATTAAATATATTATCCGCGATGTAGTTAAGTAGCTAAGCCACCATCTCTTCTCAAAAAGTAGTAACAGAGAACAGCTAAAGCGCAGTTTGACAGCCTCACTTAAGCTTCCAATGGAGACAACATCTAAGAGGGGGAAAAAACAAAAACCCCAACAACCCTCAGGCATCACTGCATTATTTAATTCCTTTCTAGAAATATGCTCTGCAGTCTTAACTGGCAATAAAAAAGGTGCTCTGCCAGAAGCTTTCTAATTGAATTCATCAACTCAAATTTAAACAGTACTATTAAATAATAAATCCAATCTCTGAAGTGTCCTGTATATTCATTAAGATTTGTTATTAAGCTAAATATCCAAGAGTAACACCAGCTGATAGAAGTTCTAGCCCCATGAGATGTAAAATCGTGGTTCCACAATACAAATCAGTCTGCATTACATCTTTCAGACTGCTGTCTTTAAGAAGTAGAACGTGTTGAGCTAACACGTAGACTTTCACTTAAGTGAAGCATCAATCACTCCAAGTGTGAAAATCACACATTAGCTGGTGTAGCAGCACCATCTGGTGTCCAGAAGCATAAAGTACCACAATGTGAAATTACTATCAAAACATCAGACATCAGCCTCCACCCAAATCTCTGTGTCAAACACAGATACAATTCTGCAGGTGGTATCTGGTCTGTTTCTCTTGCCCTAATTCTGGAATAAATTTTCTTTTTCTCCTGTGATGGGATCAACTGTTTTCCTGAAAAAATAAACAAACAAAAAAGAAGAAATTCTCTTTTAGCTAATGAATGATTAATTCATTCATTATGCTAAACAGCTCACATAAAAGTAAATATATCTAACTTGTATGTATTTTCAATGGCAGGAGAAAACAGCATAATACAACCTATCTGCCTTTCCCATCATCTCAGCAACTGAAATAATTTCACTACAAAAGAAATGCCAAATAATACAACTTTAAATTGTAAACCTGTTGTATTCAATTGAGAAATAAGTATGTTTAAACTATGCCTGGATACTCTTCTGTTCCAACTATAAAAAATAGTCTTTTACCACTGGGAAGTTTTGAATACGTTCAGCTGGAGATACAGAAATACTGAAGGAACAGCACATTCACTGCCAATTCTCATGAAAGTCAGAAAAGTACAGTATTTTCAGTTCTGAGAAGCTGGTTTATTTGATTTTTTTTATTAAAAATAGGAAAACTGAAGTCGCTAAAACATGGTATGCACGCAGAATCTAACAGAAGCTCTGAAAATCTGCTGTTTCAGCCTTTTCACAATGAAGTGAAGTAAAAAAATAGTCTTAAGGGCAATTTTTCTTTTCTGTTTTAAGTTGACAGTAAGCCATGTGGTTCTAATGTGTTTAAGCTGTGAATGATATTTGAAGTGGATGTTGCAGGACGAAATTCCCAGAAGCAGATTCTAGCACATGATGTATGCTCCAAATGCTCGTTAGAGGCGACCAGGAAAAACACAAAACCAAAGGAAGAACACTTCGGTCTGATTTGCAAATATTTGTAAGCCTCGTATTTTAATAGACATTTGGGTCACAAGTATGACAAGTATCTGGATTCACATCTGGCATCCCCTAGCTCTTAGTACCGAAGAAAAGTATTGCTAGTCTGTAATGTTATTTGTTCGTCCATGGGTGAAAATACATTTCAGGATGCCTTTTTTTTCTTTTTAATTATATCAGACTCCCTTTTTTGTTAATACTGCCACCTTCAGAAAAAAATAATCCTGTACTGCTGAACTTAATCATTCTTTGTTCTTTATAGTGGGGAAAAACAGCTCAATTCCTCACTTTAAGAACAAAAAAAACACTGATGTCAGTGACAATTCCAAAATATGCTAAGAAGTCTTTCAAAATTGGTCTTAAATACCCTCTCCTTACTTGACAACTTCTCAATGACACAGTGGTTGGTAATGGATATGAAGCAACTTGTTTTTAAGTTACCAAAATTCCTCCTTCGAGGCTTGCTCAGTCTTTCCTTCAAGGAAATACAGTTTTGATATGACATCTCAATCAAAATCTTGCATTAAAAACGAAACAAAAACAACAACCCTAACTCTCAACAAACAGATTTTTGAATTGGCTTTGCAGGAGTTGAGAGTGCACTGAAATGATGCACGGCCTCCAGGCAAACCAACAGATACACATGTGACACTGAACTGGCACACAGGAACAGATCACTAATTCAGGAATTGCTTACAAGTTAAAAGGGCAATTACGTTAGATTAGCATCATTTTCTGTATATTACAGACATTTAAATTTCTTAAATATACCTCTCCAGGGAATCACTTAAACTGTTTACTTTGCAGTTCCTCTACAAAACACGGAAAAGTGGAGAACTGTCTGCTCTAATGATTCACCACTTTCAGCCTCCCAAACGTGTACCTGGTTTCTGTCATGTTTTTCACTTATATTCTGTGTTTCTTATTCTACTTTTTTTTCCCCACTGAAATTAAAGAACTGTATTTTCTTCCAGGGAAGGTACCTACATGCAATCACATCACTCCATCATTACAATCATTTATTGAGTCAAAGCCTAAATACTCACTTGTCAAATCATAATAAACAAGCTAGAGAAGGGGTCCCCCCCCCCCCCCCCCCTTTTTTTTTTTCCCGGCTAAATGGTATACTTTCAAACTAAAAGATTTACTATTTCTGTTTTTAAACAGTATAGCAGGTTTACCAGAGGGTAATCAAAAGGCAAGTTTCTCCCAGGCCTCCTGCAAGCCGAGGTACACAGCACAGACAAAGCTGCATTTGACCTTAAATGTCTGCCAAAGAAAATCTGTCACTAATGGAATCAGCATTTACCTGCACCTTCAGCTTTTTGGTTAATCCAGACTGTTTGCTGCAAAAGCCTGAAACTGCATAGTATCTATGATTTGTTCTCACTGAATAGAATAAAATGCCTAGTAGAGTAAAATAGCATGCTCTATTTTTTTATGCATCAATACAGGGAAGTAATTAAAACATTTACTTGGGCTTCTGAAGTATTTCCTGAAGGTGTTGCCATCAATACAGAGCCAAATACCTTAAACCTTAAAAATCTTTGTTCCAAAATGTTTCTGCTTTTTAGCTCCATAAACTTAGTGTTGGTCAGTAACTGCATATGGCAAGTGCCACCCCTTTGCTATTGTATTTACAGAAGCTGAGGCTGAACACAAAACTTTTCCATGCCACCTATTTTCTAATGCGCAACTATTCGTTTCATGCATTTATGGTTACATTTTCAAGTTTATTAAAAAATTACTATCTTACCTTTACTGAGACAAACAAAATACTTGTTGCATAAAGCTATACACGTAACATTTGAAATACCTGCAGAGTACAAAACATTGCAATGCATTCTCATCAGACAAAGCCCAAAATAAGGTAATTACTACTGTTTGAAGTGTGAAGATGATTGTCAGGCAAAAAAAGGTAGAGCAGGCGTAACATACCTATAATACTGTCAGGACAGATGAGCATAAATATCACCCACCCTCCTGCCAGTATCTAGACTTTGCTGATTCACTACAGCAGGTGCACGTGGTCTTACCCTGCCAGAGACCACTTCTTCATGAGGAGCAGGTCGACTGCTTCCAAAAGAGCTGACTGGTGAGACTGGGACATATAACAAGGCCGTTCTTGTCCAGATGACAGCTGGATCCAATCAGTAAGATGCCATGGCCTATTCTAACCTGAGGCTTCAGGGTAACGTTGGTTTTGTACACCTACCTCCCCCTCCCAAAACACTTTTTAACAGATCAAATCTTAAGCCCGTATTTATCAACTCTCTTGACTGGAAGTATGCTTTAAATATATGTATAATTACAGCAAAGAACAGATGCTTACTATGAAAAGTATGAAAAAAGGAATGAGGCGCTGAATCGTTACAAGCTATTTGCCATAGAGCACAAAGGCTTCAGAAGCCATCTGCACGCTGAGAACATGCAAAGCTCTAATACTTAAATACACGAGTACTATCACAACTGAAAAAGATGACTGATAAAAAACATTTAATGTCTTGCAAAATGTGTAAAAATTGCTCTATGGTAATTTATCTTGTAAAATATTTTGACATACAGTACCTTTCCTAAGAATGGAAAAGACATTTTATTTTAACAGATTTGTTTCCTTCAAGACTGGAGGAATGTTTATATAAAATAGAAAGCTGAAGTTGCACAACAGAAAATGCTGGAAGTTTTTCTCAACAGTCTTCATTTTGCCAGACTCCTGCCTTGAAGTGGCCTTTTATTGCTCCTCTCCTCAAATTCCTCACTCCACACTTTGGCAGAGTTTCCAGCTCCTCTGTCCACAGCTACACCAGCAAGCCTCCAGCTTTTTTGCTACTATTGTGTGCAGCATTTCTGTAAACAAAGTAAAATTCCTCCAAGCCAAAACACGTTTGTGCCAGTGCAAGCGCATCTACAGTAACTTCTGCCAGGCAAGAAGTATTTCAAATAATTAGACATTTAACTTGCAGGCCTCTACTGTAAATCAGACATTACATTTAACGGGCCAGCTCTTCAGACCACAACTATGCATCTAGCTTGTTTACAGGATGAACAGACTTAAGTTACAGAAACTCCACTATTCTAAAATTAGCTAGGCAACTGGGCAACAGGAGGGCAGATGACAGTCATTCCCAGTAAGCAGCCGATTAGGATCTGAATAGCCCATATGTATTACTGAATCTGAGCCATTTCAAGAAAAAAGTACAGACGTAAGAGACCTGGCATTTTTAAGAAGTTATGAAAGTAGCAGCCCAGAACATACTAGCAAAAATTCAAACTATATGAAGGGGAAAAAAAAGAGAAAGTCAAATGAACATATGAAAGTTGCTGTGTTCTCAAAAGAAAGAACACATTATTTACACTACAGCAACAAGACGAAATGGGTCTATAAACCACGGAATTAATCAAAAAAGGTCAAGTAGAACTTACTATTAATACAGAAAAAAGATACTTAAATAGAAAAATATTTATTAAATGCTTTTAAATAAATTAGGAAATACTGTGTATACAGTTGCTAGAGTGGATATTCACTGACTGAACAAGATGGATCAATGTCAATAGCTAAAACAGACTTGAAACAGGCTCAATCTATTCCCACGGAGAGAAGCATTAAGGCAAAAAGCATGCAGCAAATGCCCGTGATTAAGGGCATATGCAAATGAATTCAATGCAGTGAGAAAGGAAATGTGTCATTTGGGCACTTCTTGCTGTTGGCTGATCAGTTTAGAATATTTCTCACACTTCCAGTGCATTCACTCACCTCCCAGTATCTAAACCACAGAAGAAATAAAGCTACTGATACACTGAGGGAGAATGCAGGGGTCATTGCCTAGTGCAGACTTCCCTGTACGCTCCGATGGATTGCTTAATGCCATGAGGTTGGGCTTCTTCTGGTTTAGTTTGTTTTTCCCCCCTGTAGTTTAAGTCAGACTACAGCATTGTCATATCTGAAAAAGATTTCAGCTGGCTAACTTGGGCATCATCAAAAGCCCAGCCAAAGCACCACAAAACTCAACATGGGCTGCAAGCAATTAACAGTGTCTTCAGAGCAGACATATCCTGAGGCTCTGGGCATTCTGGGGGATCTATTTGTTGTGGAGGAACAGCTGATTATGAAATGTCCTTGTGAAAAGCCAGAACCAATGCCTATATGCATGCATTTGAAGAGCTATTTCTTCTCAGATCTTTTTGACTCTTAGCTTTCCCTCTTCCTAGCATTAAACTCCAAACCTTCTTTAGAATTTCTGTTCCACTTCGTGTACGACAAGGAAAGTGAACAGAAACTGAGTATTTGTGGCACTGCCGCTGCCATGGCTTTTGCATTTCAGTTGTTGTTGTTTGATCACCTGAAGAGCGTTAGATATCAGAGTATTACTTCTCAGTCCTGCACTGTAACAACTGTATGATGATGAAGTCCACTATGCCCTTCTTACTTCTCTCCAGCATTTATAAAAATACATAGATACACATATACACGTTGGTGGGTCCACCTGACAGCAGATTCTTGAAGCAGGGACTGGGTAAAGCAACCCTGACGCGACACTCCCTCGCCCCCCTCCAAAGAATTGAAGAAATAGTGTGCAACTTCTGGTAGAGGTGAGAACATCTTGTTTACCAGATTTCATAATATGCATTATATACGGTAGTTTAAAAGAGAACTTAAAAAAAACTCTAGCAGGCTACTTCAAATAAAAGCTGTTTGATGTAACATTACAAATAAAAAAAAAAATCAAAATCAGGTGCACTTCTCCATGAAATCATAGCTGAATCCTACATTCAGATCTCCTAGCAGCCTTGAAATGTCACCACAGAAAACCAGAAAATACAGTTCAGAAAGCCTAGAATTAAGTGACAATCAGCCAGAAATATCAGATAGGCTTAAAAAAGATTACCTGTAAAATTTATTATTTTTGAAGAAAACCTATTGATGACTGGATTCGGATCCAGTGACAGAGGAAATGAAGTTGAAAAGACTTCTCTTAAAGCACAAGCAAAAAGGCAAGACAAGGGAGAGGTAACAGAACATACGACAAATTAAACAGAGAAGTGACTGAATTTGAAGGGAGAATGGGAAGGCCAAGGTGGAGAAGAAGACCTGAAAAGAAGAAATGAGAATGAATTAATTGTAGTCACCTGGAGAGTTCCATTTCAGACACACAATTTTCATTTCCGAGCACTTTTCTTACCATTATTTCTTACCATTAAATTCATTATTTTACTTTTTCTAAACATCATTTTTAGGGACATTTTGTAAATGCATTCAGCCCAGGCCATCAATGCTGCTACTTCTTGGACGGTTAGTTGTTCTTCAGCCTCTCCCCTGAAAATCCAGCCCAAGCAAGGCAGTCTCTCAGCAGGACACAAGTCTGTTATGCCTTATTTTTTCAGCATGGAACCAATGAATTCATGGCTCATTACTTAAATGTCTGTTGCCATTGTATCTCAAAGCACAAATGCACAACCACAATGCTTGGGAAAGAAAATAAGAAATAAAGGGAGGAAAAAAATTAGGAATTTAAGTCATCTCTAAACTTAATACTATGAAAGACTCCACCATTATATTTTCACTGCACATATGGTCAAATTCAAGGTAACAATTCTGATGTATAAGCCTGCAAATCATTTTAGATTTTATACACACATACCTGTAAAAAAAAAACAAAACAGTAATCACAGCCACGCTTTGCTAAATAAAAGGGGAAAAACATTGTAACACCTGACTTGTCAGCCTAAACGCTAGCCTCAGGCTCAACCTGCTTTGCAAATTCTCCCACATCCAAATCCAACTACATTTACTTTGCATCTTTATGCCTGCTGGTTACTGCTGCTCCTTTTAATGCCTTATGGCTCTAGCTGACTGCATTCCACTATGCGACTTGTGTGTCACACAACCACTGGGACACAGCATTAGCATTAATTCTGTGGTTGGAGCAGGAGGATGCAGCCAGCCTTCCAGCAAAGAATACTGCACTGGTTACACCTGCGTGAACAGGACAAACAAAACTCTCCTTTTGAGGATCCACATAAAAATGTATCAGAAAGATGGAAAGAGCTGGTTCTTGACTCTGCATGGGGCACTTAGTGACTGAAGCCAAAGATAGTTAAAAGGTACCATTTTTGGTTACTATTACAAATACTCTATCACTTCTGTTAGTATGATATTTCCACAGCGCAAAAAACACCAGTCTCCCTTTCCTAGACTACGTTATTTAATGGTTCTTCTTTCACCTGTGTTTCTGAAAAACATGGTAAGGAACTTCCCACCCTCTCCTTAATGAGAGCAATGCCAAGTCCAACACTAAAAAAACATTTCAACAATCTTCTTGAGAGCTAAGTAGCAGCAGCTACAAGAAGTACATGGAAATGATTCATATTTCAAGTTGCAGCAAGGCACACTCAGGTCATGCATTACAAGCACCCTGGCCTTTCAAAGAGTACCATAGCCTCCCACCCCAACGCAAACACAGGTAAACGCATGACACGGAGTGCTCCACTAGCTGCCCAGTAGTAATCTGAAGTGCAATGAGCACAGTGACAAGGTGCAGCATCCCACAGGGGAGCAGGGCACTCCAGCAGGGTCAAACAGCCTCTGTGAGAGGAGAACAGAAGCGTGTCCTGATGACCTAATACTGGAGACATTATATAAGTAACTTTTATTACAGGGAAGAAAAGAGACTGTATTATTAAAAAAATGTCAATGGTTTATTGCTCATAAACCCTAGTGTGTGTTGTATGAATATCACCTGCCTACACTGCATTGGTGCACAGAGCATGCGCAACGCAGAATAGCAGCAGCACAGTGCAAGTGGGTTCTTACATCCCTGACAACCCAAAGCTCCAGTCTAACAGTCCACTGTCTAATACTGATTTGATGTTTTAGTATATTGATAAAAACAAACTCAAGTTCAAACAGAACATATTCGGTGCTCATATATCACCTACTCACCTACCAGGTGCAAATTACATTGCTTACAACCTTTCTATATGCTAAGGGAGAAAAACCTCCTTAATCCTTTTAGGAAATTGTAAGGTGGCACTCATTTTATTTCCAATGCACAAAGTTAAAGTTATTGCTACGTATTACATTATTAAATACCGGGTTTTAAATTTGAAATGTAATATCAATATGTATTTTAAAATTATGGTAATGTTATAGTGTATAAAATTTGACTCAAAAATAGTTATGACTTTTAAAAATACATATTTTAAAATCAGTGGGTGCTCTTATTTTAAAGCCAACATGATAATATAATAGCTGGAGACCTTTTTTCATGAATTACTGCTATGCAGGCTCTTATTTCCAATGAAAAAAAAGATTAAATTAGACAGAAGGAAGGTGGAAACACTGCTTCCCCTAAAGCTACCTGCAATGGGCCTCATCAGGAAAGAAAAGTAATTGAGTGCCAATTATTTCTGACTTTTGAAAGCTTCAGGATGCTTTTATACAGACAATTTAGCATAAATATGAATTACACATTCTCATCTCATAATTATCTGCCATTTCTTCATTTTTAGCACAGTAATATTTATGTGGCACTGTAAGAGCTGGAAATCTTGGTAATTCTTATTAATAGATATTAAATTTTCTGCAGAATGACAGGCAGGGTGCCCCTGATATGGGAAGTGAACCTTCATATCCTGAAGACCAATGACCTCCCTCAAATTTCTTCTATTTAACAAGGAGTTCATAGCAAGTAAACAACACACTGCTCATGCTGTTTCTGAGGGTAATTTTTCCAGGCTCTGCTTAAAAAAAAAATACCTGAAGCAGATGTCAAGTCTTAGCTTTTAAATCAGCCAACCAGATGACCTGAGCTGTTCCAATGAACTTGCTCTGCATCTCTTCTGTCCGCCTGCCTCCAGCATTAGCTCAATTGCAAAACTCACCTCTGATCAATTTATCTCCTGTTGAGAACCCATGCAACGTTAAATTCAGCAAAAATCACTCTTATCTCTGCGTGCCCCAAATCTGAGTTCAAATAGAACGATGGGGCCAGAGAACAGTCAGTCTCTGGTTTACAAGTACACACAGCATAGAGCACATCGCCAGGTACCTGCTAAGGGCAAGAAAGTCTGAAAAAAATAGATCCAAGAATAACACATCAGCTAATGCCAATTTTAGCTGAAAGATTGTGACAAATTTGTATCCCCAAGTAATTTAATTACAATAATATGAGTTTGTATTACCACATTCCAGGGCTTGAAATTTTAGTTTTACTACAGTTACTGCCAAGTGCTCTTACTGGACATTGAGGCCCTTGATAATTCCCTTCATAACACAAATGTGCTTGTATTTTGGCTCTGCCTTATCTGCCCAAGTATAAGCAAGTTGCTATTCTGTACCACAACACACAGCAAGCCCTGAGCATAAACAGAAAAGCATAAAGCTTTGTTAGCCTAAAACTTCATTCCTACTCTTCTTACAGAAATGACCACAGTTCAAATAACTTTTCTGTAGATTTACTTAAAGTTCTTGGGCTTCCTTTTTTTTCTTAAAAAACAAAGAAACAAAAACAAACAACACCAACAACAGAAAACAAACATTCCCACCTGCTGCCTTGCTCACTGCTTAGAGATTGTTTTCGTAGATCATTCTTAAACGTGACCAGAAAGTACTGTATGTTTCTCTGAGCCAATGCTAGTTCATTTCACATTTTTGCGTAGAAGCAGTACTAGATACAGGATAAGCACTGAGCATGGCAGACCCAACAATTTCACCACAAACAAGATAAGACTCCAGCAAATGTGACTTTCTTTAAAAGGTTTCTCAGTTGTCACCTACACTGTGCACAAAGGGGGGAGCATTAATTGATCTGCCTGCTTTCTGAAGTGGCAGCAAGCTGCAGGCTTGCATAAATAGCTCCAGTAAATGAACTATGGGCTGCCAGCTGCTGTGGATTTGTGTGTGTCAAACTGCTCTGATTGAAAAGAATTGACATGAACTCCTGTGGCCATGTTTCACATGGCCTGGGACAGTCTCTTCTGTTCATTTATTTATTGCAAAATAGGGAGGAGTCATTAATGCCTGGGTCAGCTCCTCCAGAAACAAAAGAAGTAAACGAACTTGGGATCCAAGCACAACTGCTCTTTAATTTTTAAAGTACACAATTACAGGGTTTGAGGATTTTTCTTCAAAATATGAGAAACAGTTTGCACTGACAGTTTCTCATTTATGGAGAAAGTTAACAAAAAGCAGATGCAGCTCATAACACAGAGCCTGCAATACATGCTGTAATTAATCTGGCATTCCAAACAATAAACAGTGTCAGCAAGAGACTTGCTTTAAATCTTTAAGTCAATTATGTACTGATAGCCTTAGCAACACATTCAGGAAAATATTTACCCATTTACAAAGCTGTGTTAAGAGAAGCTATAGTTAAACTGCTGTTCAGCAGGTAGCCTATCGGTTAATTTAGGAAGCTTGGCAGACAGTGAGTATGTAAGGTGAGTACTTGGAGAGCTATTGAAACTACTAAGAATCCTTTCCCTCAATGTACTCACTAGCCAGACATCATAAAGACAGAAAAGAGCAGAACTTATCCAGCTTCTTCTCTCAGCCTGATGACAACAATCGCTCATGGAAGAGGGAGTGGATGTTTTGTGTGCATGCATGCACATTTCAGATGACAAAATACACAGATATTGTCACTCCTGGCAAATTCTGAATAGAAAATAGTCAACTACAGGAAATTTGGGCCTACAGGTAGAGAACAGGTGGTGGCAGCACCTGTTTCATCTGAGATCTTGATAAACTCAGTCTTTTTTTTCTGCACATTCTGCATTCCCCATTTGAAGTAAAAATCTTCAGCATTAGTTTTCCATTAATTGTTTATCTACAGCAGGAAAATAAATAAATAAAACCCCTTTCTAGCATCCCCTACAAATCTGTCCAGTCAATTCAAGCTATGAAAACACAGAGCAACAGCTGTGGACAAACAACATAAAACAGCTGAAAATCGTCCCTACAGTTTAGCTGTCTAAATATTTGTGGGAGAAGACAAGTTTTCCATTCAATGCAGAAAAGTCAGAGTCAAAATTCTAGCTCTCAAGTATAGTTAAATTCAAAGAGTAAACATTGAGAGTTCAACCAATAATGAAGTTATGCCATATTGAAGAAGCTGTTTTCAAATTGTTTTACTCTAACAAAATTCATCCAAAATTGTTTGTGTTTACTGCTACCACCAGGCATAGAAGTCAAGGTCATCTGCAAGTACAGGACTTACAAATCAAAGATGCCAAAGATGCTGCTTGAGAGAAGCTCAAAACTATGACCTAGCACCAGCATGCTGCCTTGGTGGGGTTGCAATTCCTGAATGCCAATGCAGAGCACAAGATCACGTCAATATTTTAGTTACATTCTTATGTGCCTTGCTGTTCAGGTACACTTCTACTCTCCTGCTAAAAAAAATAAAATGAAGGTCAGAGAGCAATGACAACGAGCTCAATACAATAACAGAACCAAGATTTGAAGCTTCAGAATCTTTTCAAAATGAAACTCCTCAATGACAAAAGACAAAATTCTGCATCTCCCAGAAGTCCCAGTTAATTTATTCAGCTCTGCAGTCCCACCTTCCTTCGATGAGGCACAGATCTCCAAAACTTGTGCTGTGCACCTTACCTTTTCTGCACCTCCAAAGGCCACGAAAAGCCAGGGGAGGCACTGCTGAACTGCTGCACATAACGGCCTTGGTTGGACAAACAGCAGATCTGGGTACCCTGACACCCACAGCCAGGACAGCAGAATATTCTCTGCTCGGTTATAAGCATCGAGGCACTGGTAATGGCAGCACGCTAGTTGCGACACTGAGGTAGCAACCATATGTTGCTGGGGGAGGGTGAAATAAAACGTGAAGGAAACTAATAAATGCCAAAATACCATGGAGAATCCCCACCTGCAATGAACGCTCTCTCCAGCCCCAGCGCTGTGCTCACTCCTTTTCCCTGCCAGCAGATGAGAGCAGAGAAGAGGACACCACTTCCTGATACACGTTTAGGAACCTAAATTTAAGTATGCAAACACAACTTACCAAGCATTCATTTTGAGCTGTCTGTGGTTCAAGTTGAACTAAAATTGCAGAAGAGGAAGGAGCAAAAATGATGCCAAAAAAAATCCTGTCTGTTAGCTTTTCCTTTGTGAAATCCAAGAGAAATCTCTTCTATGACAGAAATGTTTGCCTCTAGTCCTGTACTAAGCAGATGCTGATAACAAATGACCTCTCCTATTCCTACATAACATTTATTATTACTTTTTAAAATATACACAAGAATATTTTTTAAACTCCTCCTACTTCTTATTTCTAAAGTATGTACTCTGCTTTTGAATGTCAATAGTATTCTGTTGTCTTGATGCCATTTGCACATCTTGATAAATACATCCTATTTCATCAATTAATGGCCACTGAAAACACTGACCAGTACAGGGCAGCAAGTCAAAAAATTTAGCAGAAGGCAAGGTGCTATTCATCAATCACTTTAAGGATAGGAAGCCACCTGATCTCCCCAAGTTTCAGGCAAATTTATTGGAAGCAGAGAAGAGAATAACAAACTGCACCTAAACACTTTTTTTTTTTTTTTGTCCTAGGAAGCATACACATTTTGGAAGTTTGGATTTCCTTGAAGTGACCAAATGTATATTTATATCCTTGTCATTCATGTTTACAGTTCTCCAAGTGCCTGTACCCACAGACAGAAAAGTTAATGCTAACAGCACTCAAATTTTCACTCCAATTAGAATAGAAAAGGGTGCAAGAAATATACACATGCATGTATGTTGCCATGTAGAGTTTAGTATAATTCAAAAAAATTATTGCTAAAAAACTATGTGGCACAGCAATATTTTAAGCAAGTTCCACAAGACAGCTTGCATTTTCTCAAAGCTCAATATTCTCTCAGCTTTTTTTATTGGCTATTTTTCCCCTTCAGTGTTACAAAACCAAGCAGTTTACATTATTTGACATTGCATTGGACACAAATCTAAAACTCGATGACAGTTGTGCTCAAATTGAAACCTTTTTATTACTGTCTTACTTCACTTGCACGCATTCCAATTCTGTTCTGCAATCTTCAGCAGTAAGCACCAATATCCTCAACTCTCAGACTAGAAACATGCTTTGTGTTCCCCATATTTTAAATCATACATATGTTTTGATGTAAGTCAAGACATCTGTTTAACAAACTGAAATTGTAGTCAGCTAGCTACATCTTTATCAAAGCTGCATAAAGATACTAGATAGGAGAACAGCGACATGCTAGACATCTAATCAGCAGTTTAAGATAGTAATGGAAGTCTGCACCAATACAGTGCTGTTTACCAGCTTTTCTCCACGATACTTTACTCATAGCAACTTCAGAGTTGAACCTGACCTCATCTCCAAGATGAGGATGTGTACTGGAAGTCCATGCCAGACACTGATGAACACACTGGGTTGTAATCCTCCCCTCCAGTTAGGATGCTCTTTTTACACCCCCTCCTTCCCTCCATCTTCCTCTTTCCACCTCCCACCTGTTTTCCTGTTCTCTGTATGCCACTTGCATCATTTACTCTATTATTCTGCTCTCTCAGAAGCCTCATTTCTTTAAGACTCCCACTCTGCCCTCATGTTTCCTACAACTCATTTGCTGACCCACACCTCCATCTCTCTGACTCTCTCTTCAGTGCCTCCGTCAGCCTCCCATTTCCTTTCCGTGTCTCTCCCTTCTCATTCCACTTCATCCCCAACTTTTTTTTCATTCCCACAGCTTTCCTCCCATTATCAAGGTATCATTTACTTTTTCCCTTCCTGTGAGTTAATATCGGGAGTACAGGTAGCCAACAGCCCTCAGTAACTAGCCATGGTCGATCACTGTTGGCAGGCTGCAGGGGTCTCCCTGGGTGAACCACACCAATTCAGCAACTGCAGTTGCAGCCACACAGCCAGAATTGTAGCCTACCAGAGCCCATGACAAACACCAAAACAATTATTTCTTAACTGCTAAAAATCTGGAAAAATAGTATTTATCGCAAGAACACTATTTATGCCCTGGTTGTTGCTCTTTGGATTTGAGTTGTTTTACAGGAAATGTTAGTCTTGCTCAAAAACCAAGAAATCAAAAGACTCGCACAGTTTATACAAAGTTAAGTTTGTTCAGATCAAAAGCTTAGAAGTCAGAAAGCCATTCCATGCTGTAGTTATTTTTCAGATATTCCCTCCTATTGCTTATTCCAGAAAGATCATATGATTCAAATTAGTTTCCAGAGGAAGTCATTAAAGAGAGTTTCTATCAATGACGGTTTTGTGTGTTTGCACTCAGTCTTTGGCACAGCCTCAGGCTATATTTAGAATTCAAAATGTAAAGAATGTTTGAAACCAAAGCCATTTGAAAAAATGAATTTATAATAAAATAATATCTGCAGAAAATGAATGATACTCATTTAGATTTTGGTCCTAGACAGTCTACAGGGGTTACACAAGTTTGAAGAGGGGAATGGGGCTGCCAGCCCTACCTCCAACTCCCACAGGCAGCAAGAAAGCCCGAAAATCAGCTGAGACACTGGCTCTCTGGGCGGAGGATTGCTCTTGGGATGGCAACTACACATAGTAGTACAAAACTGGAAAGACTAAAAACATGGGCATTTATTTTAGGCACGAAGTATTGTATGTTAAACATTATTCCTTCAGAGTATATAAATGTAGCGCTCTGACTTCCCAGTCAAATTGGCATGGATATACGTATATATACACACACACATATAATTTAATATATATTTAATAAACAAAGTTAATAATTTTATAAATAAATTTTCTGTGTATTTAATTAATAAAATTAAAGGGTCTGGCGTGTTCTTCAACTTTATTTCTGCTGTGTGCAGTATTTTCTCCATACTCTTGAAAGCTGTTTTCAGGTCCTATCCTCTTCCACTCAAGCCATTTTTGCTCCAAATCAAAATACAACAGTTTGCATCTTGTTTACTAACCTAGTACATCACTACCATTCACTGACCAAAGCCTAATGCATAAACAATCTTTTTAAATTTTGCATCTTTAACTAGGCTTTCAACATATTTCATTAGTGTCCAACATCTGCATAAAATAACATGAGATTTGGATCCAGAACATCTCTACTATGTTCGAAACCTTCTGAACCCTTATGGTTTAAACACATGGAAGCAGGAGCGAGTTACAGCAAGAAGTAAAACAACACTTGCTTTCTCAAAGCTTTCCCAACCAAATCCAAGATAAAATATGTGCTCAAAGCAAAAACATACTGTGGGCTTCAAATGATGCTTCACACCTTCAGAGTTAATTTTCTCTTATGGGAAAAATCCTAACTGTGGATAATCCCTTCACAAAAGAAAGAAATGTATTAATGAGCGGTAATAATTAAAAAAGCAGACAGCATACAGCTACAGCATTACAACTAATTGATGACTGCAGCATCTTCCAGAGATGCATTCTGAAGCCCTAATTGTATATGCATGTATTTGTACATGATTGATAGGAATTACCTGACCATCACTCTGTATTATGACAATTATCATGAAGATGCAGAGTATTAAAGTATCTTTGCAATTGTATTTATTTTGGTTGTGCTTATTTGATTTATATCAGAGCAAAATCAAATCAGAAACTAATCTGAAGCACTTCAGATGATCAGAGTTACAAGCTAGCAGATGCTACATTGACCAAATTTACTTTTATCTACATGGAAATGCCAAATAGCATGAGTTTTGCTATACAACAGTCAAGCACAATTTTTTTTTAAAAGAAATCATTTCCCAGATGATGTACCACATCCAAGTGAAACATGATTTTATCAAATAATTGCAGGTACAAGAAGTGATCATTTTTTCACCTCCAGAAGTCTTGTTAGCATTTCCAAGAAACATTACAGGGCATCCTTCACCTCCTGACATGACTGCCTGCACTATGTAGAAACATACCGTTGTGGAATTCATTTGCTTCTCATGCGTATCATTTAAAAATAAAATTAAGAGTTAAAGTTATTTAAAAGTTTTATAATCTTTTAAAATATCTACTTACATGAACAGTTATCAGCTGGACAATTCCTGATCAGAACAAACCTTTTTACATGTTTTTGTGAGGTCAAGAAAAGCTGCACAGGAATTTTGCAGCATGCATAGTCCACAGCGGAGCTGGCATAGAACAGCCAAGCCTGTCGTCATGGGGACCAGCAAAGAAAAGGCATTTAAATGCCAAGATTTTTAAGAAGACCTCTGTTGAACTGGTATGAAGTCAGGTCCACATTTTATACCTTGGGAACCAGAACTGAACAGCTTTAAAGACCAATCTGTGATAAAAGGGCAGAGGCATCAATAAAGCAGCAGCCTTGACCTCCCTCTCCAGCAGGAGGATTTGGCACAGGGTGCGCCAGGCTGGTGGGCTGAGCTGCCTGGCAGGTAGCTGTGGAGACACAGAGGCACAGTCAGGCATGCAAGAAAGCAAGAGATAAGACCACAACAGTGCTGTTCGGCAGCTGTGAAAACAGCTCTGTCTACCTTGTTTTGTTTCTGACTTAAGTGGTTCCTGTTCTTCCCTTGGAAGAGCACTTGCAAGTACTTGGAGAAGTTGCAACCAAGCACAGCTTTATTGTTCTCTGCAACTTGAGGAATAGGGTTGCTCTGGGGGTATGACAATCAAAAAACATCATGCCCATTACTACCATAGGAAGTTGCCTTGAACTGATGCACTGCGATCCTGTTACCACTTACAGATGGGGAAAAACACATGGAACAGCTTCAAAAGCTTCTCTAACAACTCTGTTGACCTATGTGCAAGCAGCTGGAGGACTCCCTGCCCAAGAAAACAGGCACCCACCGCACAGAGCCATGCACCCTGATGGGCAAACCTCGTCCGCAGCCATCCTCATGTGGGCAGCACCAATGTGCCTGCAGGCAGGGTCCAGGCTGAGGTATGGTATGGGATCTCTGCAGACCTTGTACAACATGCAGTAGGGCATTTGCCATTTGAACCCACGCTCACATTCATCTACACTGGAATCAATGCTGAGACACCAGAAAATTACACCTTGAGCATGAACTGATCCAGAGGTTACCTTTGTTTTTAAGCACTTCAGCATCTCAGCACCTCACAGAGGTTTGGCTGCTTTCTGTTCATGCAAGATCCGCATCACTTGACATCTCTAGTCAGAGGCAATAGAGCTCAGTAACACCACTGCAAGTCAATGAGGGTCTGACTGAAATAAATTAGCCTAAAACAAAGCTCTGAACTAATTACGTGGCTATTCATAGCATAGAATTTAAGGCAGGAAAATGAGTTGATTGTATCCCATGTTCTCGTTCTTGTATTGTCCTTTTATTTAGCTTTACCTTATTCTGAGAACAGCAGAAAATACAGTTATTTTAACCAGAAGCAGCACAGTGAGATCAAAGTAGGTCAGGAACAAAAGCTGACCAAAACTATGAAAAACTACTGTTATTTTTGCTGCATTAACCAGTCTGAAGTACCGGTCTGAAGTATTTGGCAGTCCTGTGATGCAGTATCATACCGTCTCTTGTGGGGATGGTTCACATTTAAATTCAAATGTGGAATAAAACTCAAAGAACGCATTACCACACTTACAGAAACAAACTGTGAACTGCTTTTACAGTAAGTTAGTCTTTAAACTTAAAAATAATCTTCACAATCTGATAAGTCAGCTACATCGCTGCATACCAGCACGCATAAGCAATTCCAGCCCATTCGGCTTTGTTTCCCCATTATTCACCATGTCGTTTTTAATGGAGTTTCAGAGATTATGGAGGGTTACAAGTAAAAAGACTCCTTTTAGAATGGAATGAAATTATTGAAATTTCGTGACAAATTTTAAAGGGCTTATGCACTTTAAGACCATTAACACAGTTTACATGGGCAAACTCTCTACGGAAGTAGCAGGATTCACTTTTATCTTCAAAGAATTAAGATGGTATCAAGTGTCATTAGGCAATCTAGCCTTTGTCAGAACATGTTTTTACACAACTTGAACCATCTCTGAAATACATAATCAGACTTCTACTGAAAATGAGTATGCTCTGATATTGTAGCTCAGGTTCATACACAGCTGTAAATTCCCCTTTCACTCCTCCCATCCTGAGAATCTCCATTTGCCAAGTAGAACATACATGATAAAGGAAAACTTATCCGAAACAAATATTTTCAAATTGAGGCCGTAAACTGTCTAAATCTATGTAGTCTGTGAACACTCTTAAACTCACTGCCCATATTCAATGAAGAGAGATGCTTATTTTCCTGTTTACATACACACACATTTTTATTAACTTTCCAGACTAGATTCATATTCTCCATGAAGAACTGGGTAACTCACTACATGCTGGACAAACAGCTAGGAGGTTCATGCACAGCAAAGCTGGCTTGACATCATCTACTCTTAAGAGAACAGCAAAGTAAGTTAGAGATTTTTCCAGTTTTGTGGAATAACAATTTTTTATACTTAGAAGAATAACAAACAAAATGAATGAATTTATCCTTTTACAAGTGTTCTTATGACATTGTACAGAATGCAACAACTATTGACAGGAAAGCACAGGTACATATTCTAATTTTGTTCTAATTTTGGTTAAAAAGTAAAGCAGATCATAGTACATATGTGCTATGAAAAAGGAAGAGGATCTAACCTCTCTTTAGCTCAGAGTAAGGAAGTCATTTGAGTAAAGTACAGATGAAAAAGCTATGTTATGGCTATAAATAACAGTAAGTAGGAATAACATACACAAAGCCTGAGAATAGGAAAACACTCTAGACTTTAAGAATAAAGCCATCCTAACAGACATAGCGTGCTCTCTGCCTATAGATCTGCACACACATATGTAGCACAGCATTATATATTTAAACTGCAAGGTCAGTGGTGTGGCTGCCAAACTGCAGGAAACAACCTACAGTTTCCAACATTAGCAGTTAAACAACACAGAAGTCAATAGCCTAAACTATTAGGTAATTTTTAGTCACTTTTATGCTTGTCAGACTAAATTCAGACTTGACCAAATTCTTGGGGGAAATTTCAGATGATAGAACTGCACTTTGCAGACATGGCAGCCCCAAAACACACCAAGCCACCCAGTATTTTAAAAAAGATGGGCCTTCTACTTAGTAGCATACACTAGAACCCTTTTAGTATTCCAGCATTCTCAGTGATCACTGGAAGTAGGAAAATCTATTTGTTTATCTAATGATTGCATTTATTATCAAGTAACATCAACACGAGGAACTCTTGCTGAAAGGGTCCCAGGCCACTTCTTTATGCCACAAACTTTTCACAGCACTCACAGTTTCTCACCGGCTGCCTCATTAGTCTCAGTACTAAATATTATTTGAGGACTATGTCCGTGACACTTCCGTCTGCTACCAGATCTCAGTACAGCATAGTGGGGTATATAGTTTGTGAAGGAAGGAGACAATTAGTCCAGTAAGTGGCTCTTCTCCTGGGCACCAGCAGTGAGCTTATGTACCTGCAGCCTAAACTAGGCATTCAAACATCATTTTCAGTGACTTGGAGGGTCCCCTCCTCCTCCTCGAGTTTTTGTCACCAAACAAGAACAATCTCTTTTCACAGGACATCCCTGCGGTCACCACAGAGATCCCATGCAGTGGAAGGATTAGGTATGGGCAGTGTAGGAGGAAAGGCAATGCTGCACAGCCACCACAGGCCACATGCAAAAGGAGCATCAAGAGGGAGCATCACAGTCATCTATAGCAAAGATTCGACAGATAACATGCAACTTCCAAACCTCCTGCCTAACCTGCACTCCTTTTTCTTCCAAGAAGATCCGACCCATGCTTGTAAGAAAGCACCATCTACAAGCAGGCAACTTGCTACCTGAGAATGAGCAGCAGCAGCCGCTTGCCTGACTGCATTTGTGGGATCCTGGGCAGGACTCAGTCCTTGATTCCTTTTTCCATCCACCAGAATGAGTTTTGCACACATTGGAAGAGGTTATGCTACTGTTTAAGACTCACAAAACTCCTGCAGGATGATGCTGTATTGGGGTTATCAACTCCCCCACTTTCACTTCACCCTAAAATACTGGGTTTGAACATGACCATTCATTACATTTCACCTGCATTCATAAAAACTCTGGAAAAAAAGATAATGCTGAAAAAAAGATAATGCTACAGTTTTATGCCATGTGTTTCAGTGAAATTTCTATTTGGGAACAGCAATCTCTCCTTTGTGTCAATTTGGGATTCAGCTCAGTCCCAATATTGAAAGCTGAAATGGTCAGGGATGCATTTGTGTATTAAGAAATGAGGTAATCTCTCCATGGAACATGGAGAGTTATCAAGTGTCTGCACGTGTGACACTAAAAACTGGCAAGTAAAATGCTGAACTGCTGATATGCAAGCCAATCCTCCATGTCTGTTTTTTTCTTTTTATTATCAGAGGTTTAGAGACTCATAATTATCCCTGTTCTCTAAGCTCAGTGTAATTTGCATTTCCCTTTACCACCTCTTATAACCTCTCCAAACTTCCCATGCTCTAGCCGCGAATTTATTCCTGCCTAGTGCCACTAAGTTTCCATAAGCTGAACTGATTGTTGGCCAATAGCAGGGCTGCCCATGTTCTCAGCACATGCATGTCCCCCTAACTTCTTTATAGCTGTTGAAAATAAAGGCACACACCTATACAGAGAAGAACAACATCAAAAAGAGGAATGAAAAAAGATGAAGAACACACATGAAATCTTAACTCTTGCATACCCATTCCCAGAAGTTCCAAAGAGCACCTTAAACTGCCCAAGACGTTGCCGAATTAATGTGGTCTTCACCTGCTCCCACTGCTTTCATCCATTCCACCTTACAAGCTCACACAGCAAAGCAGACTGAGGATACAGTTTGGGTTACAACAGCTAGCAAGTGCACAGAAAAAATTATCCAACAGTAAAAATTCTCCACAGTTAGTTTTAAGCCAACCTGGTCTCCTGTGTGACAATATAAACAGCAGTGGCAGCATAGCATAAAGGGCTGAACAGGAGAGCAGGACGAAGAACAGGGCAGGACAGTGTTCGGAAAGGGAGACGGCAAAAGTTTTAGCTATAGCTAAATATGCCTTGCTGTGAACTTTTATACTATTGAATAAATCTTTTAAAGACAAGCATTCCTAGGCAACATTAACCATACCAGAAGAAAAAAAAACACATTGACACCAAGAGGGAAAATAGAAAAAATCCTGTTTGTCTGTTTGACCATTAATTCATGGAACTTGGGAAGATCTGAAGCCTCCAGAACATCAGCTGCTAGTATGCCCTGAACTCCACCTCTTGCACCCCCCATGTAAAAGCAGAGCTGCACAGCTCAGGACATCACTTTTGGTTGTTCCAGTCATTGGCAGAGAAGGATTGGGCATTACAGAGTATTTCAAGTTGTTCCCCCTCTAAAGCCTTAATGGTATGGAATCTCCTTGTGAACCTGAACAAATGGCTTTCTTAAAGATGCTATTGGAAGACTGCTATCTGTTTGTGTGTTTTCTAAACACACATTTCAAAATACTTCACCCTCATCACCCGAGCAAGACTGCAACATCTGGTATTCATTAAAGCCAGGAAATTCCTGTTTTGGCCTTTATGAAACTATTGAGAGTTGATAATTGATTTGTGCATCCCAGCCTTTGTAAAGGGCTATTTTTGCAATTTCATATTAAAACAAATTTTAATAAGCAAGTTGTTTAAAATCTGCATATGCTAAGTGCAGACATTGGAATTTTTCAATTCAAAATTTTTAGAAAACACTTATCAAGTTTGAGTTAACAAATCCCCATTATAATACTCTACACAGTTATTTCACAACCATTAAAAGTTGTACTAAGTATAAAACAAAATAAAGTTTAGCAACTTCGAGGTCACTACTCTGAATGCTTCAGCTTCGTCACAGCAAATTTCTCCTCAAGGGATCAGAAAAAGGTTCAGGGGCTTGTACAGAACATAATCTTCAGATTATTTGTAGACAAGCTGTGCTTGTCTACAAATCTCAATTTATGTGCAGTAATTAGAAAGAAAATATGTATGCTATCCTTCCTGTAATAGTATCAACATAGAATTAGAAACTGACAACAGCGAGAAGAGCACTAAGTAAAGCCCTGAACACCTCACAGCAGACTCGATAACATGACAAACAACAGGTACAGAAGTCTTCCTTATGGCTTTTCCTTTAAAAATCATGATTTTGTGATGTGTGATACTACTGATACTGCAGGCAATCTATATTTTATATTTATTCATACAGCTGAACTGTATGAAAAAGCGTTTCATTTGATTATGATAACATGCAGGATATTTACAATATTGTGCATCAGTTACGGCTTCTCCACCAACTGCTTACCAGGCACTCAATTGCCAGCCCAGGAGATGGGGAAACAGCATGTGCTCAAAGTTCAAGTCCACAGCAAGCTGGCCAGTTACTTGTTTCAGACTCCCCTCTCCATCACAAAGTGCCATTAAGAAAAGCTATAGTATGTTAAACACTTGAGAGTATTTTCCCCATATAAACAGCTGCTGTGTCCACAAATGGAAAGTTAGAGAACTTCAAACAATTGACACCAAATGTAAACAGAATATATAAACTACACTGTATTTCACAAGAAATAGGAACCTTTAGGTTAAGGGATTCTTTGCACACAACCTGTAATTCACTATTTTAAGTGAATATACACAACTTCCCTGCACAAAGCCAACCAGTGAGTAAAATCTTAACTCAAGAGCAAGCCTGCAGTCCGTGGACATTTGAAACTTTTTCAATTGTTCAGCATATTACTAAAATGCCTCCTCATTTGCAGCCGATCACTATCTAAAGTATATTTTGGCATGAATTCTTTCCAAGATACTCACTCCTATTACAGATGCACTCAGTGTGCCCTACTGTACTATGTGTTTCTCCCCTCCCCTCAATTTTCAAATTTATCATCTCATATCTTTTAGCTGTTTTATTACCCTTGGTCTTCAAATCCATCCCATGTATTTACAGAGCTTTATCTCTTTGAGATCACTAAAACAAGTTTAAATTATTTTACATACTGTGCATCTCTAAGTACCAATCCAACATTCCAGCCAGCCACCTCTCTTAGCTCTCTACACAGATGCTTTTCAGCTTCAGGATTAGGATCATTTAACTTGGAAAGAAAGCAAATGCAAGTACTGCTTTATTTCTTCTTTTACCCACTTCAAAAATAAAAAATAAAAACCCACATACCTCTCCTGCCTCAGTTTCCTGAGGAGCTTTAGCTGTGTTTTCATTCATAGCACGGTAGGCAGTACACCACAGGATTGCACAAAGACCTTGCTACTCTCACCCTCCCATAAACATTAGTTCCACCTATAAATATATACATATGATACTTGCATTTTTTTTTTCCAGTCTGAATTATTCCCCCATTTTCCCCTCTCAAGTGTATTTTTTTTTCCTGTACAGGTGGAAAATTTGTACTTCAATAGCATGTGGGAAAGTACCTCCGAGACCAAATCTCATTTTACTTCATGTTATTAATCCTGCACTTTTCTAAAGAGATTATTTTTCTTCTCCTAAGACCTTCTTCACTTACAAAGGTTAGCCCACATCTCCGCTACATTCTAAATAGAACATACAAAGAAATTATTTGAACTCCACCTTTTGGGTTTTTAATATGCATCAGCCTGAACAAAAATACGTGAAATGTTGAAAACCATACCCAGTTTGATTTTTTTTCTGCAGCTGAGGAATTAAATATTACTTTCATTCAGTCACAACCTTGCAGTATAGATCTAGAATGCTTATTTCAGAGAGAGATCTTCCAGATGATATAATCAATACATACGAATAGCCTGTACTTCCAAAAGAGGCATAATTTCAAACAGATAATACCAGCCATTAATAAGGAAACACTAACTCAGTTTCATTAAGGAAACAAAGAAGCATACAGACTGTTGCTGTCAAGAACACAAATGGTATATATTGTTCTAACTGGGCTTAACTAACCAATCTTTTACTCTATAAAGCAAAACAAAAAGAATAACAACAGAATACCCACTAATATACAATATCATCAGGAAAAAAAAAACTAGCTTCAGCTAGTGTAAAATAAAGAAGCCATTCAGATGGGATGTAGAATTATTCAGAAGAAAGCAGGCATGCTGAAGACACTATGTACATCAGTGTTGACATACCTGCAGAAGCGCAAGTTAGTTTAAAATGAATTTGTACATCAGATATCGATACAAAGTTGAGATAAATTCAGCAAGAAATCCTCAAAAACAGAAGACTGAAATAAAAAAATTCAGATGCCCACTACTGATAAGGCAATTCTAAAGACAAAATTGCTTGTTCCATGGCTTTACTTAAGACCTACTCCCACCCAATAAAAATAAAAAGAACGAAACTAAATACCTTTTTTCGATTTTGCTCCGATCTTCAACTTTGATGGCCAGGCAATCTGTGTATTTGTTTCTTCCATAATCTGTTAAAAAAGAACGCATTTAAGCCAAATTAAGTTTTTATTGCTCTCCTACAAAGCCAAGAGTTCATTTTTGCAAGAGATCAATTTGTTCACTCTTTTTCATCTATCAATTATTATTACAAATTTGTGACTTGTGCTAATGATGGTTTTCTTGAGAGGAATTTGTTTGGTGATGGGTGGAGCTGATTTCTGATAATCCAAAATAAATTTGAAGAGCAAACCAAGAATGCTGCTCCACGTCCATGAATTTCCAAAGGCTACTGCTAGCCAACAACATGCTCCAGGTCCCTCTCAGAGTGAATTTCAAAGCTTTACACAACCCCACTGTTGTGCAGACCTAAGCACAGTAACACCCCCGCGCCCCCCCCCGCCACCTTACTGCACACCCCTATCCTCATAAACACAACCCTCCTTTTTGCGCACACCTACACGCAGAAACACACATCTTTGGCAGCTAAGACAGGTTATTGAAGTAAGTGTATATTCAGATAACTGTGTCTTGGAGTGACTTGTTGAGGTCTTCAGTGGCCTGAGTCCAGCTCTTGTCCTCTTACAAATGCAGTTCATATCAGGAAAAGGTCAATATAGATGGGACTTGAAGAACATTATACAGAATCTTAATGTCCTGACCACATGGTGTTTGCTGTCTAGCACTGTTAGTCAAACAAAGTCATCCTGTCTTTGATAATGTCTCTTACCATAGTAGCCATGTTATCATCACTGTGTAATTTGATTTCAATAAAGATTTTATTGCATTGAGGATTACTGAGATTGACAATCATATATTGTCAATCATATATTAATACACTTTTTTTCTGAAATATTTCACAAATAAAACCATTCTTAAGTTATCTTAAGATAGTGTCTAAGTAAAGACCATCAAATTTAAATCAAGTTCTTTTGAGTTGCCTTATGATGCATCAGTTCGCCTTTAAAGCTTTTTGTTGTTGGGTTTTTGTTTTAGCTTTACCTGAAAGCAATTTTTCATTGTAAGCCTATCCAGGCCTTAGAAGTTTTACTTCCTGTTTTAGGAGCTCAGATAAGAAATTCAGCAGCGTTTAACACAACACAATGCAACCTATCTGTAAATCTCAAGCTAGTTAACAGGGTAAAAACCATATGTGTGCAAACATGCACTTGGAAAAGCATGTACTTATTTGGCTTAATGTAGCCTGTTGCTTTCTCCATTTTAGAGAATAAGTCTGCTGGGCATAGGAACATTCTACTAGAATTTTAAAATGACACAGTTACAGTGCATCACTAACACATTTAGTATAAATATGGGAGAATAAATCAAGTAACAGACTTCACACACAAACTGAAATTCAGTTCTAAAAAGCGTTGGGCATGTCTACTGAGACTGAAGAACCTGTCTTCTATACTGCAATCTCATCAAGAAGTACGACGGTCAAATACCTCTCATCATACTTGAGATAAGAATAACTGATCATCATGAGTACAAAGACACTATTTCATCATGAACACCTGCAGAAGCGAGGAAGGCCTGTCCTTATTAGTACATGACAAAATGGTTATAGGATGCCAAGAAAACACATATACTAAAACAAACCAATACCATTCTAGGCTGCATCGAGCAACGCATTTTCCTTGAGTTCGTTTCCTGGCAATAGATAAAGACTGCAATTAGATTCTCTTCACCTCCTTACCTCCATTCCAAACAAACCCTGCTCTCTCAGCTTCCCCTTGTACATCCACTGCTCCAGGCCCTTGACCAACCTGGTGACCCTCCACTGGAGTCACTCCTGTTCGTCAGGGTCTTTTTTGGGCAGAGGGGGGATGCAACTGGACCAAGGCCTCCATATGCTGCCCTCAGTACCAAACTGATGGGACTAACCAATTTGTAACCAATTCCCTTGATATGCTGGGTCATGTCATTTTAGATAGCCTATACAAAAATAATTTTGCCAAGAAGAGGGTAGTAAGTATTAAGGAGGTTATGGAACACACATAAAGGCAAAAAGTACGCAAGTATGCACTGTAAATTTAGTCCATAAAGTGGAAAAAAATGTAAAATTGGAAGATCTAAAATAATACCTGATTGACTCGTAAGAGGTAGGAAGAGCTTTTCAGATGGCAACTCTCAGGGTCTGGTTCCTCCTATATGAAGGATATTTGCTCAACTTCATGAGAGAGGTAAAAATTTCTCATAGAAATGAGAATTACAATACACAAAAAACAGATACTGTCCAAAAGAGTCAACTCATGATAAGTGGTGGGGTTGAGGGAATTAAACAAAGCAGTACATTTTAGCATTTCTTGTCATGAGCAACAAATGTAAGCAATAATAAAAAAAACTAATTCCAAAATAAATTAGTCACATCCAAGAAGAAAATGACTGCATTAAAAAAAAATCAGCTACAATACCAAATAGTAGTGTAAGTCACAACTAAGGCTGACTTCTCTAAAAACTCCTTATTCTTATCTTCTCCATCCAAATCCCCAGTACACCAAAACAATTTCCAGATTAGCACACCATGTGGAAAAACTGAAAGCGTCAGCCAGATTTCATTATACTGTATTTTTGGTTTAAGCAAATATTGGATAATAAGTTACAGCTGAAATAAGACATTTCCAGGAGGATGAAATTCTATCAGCAACATAGACATACTTCTCACAATTTTCCAATCCAGATGTGAAAAAAGTTATTTCAAAGAATTCACTTGTGTCTGACAGAGGGCTTTGGGCCAGGATTACTCTTAGTTGTGCAACAGGCAAGTAAATATACAGAGAATAGCAAGGAATTAACTAAAAGGAGAAGGGAGATGCTAAAACAAATAACGGATGCAGGAGTGAGTTTTAAAGGATTCAACATAAAGGGAACCACAAAAGAGGAGAAAAAAAGATGAGTGAATGATCATCATTCCACGCAAGTGTTATGTCCCATCAGTACTTCACCCACTCAATAAAGATTGGAAACATGCGTCTTAAAGAAATTAAGTCCTCGTTATTTCTAACGATTAAAAAAAAA
Organism: Oxyura jamaicensis; assembly: GCF_011077185.1. Lineage (NCBI taxonomy): Eukaryota > Metazoa > Chordata > Aves > Anseriformes > Anatidae > Oxyura > Oxyura jamaicensis. The sequence goes on from NC_048898.1 coordinate 7,110,031, forward strand.
AAAATCAAAGCCCATGGCTTCAGAGATGCGTACATTCTGGGGACATACAAAAGAGATGCCTGATGAGATCTTCAAAGGAAGAGAGGTCTGACTGCCAGTCACTGAGATTTGGTTAACTAATACCTTCAAATTCTTTTGAGAACGCAAGGCTACAATTTACCACATTAGACCAGAAGGATGGCTCACAATTTGGTCACTATAAAGACAAGTTTATCTCCTGTCTTATGTAGTTACGTAGAAAAACGTCTGGATGCATTTAAATTAAGTGCATTTATTGAAGTATAAGCATGCTCAGAGTACTACTGGCTTTGAACTCTAAACAGTAAACTTCATGATAAATTCCAAGCTGACTGTAATCATCATCATCTTTTCCACATCCTTGAAAACCCCTTATTACATAGGAAAAACTAAGTTTTTGCTGCAACACTTTTTTCACTCATTAAAAAAACTTCTCTTGCTTGTCAAGCAATTTGAGATCATAACTGCCTAAAAAGGTTTGCCGCATAAAATAATTTGTTTATATTTTTGAGAAATCACAATTTTCATAGGAACCCTTAAGCAGAGTTTAATCTGCATTTCAAAAATAAAGCTCAGGTACTACAATAATCAGAAAGCTCAAGAAGTTATATGACAAGCACCAAAATTGCAATAAGTTGTATTTTGTATACTTCCTAACTCAAGTCAACTACTTGTTTTTTTTTCCACTGGTATTGTTGTTTTTTTTTGTTAAATAACGAGAACCCCACCACTATTTACTGTAACAGCAGAAGGGGTCACAAACCTCTAGAAATCCACAAGCTGAGTTTGTCCTATAGCTCTTAAACTTAAAGGTAACAATCTTGAAAACTGCACCACAGTAAAACTCTTCATAGCATAGGGCATCAACTTTTAACTGCATTGTAACATTCTAACCAAGGCTGTTTTAAATGTAAAAAAAAAAAAAAAAAAAAAAAAAAAAAAAAAAAACACATAACCCAGGTGTTTTTTTTTTTCCCCACAAAACAGATTTGTAATCACTCCATAGAAGCCTCTAGAGCATGTTGCAACGGAATACTTAGTGTAAACTCAGTGTTTATGCACATAAGCAAAGTAGAACACAGAACTTGCTCTGTAAGTGAGATATATATATATATAAACACAGGTTTTAATTGTACAAATGCTTCAGAAACAAAACATTCACAGGAAAGTCAGTCTAGGGTTGAAAACATCTGAGTTCATGACCAGCTAGACTACTGAAGAGCACCTCTACCTAGGTTTCCCTTCTTTTCACATAAAATAAATGTAAGGGTTTGTACTAATTGATCCTCTCCCTGTCTTGAAGGATCAACTAACGGAATGAAGGATCAGGCACATTTGGCAGCAAGATTTAATTGCATAATAAATAATCTCAAGGTTCTTCTAAAAATGAAAGAACTCTTAAATAATTATTTATCTCCATTTTCACTTCTCTCAAAAGAAATTGTGGTATTTATGCAGCCAAAATATACAAGTTACTCTCAGATGGTGACACAAGATACTATAAGACACACAAGAAATGGGGCTGTGACCTGACCCTAAAATCCGTTTTCAGTTGCAGATCACTAAGTCTTCAAGAAAAAAAAAATCCATCTCAGGCAGCTTTCAGCCTCCTTGCATTCCAGCTACTCTGTATTTAAAAAGATATAGCTCACACACTTTGGAGGGTTTTTACATGAAAATATGATTTCCTATTGTCTGAAGTTGTAATTTTTGTATAGCTGATTTTGGATTGAATCAGGAATGTCCTGATGAAAAGAAACAATTAACTAGAACTCTTTTAAAACCTCCCAGTATTTTACAACAAGCAGATGAAAGAGAACCACCTATTGATCAGGCCTTTCCTCATTTAGAAGCAACTCATCAAATGAAAGCAGTATTATTTGTCATTTGCATTATGAAGTTATCTTTTTTCTGGTTATCTGGCCTTTGGGATTCATGCATCTCAGCCATTTCTGCCTTACTCCTTATTCACAAGGAAAGGGAAAACAGGTAAGAAGAGAACCCAGGTAAGAAGAGAACCTGAAAGTTTTTGCACCTGCCAGGGTGGGCACTGCTGCAATTGCTTTTCTCAACTGAATGAGCAACCAGCTCCTTCAAACTGAAGTGACAAAACAAACTTCTCAAAACTGCAGGTATAGCTGTCAAAAATGTAAGAACACCACCACCACCAGAAAACCGCCTTTCATTTTGTCAGTGATAAATCCCTCTCTTTCAGCATGGGAAGTTAGTAAGGTTAAACTGAGGAATCTAAGTATAACAGAAAAATGTATATGCCTTTAACACAGTGTACTTAAACAATGAAAATGTTCCCAGTCTTAAGGAGTGTAGATTCCGTTTTTAGAACACATGCATGTTTGTCTCAGAACATTTATTTTTCCCCCTCTTTAAATACACAATAGCAGGTTCTGTAGATACCCTGAATTTTTCATGCTATTAAAAAACATAGCAAGTAATTAAATTGTACACCCACTGGCAGTTCTCATTCATCTGTCCAGGTTGTGTTTGTGTTTCCAACAGATCAGTTCTCGTCTTCAAAGCCTTTTCCTAGTTTGTCTTCGCACATTAGAACCAAACACACACCTAGGCTTAGATCACCAACACCACCAAAACCCCATCTTAATTTAAACAGCATTTCAGCATCCATTGCCTTAGCACAACTGGCAGCTTCTAGCACAACTCTTTTCAGCCCCTAAAATCTTGCATGCCTCGCCTCTTGCATCAGTGAGAAAGCCCCTCTTAACAGGCCCAAAACACAACCAACGCTACTTTTGAACAAGACTTGGAAGAAGTCAGGTGCTCAGAGCTAAGTCTCTGACTCCCCTGCAGCCGGCCCATGGGTCACGGTACCCAGAGGCCTGCACTGCCACAGCAGCCCCCAGGGCACCTGGCTCATCAACAGCAGCACCAAGCACTAAGGAGTAAACATATAAATGACTGCAACAGTATTCCTTGTTTCAACTGCCAGACAATGACAGTTACCAGCAAGCACTTGGCATTGCTGCTCAGACTATTTCAGGGCCCACCACCACACACCGCTGCTGGCAGGGAGACAGCAAATCCTGTCACAGGGCCTGCGGACAAACACTCCAAGCTCAACATCCTGAACAAAGTATTTTCGCTAAAGAGTAAAGACGCCAACATTCCAATAAAATTGAGGATATATTATAAGCGTGGATCTAAGATTTCAGTAAGCAGAGATAAGGTAGGCAACAAACCTCCATTTTAATTGCAAATTACATTTAATTGAAGCAAAAATTCCTTCCCCAACAAGAACCACCTTCAGCATTCTCAAGGCTAAAGGCAAAGTTTCTTCTTGCCAAACAGCTGGAGCAGATAGGTTAAGTAAATGACAAAAAATAAAGTTGAAGTGAATAACTACAGGTGATCATATCTATGAAAACAGAAGTGATTGTCTCTGAGACAGAATAAAACAGAAGTAGATGAAAAGCAAGGGGGGAAATGGAGCAGTGATTCCTGTAGCTTGCTTTACCCTTCTCAAAGTGACCTGAAATCCCCCTTGGGGGAGTGGGGACAGTTCCTTCAGCAGGTTAAATGATCAAACAACAAAAAAAACTATAGGGGAAAAAAATAACATCCTTCTAGGCCTTTCTTTTGACTTTGAAATTGCTTTTTCATATAGAAAAAAAACATACACCACCGTGTACAGTCAAGACAAGGACTGAACCATACTCAGAATACCTTTAGAGTCTTTCTTAATGTTATTTGCAATCCTTGGTTCACGTCTCAGAGACCAGCTCTTAGTATAAAATCCTGGAGCAAGAAAAAAAGGCATGACCAAAGAAGATACAATCTTTCCAAGCAGCATGAAGGTAAAATGGAGAAGTTTGATGTAGTGTTAAAGTAACAAGTCAAGGGAAATAGAAAACGGGAAAAAAAAGGAAAATAATCTAAATCAGAAGAGTATGACACCGAAGCAAGAGATAACATGTATATGGCTCAGCTGCAAAACCAGACAAAAAAATATCTGCAAGTGCTGAGTTGTAACTCAAGCAGATATTGGAGACAGACAGAAGAGGCATGATAGACTTTACTCATTACATTCCATTAGTATACCTCAGACCAGCAGGTATAAGGATGCCTCTAGAGAATTATTGCTGGCAACAATACATCCTTGAACTTCAGAGCCAAATAATCTGCAAGTTCAAGATGACCCCCAATCTCCACTTTGACACATCTTCAATTAATACAATTTTTTACACTGACATAAAAACTATAAAGCTCTTGGAGTCAGCAGAAACCCTCAACTGTTATATATACACAACAAAAAAAGTACCTCTCTGCATTAGTATGTACTGTCATAATTACTGCAAAGGAGGAAATTCTCACGTATGGAGGTAGGATGAAGATAGGGGAAGAAGGTAAACAGTACCATTTACACAGAAGTCTTGATAATAGAAATAAGTGTTTGGTAATCATGCTTTGGATCTGAATCTCCATTTTGTTAAACTGTGTGATTCTTTATGGATTACCATGATTGATGAAGTTTATGGAGAACAAGTACCCAAGGAATCACAAATGACTGCTGAGGGAAAGGTGATTGATAGTTGTTATATAACTGTATCCACACCCATTTTTAACATCTGGTTTTGGTAAACAGTTTCTCCCCTGAACCTCGAGAAAACTTGTTATATCAAGTTTGCAGAAAACAAAGATGAAAGCTACTGTGCAAGACAGTACAACAAAACGAAATCCAGGAGCAGCAATAGCAAAAAGGTAGTAACATGAAAATGGTCTTTCAAAATTTGACCAATATTTTTTTCCATAAACAAGTAATATTGATGGCATGTGCTTTTACTGTCATAAAAATTAAGATTCTCTATGCAGATCCAAAACACTGTTGCACGATTGCTCGTTAACACTTGCAGGTGCAGAAAGCAAGGCAAGCATTTAGTTGATCATCTGGACCAACCTCCACAGGGAGAAGGGAAGACTCCTGCCATTAACACCCACCCAGAATCCTCTCAGCACAACTGATCTCTGAGCTCTACAGCACATCTTTTTGCTCTTCTCTAGGTACTTTTTATTTGCTTAATTATTCATGGGGAATACATGTTTTAAAGGATAAAAACGAAAATATTTGAACAGTGAAGTTAAATTACAATGCTGGTTGAATAACCCTGATATTAAATAACTGCAAAAGACTTCTAAGAAGGGTTTTGAATGATAAAGTGTGCTTTAACAACAACAGGTGTATGCAGTCAGATGCCTTTTTTTAAGGATCATAAAATATGTCAAAGTCAGGTTTCTTACAAAAAGGAGACCAAAACACAGTCCAACTTTATTGTCATCCACCACCTGATACAGATTTTAAACACTTATTTTTCCAAGTGTTATATAAAATATTCTTCAAGATCAAAATTAATTCAGTAGTTAACTGAAAATACTATGAAAGATACTGGAGTAGTCTGATTACGTTTATCCTACCAGACGATAAAGATCATACTAATTTCATGCCTGTTAGCTCTCCTTTACATCTCAAACTACCTCAAATACTTAGTAAAATTGGTTAACCAGAATCCAAGTGACACATCATACCGTCAGTCTTACACTGGCTCAGTCCAGCGTAAACCATAAACATGAGCTATAGCTTGCATGAAAATAAATATTTAAGCAGGAAAAGATCTGAGCTGAAGAGTCACATGTAGTGAAAGCCTTAAACTTCAAGTGTTAAGCCCATCTGCAGCATTTTCATATTACAGGCTGACTTTCAAGATTGCCCCCTTTATATTAGGAGCAACGAAGAAGCTAAAGGTTATGATTTAAGTCCTTGTACTTACTCCATCCCCTTAACAGATGGATTGTTACACTACAGATGTGATGAACATAGTTCTCTACACGAATGAAGGCTTCCCACCACTTAGCTATGCCTGAACTAAGCAAAATGGTCAAGTAAACATTCTCAATTTACCTTTTTAGACAAACTGATCCAACCTAAATAGCCTCCTTCTTTCCACCGGCTGGGGCTTTACCAAAAGGGAGACAAAACTCTTAATCTCAAGATTGCTTGCAAACGTTGACTACTACTGACATTCTTTCAACTCTCTCATCCATACTAACATCCCTGAGCAGTCACTTCCTCTTTCCAGGAAGCAAAATAGAGGAGCTAAGCATAAATCAGAAGCTCATGCCAGCATTCCCACCATAGAATAGCATAGCCTGGTGTTTGAAACTAATTCTGGAAATGTATGGCCTTAATATATCCTTGTCACATGCTATGAGCCAAACTCCACATCAAGCATATTATTTTAATGCTAACTAATATGGATATGGATTGATTTTTACCCAGAAAAATGGAAAGCGTGGAATCAGTTTTTACAGTTCCCAACTGCTGCTGCAGTTAAAAGGGGGACAGAAACCCATGATAATGTATAGATAAGCATGAATTTATTATGTCTCACTAGTAAACATAAATAGCACTAGAAGAAACCAACAGCTGCATTATTGCCATCAGAAATTAGAATATAGCCTTAGGGAAGCAATAATTACAAATACACAGTTTCAGAGAAGTCATGGATGAAGACACATGGAAAGTCCTTCAAAAAGTTCCTGCTGAACACAGATTATAATCAGCCTGAGACATCGTAGTCTCAGGTCAATGATTAATACTTGCTATGCCTGAAAGTGCCCTAAGCCATCCACATTTACAGCTTTACCTACACATTCCATATTCAAAAATTAAGGAAGACTGACCAAATTCCAGCCTGAACTACAACAGCAACAGAAAAGTAGTATTTTTAGTTAATATTTGTGTCAGAATATACTTAAAGTGTTCATGTACATAAGAACTTGGTCAATATTCACTCAAGCATTTTGCAAAGGTTACAAGGTTTGCCTAATATGATCCTCAAATTATTTTTTTTTAAATTTGCATACAAATGAAAATATAGGATGTTGCAAAACAACCTTTATTACTGTTATATAAACAAACAGGGGTTGAGGCTGCTTCCTTATTGCCTCTGCTACCAGAGCCTCCTAAACAAAAGGTAATGTACAGTCATTAATAACTTATGCATATGGGAAAGGAATTTACCGAAAAGTGATACAAAATGGAATTAGATGTGTTCCCATTTTTAATCGCATTTTTTTTTTAAAAAAAAAAAAACCAAACTCTTAATGCTACTGTTTTTCCAATCTTTATACTGAAAAAGTAAGTAGCTTGTAAAGATGGTTTTGCCAAATATTGCTTCTAAAAAAACACAGTACGTTTGAAGAGTCTACTCATTTAATGAAATAAAATGAGAAATGGAAACCCTAGTCTTCCTTTACACACTTATTATCAGATGAGCTTTTTGTACGCATGTAATATTTGCATATTTGCAGCTTCATGCTTCCAACATTTCCAACCATGATTACATTCCCTTCAGTGAGTAACAGGCACTGTAGTCAAGAGAGAAGCATAAGCATTTATAAAACATTTGGTCTAAATCCAGTGTTATCTTAAAAAAAAAAAAAAAGCCTATATATCTTCAACCATGTAAATGAATATTAATTCCTACAAACATTATTTCTTTTTGATTAAAAAGAAATCCACATCTCAAACATTCAGAGACAATAAAAGCTACAAGTTACAGTTGTCTGGTAGCATGTTGTGCTTTCCACAAAACCAAACTCTGCAAACAATTGAAAGCCAGAAAAAGAAGATTTGAAGAGCCCCCTCAGAAATACTTTAGGAGCCCATGACTAATGCACATAACACACTGAGCCATGCTGAAATGAGAAGCTTACATCTGACCTATAGTCAAGCACTTGGACAGAACCCCACATGGGCTTTTCCAGAGCTGCTCCTTCTGCACATGCAGTCTTATATTAGCCTAAGAACTCCACCCACCTTCTACTAAACCTCAACATTCACCCATCTCCCACCATACTGTTGACAGTCTCACGATTAAGGCTCCTCATACACTGTTTCCTTGACAAATTTTAGAGTGAACAGTTATCATTTAACATTAAGATTCCAAATATAAAAAACAAAACAAAAAAAAAAAACAGGCAAGACTTGAGAAGGCCAGAACCAAAGGCAAGCAGAAATGATGCAATAAATTCCCCTCTGTCTGTCCATATGGCCAACACTCATCTGGTTTGGATTATCAACTCCTCAGGGCAGAGACCCACCACCTTCTTACATTTTATATAAAGTGCCACGCATATCTATAGTGCTCCATAAATTATAATGTTTCCTGAAACAATGTCCTGTCTTTGTCTGGGAGGGACCCTGCTTGCCTGTGAGGCATGAAGCAGATGTTATGGAACCCAATGGAAAAATTCCACCATCAACTGCAAATAGGCTTTGGATCAAAAGAATTTTATATTATCTATTACTCACATAGAATAAATTAGGACAATTATATATATAGCGTGGTCCATGAGGATCTTTTACATACAGTGTATGTAATACAACATCCAACCAATTCATGTTTATTTAAGACTACCTGCCACTGAACTGCAGATCAGAGAGCTACGGCGAGAAAGCCATCACATTATTTATGCATCCCTTGTCAGCAGCTCTCAGTGATTTTGAGAAGTCCACATCAGACTGTTAGGTGCCCACGCTCCACCCTACCTCTGCTAAGTATAAGACAGCATCACAAAATCTGGGTTAATCTAATCCTTTAAAAACATGATAGATTTGTTACAAAGCATGCTATGTGTAGCCTAATGACCCTAGTTAAACTCCTGACTTTAAAGCTCAGCTTAGGGATCACTGAGTAAATTCTGCTCCTCCTGCAGTCTAGCTTATATGAACCAAGCACCATCTCCTGTTGTCCAGCCACCACGTGAAGCTATCAGCATTGTCTTGCTTCCCTCCAGTACTGGCCTCCTCTCTCCTCCCTCTTCATCGGTGTCTTGACATACAGAATCACTGAGTCTTTGCCCCATTGTTTCTGTCATTTCAGCATTCATATGGTAACTTCTCACCTGGCTCACTCCTTCCAACCCACTGCAGTTCAACACATGGAGGGTACAATTTGTCTGAAGATGTTATACATGGCAACATTTATGCCAATTATACCCTCAATTCCTGATGTCACTTAAGAGTGATGTACCTCTCTTCACCACTCAACTTTGGTCCTGCAACATAGCCCCGAGGAAAGGATTATTCTGAATGCATTTTTAAAGTAGTTTTTACTACACCTTTGAATTCATATTAATTTTCTGGAAGGTACCTCGCTACCTTAGTTTGCAATATGTTTTCAATATGTTTTCAATGCTCCGAATGAGTTTCTTCCTCACTACAACCTGAAACACATGAAAAGTCTTCATTTTACCTCCAGAAACTCTGCCTTATTCATTTCACATAAGAGGAAAAAAAAAGCATACCCCTGATTAAAGGAAATTGCACAGACAGACTGTGAGTAAGCTATGAGCAACCCAAGGTTTTTTTTGAACAAAAGAGAAAACTTGCAAAGCAGATAGTTTCCATCTGTTTTTATTAGCTGTAATATCGTGTGTATGTACTCAAAAGATTCACTAATCTAAATTAAACTACAGAGTTGATGAGTCACTAAGAAGAATGCTAGTCAAAATGAAGCAGTTTAAGCTTGTTGCCATATCCACAGTATGCCTATATAATTACACAGGCATATGACAATACATTAATGCCAAAACAGACAATGCATTATCGATATTGATAAGTAGTGTACTCTTATTCACATAGCACATTTTACTATTAAATTCAAACCAGTATTTTTTGCTATACTAACAGCTGTGTAATTGCATTATATCGACAGTAAATAACCAGGTTTCCAATGCACATCAAATATGTCAGTCCTTTAACCCCACACAGAGGAAATACTTTGTTCACAGCTTTAAGAATTATGAGCAATTTTACACAAGGGTGTGAAAATGCTGTGCTGTAAAATAAATGTGTAATACGAAGTATCTGCTACTAAGGCTCAGCTTTGTTGCAGCAAGTTAAAAAATCCATGCATTTTGATAAAATCCTACGAAAGAATTATTGACAACTCCTCCTCTGTGCTCACTAATATTGGAAAGTCAAGCACAAGCAGCACATTCAGAAAAGTAATTCATTTGTCAGTCAATAGCATAATCTGAAGACTCCCATACAATTGTTTTTAAAAACACATTTTGCTTGTATACATGTTACTCCCCTCCATCCTTGATCAAAGCACTTGATGACCACATACAGGATAAACTGTTCTTTCACATCTACGAAGATACCTTCTAGCAGTACCATCTTTAAGTATGAAGAAAACATGGAAAAAATATGGACAACTACTTGTTTAACAGACAACCAGTCAAAAAGCCGTTTCAAGTCTTCTCAGGATACAGCATGAAGATTTACATTGTCTTTTCTATGGTACAGAAAGACAAAGCAGCTCATTTTTATTTGCATACTGTATGCAGATCTTCATTAACTCAATATTTTACACACTATTCATAAAAAAACGTTGCTTTGTGAAAAGCAATTTCAAAGTCATTACTCTTGCTCATGCTTCTCTTTGTAGTTTAGTTGCTGCAGGACTGTTTTTTCCAGTCCTTCCATGCCTCTGTCTAACCACAAGCTTTATTGAATCACTGTGTGGACTGCGCGTTTCTTTCTTAAAAGGACTTCGCATTTCCCAACCAAATATTTATGCTTTCAATGATAGCACAATAAGTCTCACGTCAGTTCTTCAATAACAGGATGTAGCGTTTATCCCCAGAGATAAAAACCTTAAGACCACCTCACAACATCTTTTAGATGAGCCCCCTGCTATTAGGCAAAATACTTTCATTACACGTAATTTGAAACTTTCAATTAAACAACAATTAAGCTCTTATGTGAATAGCAGTAGAAAATACCAAAGAACATATTTATCACGGTCCATGCACAACTAATGGTTAATAAATAACAAAGACATAAAAAATGTTTGATCAATACAGTGGAAACTACACATTAAGTTTAATTAGTTGACCTCATGAATGAACAATTAATGTAATTTTTCATGTAGTCAACTGTTGCTACCAAATTAAAGTATCTTTCTTACCTTCTGAAAAAAGTCTTCCCCACTTTTCCCTTTGCCCTCAGCAGCAGCTGTAAAACAGAAGTAAGATCTGGTTTCAAAACACTTCAGAGAAAATTTCTAAGCCTGTATACAGAAATCATCAATGAGTTAATGTTATTGTCAAGTTATAACTCTAGGTCCTCATCTTCTCTTGCAACAGACGTTTATCAGCAACTAACACTTGGAACAACTCTTTGCAAGTCACTTGCTAAGGATCAAGTCCAAGCAGATCTTTTTATTTGCATAATAGAGCTACTATACATTGATCTATATGTTAGTTACAAACTAAGTTAAGATCATCCAAGTCTAGTGATTTATTCACACTGCATACAATACCATGAAATTCCACTAATAAGAAGATAAAAAAAAAAGCTAGAAGGGCACAGCATTTGCTAGATCAAGAGTTAGAACCAAAACAAGAAGCAGTGTATTTAACAATAGTCCTAATTTATTTTATTTTTAAGCCAATGGAAATATCACAACTTGGTCCAGAGAATTTTTTTCAACATGTGCTTTCTACCAGCCAGTGTTTGAGCTGCTACAGCTAAAAACCAAAAGCAGCCCTAGACACTAGCACCACTGCGCACAGGCACTTTTGAGCACTCCAGGACGGCGTTCAAAAGAGATGACTTCAAGCTAGAAGTGGCTGTCAATGTGGCTGCTGCTGCTAAAGCTCGGCACTGGGCAAATATGAACTCGTCATGCAGTCAAAACATCTGGATATGCTTAGCCTAGGAAATCAAAGGCTGAAAGGTGAAAATACTGACTCCATGAAGAGAAGCTCTTCAGACGAAGGAAGAAAAACCTCTTCACAGCAGTACCATTTGTAGGAAGACAAACAAAATGGAGACCACCACCCTCCTCCTCACACCCAACACACTTCTTGTGGTGTCAAATGGTGCGATGTGAGGGGTAGGCCTGGGGGGTCGAAAAGGGGTATGGTCAGAGGGGCGTGTGCCAGTTCCCTGTACTCCAAGGGCCACACCAGGACATTCATATTTATCAAAAAGGCAAGAGCACTATCAGGAAGAGCAAATAACTAACCTAAACACATGTGGGAAGTAAACAAACTATACAGCCTTAAGAGTACTTCTCAAAAAGCCTGCAGAAGAAACAGCAGCATCATTTCAGAACAGGGCTTGCAAGCTTATATGAAGCAATCATATAACTTAGTGGTTTCCAGACGAAGACATGAATTAGGGATTGACTCTCTCCCATGTGTACTTAGAACTTCTAGCTGTATGCTTAGACAATGCAAGTGGTGGCACTTAAAATGGTACAACTGTTTGCATCTAGCATATGTTGCAGCTTATCTGTGTTGCAACTCAAGACACAGCAATTGAGTCAAAACACTGTAGGTCTTCTAGAAGAGAACTAATCATAGAGCTAATTATAGAGAGGATAATTCTCTTTTCCCAGAAAAAGGAATGCCTCCAGATGAAACTCCAAGGGGAGGGGAGTTTCCTGAATAGTACTGGATTGCTGAAGAAAATCCTTGTCAATGCAATATTTCTGTATTTCTCATGCACAGATTAGGCCTCTGGTTTGCCCCCTAACTCAGCCTTCAAAACTCTGTTCCAGCTACTTAGTTCTTCCCACTCTAATGACATAAGCAATTTCAATCTCCTCAATTAGCATTAACTCAGCTAATGCATTCAAAGAACAACTGCAACAGAGCAGATTCAAGCTAGTGGCATGAGACTTGCTTCTGCTCTAGAGAAAACAACGCCACTACAGTTGTGACAGGCTTCTCAGGAAACACCACCACCTACATACCATGGAGAAACCATAGACTAAGTCCTATCTGATAAATCATACCAGCTTCTGAATTGCAACTCAAAGAGGGTCAAAACAGAGGCACTGAGTGAAGCCAAGCAAGCAGCCACCCTGGGGCAGAGCAATTCCAGGCTCCACAACTCCACAAACCGAGAAGAAAAGGGCACCCTCCAGCATGCTTTTATTCAGAGGACACAAGATAAGCTGTAGAAGAGACAATGATAGATGAAGCTGTAGCTTTGAGAACAGACAGATTTTGTTCCAGCTCCAAATATGATTTCTAAACTGAACACAAACAAGAGATGGCTCAGATAATAGCAGTGATGCTCTGCAGGGCATTTAAGCAGGATGCTGACAAAGCAAATTCCAACCTTTTCATTGTAGGTTTATTTTTAAGCGTAATCATTCTGGTGACCTGATTTACAGCTTGGCCCCACCAGCAGCTGTATGACACAACCCATGGACTCCAACAAGCATGGACAAAGCCAGGAAGAGCAGGGAGTGACAGCAGCCTAAACGTGGCTCACAGATAAACAAAGACAGTTGTAGCGAGAATAATGAGTTTGAGCAAATGGCATTTAGGAAACAGCTTAGGTTAATATTCAGTGTTTTCAGTTGTTATACTGTATTATGAAGATACGGTTTGTCATTGTAACTTTTCAGCAGGTGAGATGTTTGTCAAGTCTCATAGTGTCTACCAAAAGGCAGGGAAGGCTGTAGCATATTTTTTGGAAACAGACCTTAAATTTAACATTGTTATACCTTAAAGTTGTTCTTCGAAAAGTCACGGCAATATTTCAGTATTTTGCCCGTGTCCATTCTGCAATTAGTCTCTGAAGAGTTATGCCTATGCTCCTTTTTTTGTGCAAAATGGTTGTTGAATATTAAGGTGGCCTCATGATTACCATCTCCATTACACAGTGAATCAAAAAACCACTCAGAATATTAGCCCATAATACTGAGCTAGACTTAAGATTGTACCTTTCACTAGAAAAAAAAAAAAGAAAATTAGAAGTCAAAAGGATAACCTGTATCAAACAGCATATTCTGTTTCCCACTGTTAGCTATTTTCCAGTTATTTCCCCCTTTCACACTTCCTCATCCTCATAACTCTTTGAGCCAGTGATACTGCTGTACTGTTACCCAGCTTCTTACAATTTGCTTATTTATTTCTACAAGGAGGAGAAATTATACTTAAAGTCAGAAATTTCATCAGTAGTTTATACATTTGAGGATACCCCCTATAATTGCATATGTAATAACCTATGCTTACCTGCAAAGTACAGAGGCAAAGGGTGCAAAGAGATCTGCTGCTTCTGACAACAGCACAGTCACCAGACACAAGGAAAAGTTACCCATTTCTTTCATAATTAGAAGGTTGAACTGACTTGGTTCAAGCCTCACAAACCTACTATCTTCTGTAGGGAAAGAACTCGATTCTGAGCTTATGAAATTTATGCGCCAGTCATTAAAAATGGAAACACTTCTACAGTGTTTAAAAGTATACTTTGTTCACTACAACAAGCTGCAATTTTGGAAGAGACTGAGGTTGACCTCAATCAGACAAACTGAGAGAAAAGCAAGTGTTAACTTGTGTTTAGAAAAAAAAACCTGCCCGGTCACTGCATCCTAAGCTCGACTTTGTCATAAACGAATCTTGAGGGTATTAACCCTCACTTTCAAACAAATATCATCTTTGACAAGTCATATTGAGGAGCTTTCAGAATTTATATGACATTCATTCCCCAACAGATTATATTCGCAATCTCACTAATATTAGAATATCACCATGAAAGCAACGTCCCTTCAAAAGGCAGCATTTGGAAGTTTCAAACGGGAGGCAGCGGGACTGGCAGTGCCACACAGAAGGCACAATGTAAGCCATCTGGCCACTACATTTGAAATAAAATTTCAGATTTTAGTAGACAAAAAGTTTTGCATTTTTGGACTTTGTAAACAAAATTAGTGTTCTCAAAAACACCACACCAGTAACAAACAAAGATGAAACACTCCTGCCTAGCTCTTAAGGTAAGATCACTAATCATGATCTAGGAAACCCTATGTCAACAATGGCAACTCGGTTATTAAATGACTTGCTAAATTCCACTTCAAATAATGATTAAAAAGAACACTAAACCAAAAAACTTCAAGAGCTCTTTTCAGAGATACAGGTCAGTGAAGCCCACACTAACCCAAGCTGCTGTTTAAACAACAAGCTCAAGAACTAGTATGGACGACAGATTTTATTTTATAAGAGCGCTTACAGCCATCAGAGGGAAAGCCTTTGCTGACCATTTCCACCTTGTGCTGCTCCCCTTGGTTTGGCAGCGCAGCCTTCTGCACAGCCACAGCAGGGCCCATACCTAGCTCTCCACCCCAAAGAACAAGCAGCATTTACAGAACAGTTCCCCAGTCTCACATGGCTAGAAGGGGCTGAGGGAAGGTTTTTGGGACTCCCTTCACTGGTAGCTCTGCTACACACCAGCCGATTGCTTTTGGGCAGCCACAGCCTCAAGCAGAAGCAGCAGACCAAGTTATCTTTCCTACATCTTCTCCAGAACCACGGACTCCACAGTGGGACCAGGCACCACGAATATGACCCAAGCAGGAACAGAGCAGTTCTTCAACTTTCTAACATCCCACTTTACAGCATAAGCACTACCAGGTCAAGGGAAGTACTCGTTGAACTGCGTGGTGTACAATGACAAAGGATTAGCCGCATCTCCACTGAAAAGTAAGAAAGCATCAGCACTTAAACAGGATTTCCAGAGCTCATGCCTAGGCACACCAGCCCTTCTGTCTGTGGTCCCTTTCCCAAAAGGGGATTTGACCAAAGCCACATTAAATGAAATGGCAATCAACACTGTGCGCTGACTTCTGACTGAGAAATTTACTCATCTTTGCCAACCTCCACTACTCAGGAAATATTGTCTTCTTAGAACACTATTTACCTTCTGGTATTAAATAATCATTTAACTGACCTTCACAAAAGGATTGTTTTTGCACTAAATGGTAACATTGGTTTCAGAAATACAAAAAAGGACTAACGTAAATGTGCACAATAAGCATTTTATATTTTAAGCCACACTCTGTTTATTATAATTTCTTCCATACCATGAAATATTTTATATCAGGTTTTCACTTTTCAAGATATATTGGATTGCCAAGGTCCCATCCAATACAAATATGAAACAGTTGAAACAGGTGTTAACTATTATGGTACCCACGAAGTACACCGCTTGTCTACTTAATCACCAAATTGTAAGAAAGCCCAATTGTAATTTCTTCTAAGTTCACATGGAAAAGTGAATTTTAACTTTTACTTAGAATGTTATTTTAATTACAAAAAGAATTACTACAATGCAGACCATATTTTATAGGAACCAAACCCAATGCCCGAGGATTCGGTCAAGTTTTGTTTAAAGGAGTTGTTATTGCAACTTTTTGTTGATCTCACACGAGCTTTGTGTCTCATTTCCTAAGCTCTTGAAATTGATATTGCAAACAATGAAATACGTATTTGTCAATGTGCCTTTAGGTTGATTGGCATTCAAACTTCTTCCTTTCTCTTTGAGAGACTACAGTTATTAAAGAATC
This sequence comes from Oxyura jamaicensis, assembly GCF_011077185.1. NCBI lineage: Eukaryota > Metazoa > Chordata > Aves > Anseriformes > Anatidae > Oxyura > Oxyura jamaicensis. Next base: position 7,126,449 of record NC_048898.1, read on the forward strand.
TAACAGCGTGTTTGTCTCTTAAGGTTTCAGCTATGAAGAAAATTATTCCTTACATCAAAAAACTCTTTAAAAGGTGAGTTAACAACAAAATAGTATTTGAATTTTAACAAGACAGATCAGCTTAATGGGATTTCAAGTAACTGTAGAATATTCCGGAAGATAAGTAGCAGGTTATCTTAACTTTTCGATCCACTGAATCAAAAAGAACTTGAGATTTTCCTCCTGGCAATTAGATCTGATCTTTTCTGAAAGTCATAAGAAGGTGTTAACCACAGAGTGTTTTTTGTTTGTTTCAATTAAATACACAATTCATTATCAGAAATAGATGAAAGTAAAGTCAGAGTTTTTTCCTCAGAAGCTACCAAGCCTGTTAATGTAAAAAAAATAAATCATTGAACAGCTAGGCTTGAACCAGAAACCAATGCAAAAAAATATGCTTTTCTGTGCACAAAGTCAGACTATAACCCACACATACTCTTAAAGCTTGCTTATATCAAGCCAAGATAAAGAATTCCACCCCCATAGGTCACTGAGTTAAGCCAAATAGCATAAACAAGCGTTTAGGAACAAAAAGATAGACTACACATTGTTAAGAAACAAAGTCTGACCTGAAGTTGAATTTATTGAAATCCAACCAAAATAATTCTCCATTTTCCTTGTAATTATAGAGTTAGTCTCACTTCAAGTCTCACTCTCTTTCAGCTCAGAAACTAAGCTTAGTCATCTCTTTTTCTGTCTAACTTGTGAAATGAAAGGGTCTGGTAAAAGCAAGTAGTGGGGCCTAACTAAACAAGGAAGTGACACACAAAATAGAATTCAAGGTTGTTTTTAAGTGGCTTTTCAATAGTGTATCACTTACATGTTCTTCTCACTGCAAAGCTCCTTAGATTTTCTGTGATTAGTTCTGAATGTGCTGCAAGTTACAGATATTGTCCCAATAACACAACTGACTTTGCCTTCATGGGAAGACAGAACTTTGCTACTGGGGGCAAAAAAAAGTTGGGATCTTCCCTGTGCAGTGGTCTTCCCTAAGTGACAAACAGGAAAAACATGAGTTTTATTATAATAAATTTCATCAAGTAACCCGTAACACTTACCCAATCTCAGTATTTTAGGGTCTCAGTCAGTCTGTTTTTCAGTCAGAGAATGAAAAAAAAAAAAACAGGCACTTCCACTTTCTAAAATTCCTAAGTAAAGCAACCTTTGGTGTGGAGGGTGCTCACCACAGGTCAGAGTAAGCTACACGTCAGCTGGAAGTATCAGGAAGGGAGAAAAAAACCGAAATACTCAAGAAGTTACTGGCACACTCAAAGCTAGCAAAAATATATCTGTATATACACCATGCTGAGAAATTAAATTTGTCGAGTCAGGAACTAAAAGGACTTCTGGAATATTACACAAATTACCCAGTGTCTACAAATTCTGTGACTGAAGGACCCTAGGACTGCAGGTAACAATATAGCATCACGTTGCATCAACAAATTACAGGGAGAAAAGATTAAAACAATGAAGACATATCCATGACACAGCTTTCTTTCTCCAGCTGTGCATCCAGAGAACTGCAAGAATTTCAGTGTTGTCCATAAGTGACAATACATAGGTTGAAAGTAACTGGATGGACGCTGTCTGGGTGGGTTTCACTTTATCTCCTTTTGTTGGAAGGTGCTTGATGCACAAGCTATGAGGTCACTGGTAAAAAAGAGTCCTAGGTGCTATAACATCCAACAGATATAGCAAATGCTGGGAAAAAAGCAAACTGAACTTAGGAGACTTTAATCCTGCTGTTGAAATACAGCAGCTACAAGCACCATGGAAGTAGAAGGCCAATGGTCTCTTTTCAGACTACCTACTAGCCAAACCAGACTTCTTGAATTGAGGCCTCGTCTGAAAACACGCACAAGCAGAAGTAAAGAGTTCTTACTTTTCATTACTCCCCGAAGTCTACATTTACTCTATGATACATCACAAAAGCTATATAAACTTATTCAGCCATTAGGCTATTTTTCTATAACCTTTTCCTGCATACTATATTAAAATTAAGACTACTAGCAAATAACCAAAACCGTCCTATAAAATTCAAAATTTCATCCCTCATTTTCAATGACTAGAGAACAATGCACAGAAAAAGGAAAAGCCTAAAACAAATTATACTTACTTCCATTGCAGACATTGCCAAGAAAGAATGGACGAAATAATGCCACATATACTCAAAAGACCAAGATGACATTTGTTTCGAAAAAGTATTCCTAATGATTTGTGTCTGTTTTTTTAAGAACTCCATAGATTTGGTGGCCAATAGCATTAGGAAAAAAACACAAAGCTACTGCCTTGTCAATTTTCTTTCCCCTATATCAACATTTTCAGAATTGCATACACTAAAGTCCATCCAGAACCAATAATTGAATATATAACAATTGTAAATCTCATATACATACCAACAGATTTTTCTCATTTTGTGAAACAAATTTATCTCTAGGGAAAAAGCTGTCTGCCAAGCCTCTGCATAGAGAAAGTTTGTTTTATATATTTTTGTAATCAAGTCACAGACTGAAAGCCTGCTGTGAAGCTGGGGTTGCTTTGGGACCCCATTTTCCACGTTAGGGATCTCTCCTGCGAAAGGCACACGTGGGACTGGCTCATCCACACAACCACAGTACAGTTCCTGACACGACATGGAGTGCAGCAGACTTCGGCCAAAGATTTGGGATTTCCATAAGATAACAAAGTGAATGCTTTGCTTCCAGCAAGCTATTTTTAAGAATTCAGCCAGGAAAACTGAGTAGCTGTCAGCGCTCCATTACCTGATTAAAAGTACTCTATTTGCTGCCTCACTGGGGCTTCTTCACTATTAAAATGCAAAAAATCTGTCACCTCTCAGCTAGAGGACTGGTGGTCATAGGAGATACTGGATATTTTTCTAAAATGAGGAACAGCTGGCTTACATTAATGTAAGCATTCGTAAGTTAAATTTAAAACCTCATCATTTTAATTAAGCCTTGGTGATGAAATCTGAAATTAAAAAAATCACTGTTGAAGTTCTGGATCATACTATATAAAGTTAGAGGACATGCTCAGTGTAGGCAAACTGAGGTTTTGTTTGCTTTGTCAAGAGGTTTCTTTTATAGAACAGCAACCTAACTTTTGATAGCTTTCTACTGAGATTCCCAGATTACCATAATCAGCTTTTTACTTTTTATTATAGCCATTTTCTCCATTTTAATCAATGGAATAGGACAGCTTTCCAGCATCTAAACATTGTACTAGCAGAGCTTAAATATCTACTTTTCCATTAGAATAGAAAAAAATTGCATCTGCAGTACTGATAATTGACTTTTAAAAAAAATATCACACTGCATTTTACAGTAAAACAGATTTGCTAAGATACATGTCTATAACATTAGTGAAATCTTATTAAGAGATACAGGACTAAAAAAAGGCAGGGAATGATTAACCTTAATGCTTCTAAAATGTTTTTGCTAACTGCTCATCTCACACTCCTCACCCAAGCTGGGCTGCAGAAAGATGCGAAGTGGAGTCACGTCCCAGGAAACATCACCTGCACTGAGGTATGTTTTGCCATTTTACCCAAAGAGCCAGTTAGTCACCTTCTCTCCTTCAAAAGTGCCTTTCTGCAATCCAGTCTTGTAGGAAATTTGGGAGCCTGTGGTCAAAGTGATAGGCTGGCAAAAAAAAGTTTGCACCTCACGTGAACTTGTCCCAAATGCTTTGTAGGCACAAAACTGACAGCACCAGTCCTGGGCCAGACTGGAAGTCAACAAGAATGATGCTCTCTCACACCACACACTGCCAAAGTAATATCAATTCCCTTGGCCCATGATCCAAAGAGGTAGTTCTGGAGGAGACAGCTGGAGAAGGCCTGCTCTGGTAGCCGTAGGAAAATCTCACCAACATCCCACAGGACCCATGACTTCTCATAGAAATGAAAAGCTATTTGTCCTGGCAACTTGTTTTTCCATTACTGTATGCCTACTCCCTGACACAAGGGAAGAGATCAAAACAATGCAGTCAGGTTAAGCCCTTCCAGCATTGCTTTCATGTCGCCTACCTCAGCCCACACCCCGTGCTCAATGTGAGGGCTGCTCTTCCACCTAGGGAGATAGGGAAAACAAAGATGAAGACCAAAGACCTGTCTATCAGGCTCTAGCATCCTTCCTCTTCCCTGAAGCCCAGCCACCACACACTTCCCAGGAGGAACAGGACCCCTGGTAGAGCCCTCATGTCACACGCCTGGAACCAAGACTTACATGTGAGTGCAAGAGTAAGAAGTAGCAGATGTAAAGCTTGCCATTTTTCTAAAAAAGCTCTGCAGCAGGGCTGCTTTCCTCAGTCGCTGGATCCCGTAGAGACAGGAGAAAGTCTTGAGTGCCTCAGGAGGCAGAGCCTCTCCTGTTGCCAGTGACTGACAGATCTGATTCTGCCCCCGAGCCACAGTCTCCATTTAACAGAGCTTGCTGTTTAGATGAGGAAAAAAAAAATTATATATATAGATATATACATATATCATCATTTCAGAAGTGCCCCAGGGGCTGACAGAGGATAATTGCCAAATACAAAAGCTCTGCTCTCACCAGATTGATGACTAGGGATATTCTTTCTATTTGTTTAGTGTTCAACTTTCTCTCTATGCACAAGCACTTTTCTTGTCAGGTACACGCAGATACTGTATGATTCATTGCATAGCAGAGAAGAATGCAGTGAGGCTGTAAAAAAATTAGAAACAAAAACCCTACAGATTTGGATAAAAACGTACACAATATTTTTCTGATGGCTCTGCTTCTTATGAGTCATTCACAGATGTGGAGTTGCAGGATGGAAGCCAAGATTAAGTCAAAGACAAAGCTTTATACAGGAAACCAGCTCAAGTCTGTTGCAATGCAGGTTACATACTGAGCTACAAGAAAAAAAAAGCCTTTTCCATCAGTAAAGAAACTGTGCTTATCTGGAACCATTATGCTAAAGAGATGCTGCAAATTCCCAGGGACAAGGACAAAAAACATTATTTGGAATTAAGAGGTCTCTTCCCTTTCTAAAAGCCAACCAGCCACATGCTCTCCAGCTTTGTGGAGATAACTGGAGCATTTGGAGAATAAAACACAAACAGTTCCCTTTTTTGTTCAAAAACACTTCATTTTCATTTTGTCTCTGTATCAAAATAAATAAAAATGTCCCCGAGTTTTTCAAGAATGCACGTTATGAGTCCTTTGCAAGATTTCTAACCTCATGTTTCTGCAGGAGTACACAGGTTGTTCTAACACCTCATATGACAAAACCACACGCACAAATCCAAGCACCCCAGCAGTTTGCTGTCATGTTTTCCCTTTCACTCAGCATTCTCAATGTCTGCTCTTTTCTAGTTCGCATTAATCAGACAGTTTGAAAAATAATGCATCACCTCAGATCTGAGTTCCTTCACGGATACCAGCCACACATCCTTCTTGGTTTTTGCCTCACATCCCAAGACTCCTCGTGAAGTATTTGGCACTGAGGTCAGCTGTTCACCACCTATCATACCATAGGTAATTGCCATCATTTAATAATTAGAAGGACTTACTGTCAAGTATTAGAAGCCCAGAAAATTCCACTTAATAAACTTGCATAAAAATTAGTTTTTTAAAAAAGGAAGTAAGGCATGTGACTTGAATAATTCTAGATGGGGGCTGTAAAATTTAGAGTAACATGATAAAGTTCAGTATAAGACTGTCACTCTTACATATTAGACTTACAACGTATGACTTAGAATGTAGACTTACAGTACTGACACTACAACTAAAACCAGGACCCCTTGTTATCAACTGTTACTCTGAGCATCCCATAAATCAGATACTTTTGTTGCTTTTTCTCCTACAAAGAGAAACAGAAGCCTAAGCTTACAAGCAGAAGAAAGTAAATCCACTTAGCTGTGCTTTATATAAAACTTAACTGGGCTATAAAATTGTATAAAGTAGTAAAGGACCAAAGTTTAAAAACAGATCAAGAAAAAAGCGACTAATGTCCTGAGATACTGATGTATTCAGATGTACGGAGAGGTACAGGCACTGAGGTACTGCAGTACAGTACTTAATGAAATGGAGAAATCTAATGGAGAGAATATAAAACCTCAAACTTCAGAGAAGAGAAAAACTGCATTTTATCATGTAAGCCAACTTACAGCAACGCACTGCATGTCTCATTACATACAGTTCACGTCTTTAAAAAAAACTGTGTTCCAGTCTGGTTTGCTCTAAGATATTGCCATAAACCAGATTACATTTGAATAAAACAAGTTGGTTTGTTTCATTCAAGAACAATTACTTTTTTTTTTGTCCGTGCACTGCAATGTAGAGGAACTAACTTCAACATGCAATAGAAGTTGCAAAGTAGTTGTCTGTATAAGAAACAGGGAGTGGAATCGATCTCCCGAAATGATATGTTTAAGGGAGAGGGCATAGCAGAATAGAAACTTACCCATACTTCAAGTTTAGAGCAAGGGAGCACTACAACAAAGCACTTGCTAATTTGTTACCTCTTTTCCCATACATTAGATAGGCAAAGAATCCAAATTATGTCTTAGCACAAAAACCTGCAATCTAAGTTATGTCGCCAAACTAAAGTTTACTCCCAGCATCAAGGTCTTTCTTCTTTCAAGAAACCAAGGAAATGAAGTAATTGTTTAGGTAAGAAGATCAAAGCACAACAAAAGTCTAGATCTTTCTGGTAAAGGTGAAAGAGTTTTAAAGTTTTATTTTCACAGCTGTTTTTACGTCCACATTTTCAACATCTACGTATTTCTTTCCCTATGACCAGTTCCCATATTAAAAAACAGAACTGCTACATGCAGATGCTGAACAAGTGATTGTTTGTGTGTGTATATATAAATAGATAAAAACACAAACTCAGAGTGAAGAAAGAATGCCACATTGTATAATTACAGTTTATAGATAGAGTATAAAATATGGTAAAAGCCTGTGCTGTTTTACATCGGGGTGGTAAAAGTCAGCAGCAAGCCTTGCATCCATACAGACTCAAATCATACTGTGCTGGAAGATGTAGACCACATTTGCTGTTGTGTACTGCTTTCATTTTACTAAATGCAGATTCAGAAAACCTTCAAAATTGACTGTAAGGGTGGAATAATAAAAACAGAATTTCAAATTACACAAACAAGCAAAGTAATGTAGGCCATTACAGTTTCTTCAGTAACTGTTCAGTTTAAAGCTTTAGTGTCCTACATGATACAAAATCCACAAGCCTCTTCAGAGTGCCCTGAAACCAAGTACCACCAAGGATGCTCAAGTATTGCGAACTGGGGCTGATTCTGTAGATTACAGAGGGGTCATGGGAAGAGCCCAACCTCGTTTTCCACCAAAGGTTTTAAACAAAACAAAACACAGAAAGCAAATTTTAGTATAGGAGAATGTTCCCCACATAGAAACCCAGAAACTGGTTGATAAACCCAGGGCTCAATGAGGTACCTACCAGCTGTCTCATTTTTTTGCTTGCTGCTGTTAGCTCAGGGCATTCCCATTAAGGGATGTGAAAGAGAAAAGGTAGTAAAGACACTGGCCTTCTATATAGACTTAAGTCTGTTCAAGCCAAATGAAATGTCTGTTGCTCAGAAAACAGAGACAAAGGACTTAAAAGCAAGAAAGCATTCCCAAAGCTATTTTCAAATGAAAGACAGTTACGCTGTTATCACTGACAAAGGTTGTTGTACAGCCTGAGCTGATCAGCCCTACAGGCCTGAAGCTTCTCGTCATCACACAAAATAAAGTACAAGGAAAAAAACAAACAGTAATAAAATCTTTTCCTCATCTTTTTGTTTTATAAGCTTGGTATAAGAATTATTTACCATTAAGACTTGTATCTCAGGAATACCCCAAATCTTTTTGCAAGTTGAATGAACTTGCTGGAAGCACACGTTGCTGAGACTACATATGGATGGTGCAAAGCTGATGTTTGGCATTTAAGTAGTTTTACCTTTTCCATTCACCATACGACACTGATCCATGCATTTTCATATGGCGATTCCTCCCACGTTCAAGCTGATCTCAAGAAAGTAAAAACTCAAATCAAGGACGCAAGTTCTGCAATATTTGGTCAAAGAAAAATATTGCTATAGTTTGCTTGTATATTATCACCAATTTCATAGCACAGCCATCAAACCCCACACATTTTATTGAGCCAAAAAAACATAAGCATGCTCCTGCCAATCTTTGGTCTTATTTTGTTTATATAATTTTTCTCAGCTTCCAAATTATGTATGGTGGCTACTTGGGAAATGTATAGAAGCACAAAGCTTTCCCCTGCCTGCCCAACCCTTGCAACAGATTTATCCTTGCAGAATACATATACATCTACGCAGAAAAATTGGTTTATGCTTTTCAGTTTTCAGGAAGCCATCTTAAACCTCTAGTTTCACACGTACAAGTCTGAGCCATCACAGGGAATACTGCACAACAACTTGTTCAACTAGGTTCTAACTCAACTCCACTTACAAATAGGTCTAACAATTTGAAAAACAGTCTTCGAATTGGTGAAACTTCTATTCAAAGTTTATTCAACTGAGCAAGGTGTTGAAAAAACAAAAGTAGAAAGTTGTTCTGACATTATGCTGCCTATGCAAGCAGGCCCCAGATCCATTACTTTAAGCAAATCAGGGCCCACAGCAAGCAGTCCAGCAGATGAGTAGTATGTAGGCCCCAATTAGCTAATTTTTATGGACACAAAGCTGTTGTTTACAAGAAACAAATAGTTTTGTACAATTTCTCTGGCTTCTATTTACACAAACCTGCGATACAGGGCAGGAAACGCTGAAGTTAAACTAATGACTCTAAGAAAACAAGAAAGCATTGTTTTGTGGTTAGACAACTAATTCTGAATTACACAACTCACTTCATCTAGTTACCTTCAGCATTTCTGATACTAAAGTTTCTCATTTCCATTTTTTTAAGACTCAAAAAAAAAATCAGATCTTCTAAGCTTGACTAATACCAAAAACTTCTAAGTTCATGCAAAATAAACTGAAAAGAAACTTGTAAACTTAGAGGATATGAAATGTCAAGTGTGGGGAAGTGAAAAATTAAAACAAAGAATGTGTTATTTCTGCCAAAATCTAGAAAAACAAACGATAAAGAGTAAGGAACTAATATTTGGCCTACTTCTGCCTCCAGTTCCTGTGTGGGAGCTGTAGCTGAAGAAATACTGAATTTTTGCAAACAAAAACAATATTAAGCAGCACGATGTTAGCGCAGCTGACAATGTAATGCTGTTTAAAGGAATAATTTTTATCATTTCTGCTCTGTATTTTCAACTCAGATCCTTTTAGAAAAGGTTCACGTGAGTATGTTTGTCCTGTTTTATATCAACTATCAACTCCTCTTTTAGGGTCTACACGGTAATGAGTAACTCATACAGGAGAAATAGGAAAGCTAATCAAATCCTCACCTGTATGAGAAAGCTTTAATATATCATGCATGTTAACAAGTCATCTTGAACATGACTTAGCATTTCAAAGTGTCTGCTGATTAATGCAAGGTACATGTATCCCACAATTAGTGATGAAATAAGCATTCAGACTTCCCATCTACACAAGCATTTACCATATTCTAAGATGACACTTACTAGTAAAAACAGTGCCTCCAAGGTCTACATTTATTTTTTTTGTACATATATTTGGTACTAATGTGAAAAGCCTAGTGAGTCTCAAGAACAACAGGAAGCGCCTCTTTCTCCAGGTAGCATACCAGCCTACTTCTCAGAACAAAAAAAAAAAACAAAAAAAAACACAGACAAGTAATGAATAACATTTAAAGCTCTTTCAACCTGGAGCAGATAGATTTAAGTAATGGGGTGACAAAGAACAATCTAATTCTTTATCACAAAACAGAGTATTATTACCACATTATCTACAGAACATGCTATGTAGAAAACATCGTGTAATGCTTCAGGACATATCTCTTCACATGGTGTTTCACATGATGTACCTCTTGCAAAATACCCCAGTTTTTATTAATATTGTCCATGTGCTTCATGCCTGCATAAAGCATTTGCCAAAACACTCGCTTTCTAACTGACATGGAAATTGTGCTCATTTGGAAGGAATGTCAGTGAACCAATGAGAAAAAAAAAAATCAGGACTATTTTTAAAACCTTGTCATTTGCGCTATCCGTTACCTGCCAATTTGTGTCCTTTGGAGTAGTCATAATTAACTGAAATAACTTCATAGCTGTAGGACAAACAAAAACTGCTATCCAAGAACTTGTAAAGGTTAGATTGCTATGGCAACAGAAATGCATAGCCTTAACCACAGGTAGTCGTGCTTTTATTTAACAGGTACAGAAGTACTGATAAAGTGATTTTAATATACAGCAAGAAATAAGTAGCCTAAAACATCAACTTAAATAACACACAAGCCTGGCAAAAGACAACATATTGTCTACAAGTCTTTATAAAAGCAGCATAGCCAACAACCACAATTGAGGAACACCAGAAGAGAATGATTACTGGTTAGAGTTATTTTCAAGAACAGAAACATGTGATGAGAAAAAGGACTCTTACTCGGATAGCCATGTTTGCCCCTGAGAGGTACCTAACTGTGTTTGCATTCTACAGTGTAAAACAGATGACTGTATTTATATGAATTATTAATTATGCAGTTATTTTTAATTTTCAATTATCATATCTATAGCTCGTGGGAAAACAAGAACATTATATGAATAAATACCTAACTTCTAATTCAAGAATGCTTTTGTTTTAGGTGGGCAAAGGTTGCTGAACTGCAGACTTTCTTGAAGAAGCAGTCTACTTGAGAGCAGTGTCAAGTAGCTCAAAATCAACATTCCTGAGATAAGCATGTACTGGGTCAGGCTTCAGTGGAGCAGACCAACTCCTATCTATTAAAAATGGCTGTATGTCTGTTAGCAATAGCCACCAGTAGTACCTCCATCCAAAAATGGAATGTATCAGCATTTTACAGTCAACTGAAATAAAGATAAAGCAAATGTAGATTACTCAGATTTGCAGAGAATAACAATGCAATGGACCCTTTGTCACCTGTGAGCCAAGGAGATCTCAGTTTTATATTTCAACAGAAGCCTGGAGTATAGATCAGATACAGCATTCAGTGTTTTATTTATTAAACAGTATACTTGAAAGGTAGACACTCCTTCACTTTCTTTCTGATGACTATTTTAAGTTACATTCTTTATCAACACGGAACTACAATGCATACAGGCAAGTATCATAATCACAGAACAATCTCAGAGCTAACAGACCACCATTACTTCCTCTGGGTTTTATCAAAAAAGAGGGAAAAAAGTATTTCACAAACCGGATCAGAGTTGACCTTCTGGGATTTTCTGCAAGTTGACTTTATCCTCTAATGCATCTTCCATCTTATAACTTAAGCAAATACTCCACTGATAACCTTCTTGTATTATAAATATGTTCATTTCAATATATTGAGCCCTTCCCCTCTTAACCACAATGACTCTGTACAGAGAACACCAGCTCCGTATTCTCACAGATTTTTAAGAATCTAGAATCTAGGCAAAGCCTAGACCGGTGCTGAATAATGCCACCAAATCACCCAAGAGCAAAAACCAAAAGGCACAGGTGTGCCACTAGCTGAAAGAAATAAATTTAAGAATATGCATCTTCACTAAAATTGCCAACCCGACAATCCCTCCCCCCAAAAAAAAATAAGAAGGGAATTGAACATGGAGCCTTTTCAGCAGAAAATACCTACAACCAAGGAACAGAAAAACTAAACAAGTGAATACAGCCTTTGCTTGTAGCCATCCAAAGCAAAGATACACAAAGTTCTGCAGCAAAATATAAACTGTCCACAAAAGATTCCTAACATTCCTCTTCCATTATAATAATTTAGTCTTCAAGATGTTCCACAACATGAGCTGTAGCTTCTTGCCGCACAAGCCAACTAACGTAAAAAGTACATTATTTTTGCAGTTAAAATGGATTAACTTTAAAACTAAGCAGAAAGGGAAAATTGAGCAAAGAAGGCTAGGACTTGCTGCTCTACTTCCTCTGTTCAATGTTTTGGAAAGTTCATTTTTCAAGAGTTTTTAAGCCTAGTAAACAGTAATTTAAGGCTGCAAAAGACTGCACTTGAGGAGGAAAAACAATAATGGTACTGTAAGTTATATTAGTATAATTTCCTTGCAAATGCATCATACCAAAAGCTTCCACACAAGGTAGTTGCATAATAACTACTTCCTGAAGTCTTAAAGGAGCCTTTATTCTCTAATATCATCCAGACATTGAGAAAGGATAATGCTCAGCTCTGCCATCACAGTGCTGATGCAGTGGACATGAGATAGTGTTTCAAGTTCAGAAAAATCCTCCTTTAAAAGGAAGGGTCCGCCTAGCATAAAGAGCATACAACTACCTAACGCCTGCTCCAGAAAAGTGGCAAACACAGCTCTGCTCACAAATGGCAAGTATCAAGCAACGTGTCCTACTATTAATTTAACTGGATCCTTCTACAGTTGTAATTAACCAATAGGAATTTTCCTAGTTTCTCAGTTAGCAGAGTTGATAGCATTCCAATAATTTTATATTCAAGTCTATTTTACAGTTGAAAAAACCTCGAGTCCACATATAATAATGCAAAACTAAGATTCAGACTACCATCTCCTAATATTGAAATCCAGGTATTCTAAGTATATAGTTAGAATTCTAACTAATGTATAGTGAGAATACATAAAAATATACACACTTCACTTGGCCATATTCTCAAGACAGTACTTATCATGAGCACTACTTACTCTTAAACACACAAGACGTTGCAGAAGTCTTACCATCAACTACACACAATATCACCTGTACAAGCACACCAGACAAACTTCCATTCTTCATGCTTCAGAGTCCCGTTAGACAAGACAAGTCACTTTTACTGCTGGTTCTTGAGATAGACCTGATGGCGAGGTGTTTTCCACTGTACAAACAGTAATTTCATCATTTATATAAATAATCAGTAGTTAAGCTTTTCCATCGATGACCTCTTTTGTTTCTGTTGTTTAAAAATCAGTGCTACTTCAACTCTTTCAGCTGTCCCTTTAAGCCAGAAATTTGCTTTTTGTTTTTTTTTTGCATGTTACTAAAAACAATGAGGTGGCACATATAATTAAGTTGTATGAAGACTTGTGGATTGCTCTGCAAGGACAAGCATGGAAGTTTATAAATTACTCTTTTCCATAGACATTGCAAAGCTCCCAAAATTGTGTTGACACAGTAAGTAACATTGCAGTGATCAGAGTGAAAAGTCAAAAGAGATCAGATTTGAAAAAAAAAAATCACTGCAAATATCAGCTGTGAATAAAGAAAAAATCTAGAAAGAACAGAGGTAAGTTTGGATGGTCAACTGCATTTCTAGAGTTCACAAGCCATTATTATTAAGACTGCCAAAAAAAGCAACATTTCCTGTTTGCATTTTCTTCTTTTATTTTGATATTGGTTGGATTCAGGTTTCCTGTTTCAGTTCAGCTGGCTTTAACCATAAAATACTTGTCAGCTTGGTAAGTTCCTACCCTGAAATAATGAGACAGCTTGGCTACTACGAAGCCACAGCTTTGGCAAAACCAATTTGTGGAACCTGAGACAAGTTCTCTGTAACTTGCTGAAAAATAACCACCAAATTTAAGGTGTTTCAGGAAAAAGAAAAAAAATGCTTCTGTTGCCTAAGCCACCACAGTGAAATGTGTACCACCTCTAGCTGTGTCTGCATCAGTCTGCTCAGTCACAGATTAGAGAAGTTTCTCCAGAAAAGGAAAGCTATCTGTATGTTGCTGAAGAAACAGTACTGAGCTAGCTCTAGTACAATCCCAGTGCATTCAGTGTGGACGATCAGTCAGCTGCCAAGCTCTACTTTGCAGCAATTAACTAGTTACTCTCAGAAAGTCATGAAGCACTCCAAGTTTAAGCAAAATTATTTGGTAACACAGTAATTTGGACCTGTGGTCTGCTTGGGATTGTAAGTTGCCATTTATACCAGAAAGTACTAGAGTCTTTAACTGAAAAACTAAAAAAAACAAACAAAAAAAAAACACAAAGGTACAGAATAATTTGCCTAAAAGGCATCTTCCTTGTAAACAAGGATTTTATTATTTTCTGTCCTGAAAAAAATGGGAATATCATCCCTCTAAATGCTATCAAGTTCAACTCAAGACCTACCTAAAAACATAAATTGCATTTCTGAAGCAGAAGTAAAGAGAATGCACAAGAGCAGAACACTGGAGAAGACAACAACATTTGGGAATTACTAGAGATCACAGTGAAAGATTTTTTCATGTTTTAAAGCAGAAGTCATTCCTAGTTATCTTTTGCTGATGCTGAACTCTTGTTGCTTTATGTACAATTACTTAGATGTCATCAAGAATTCATTACTACCCTTTCAATAATCAAAGTAGTAAGTTAATAGATAATACTACATACTAAGGACTAAGTGTTGCAGAGAATGAAGCTGTCTAGAAGTTTACCATTACTATCAGACAGAATTGGTCTTCCTTAAAAATCAACACATTCTCCTAATTAAATTATTTCAATTAATTTGCAATGTGAAAACGACTTGTAAAACAGTGCAATACTAACACTTAGAAGGTGAATACTGAGCTGTACTTCAAACTGATTAACTATGATCTTTAAATCTCAGGGGTTTCATGGAGATTACAACATCTACATTACGGTCATTGCTTTTTCTTTAGAGTAGAATGATGCAAACCAAAAATGGCCAACCCACAGCCAACAGCTCTACATCATGGTCTTCCTCTGTTTTTTACTACAGAGGTCAACAGGCACTGAGGTATCCGAATTGGCTTTACTGCCATGAAGAGAAAAAAGGACACCTGCCTTACTCACGTTTTCATTGCAGTAAAGCAGACCTGATCAACTGAGTAGTGCTCGCCAGCATGCAGTTGACACGTGCACTAGCTCTCCCTACTCTGTATATCACATGGAAAGCAAGGAAGCCTGCATAAATAGAAATTTACACCAATTTACACTACATTAAAAAAAGATGTCGGCCAAAGGTCTGCTCCCTCTAAAAGGGCAGTCTAGGAGAGGAGGGAAGAAAGCTGGGCATTCCCTGGGCCTGCCTGCAGCCTGCTCTTGCTCACGAAGCAGCAGCAGGCCTGTGAGCCCTAAGTGAGCCTTAGGAGCCCCGTTCATCACACTGCTGGAAAGATGCTGAACATATATGCCAAGAGGGTTCTCCCCTTTCTTCTCATGGAAGGATACAGAAAGAAGGAAAAAGGACATTTGTACAGAAGTGCAGAAAACAGCTCTGCTCAGGAATAGTGTGTCTGGCAGCCACACTGTGGGGAGATCTTTTCCTTGCACTTCCAAAGCTAACCAGCTTTTATAGCCACCTTAGCCATATACCTGCTCCCCTTTCTGGGCCAGAGATCTCCCACTTTAAAAATTCACTTAAAACGTTTAGCCTTTGCACTCTCCTGTCTAAACTACAGGGGCAGCCACACAAGCCTCCCCCCTCCCCAGCCACACGCTTCCCCCACAGCCTGGCCGGCATTCTGGAGGACAAACACCTCCCTAGCTTGTAAATGCCTGCAGAAGGTAGCAGGGAAGAGACACCAAAGGCACCCCTGAGGCTGACAGCACTAACCCTCTAACACCCTCTAAAGCTGCTCTCACACAGCTGCTGGCTCCTCAGGACTGAACATGAGGCAGCACCAATGCCACCTCTGCAGCAGTAACAGAGACCGACCCCATTGCAAGACCCTTGCAAATACGCATTTGATATTCCAAAAGTAAAAAAAAGACATCTAATATTTTAAGTTTTAGTTTGAATCATATTCTCAACTCAGAACACTACTAGCAACACTAAGCGTCATATAAGTGAAGAAAACATTTCCAACTAGATACATACTGATTAAAAACGCTTAATTCAGATATAACGATCTGTAATCGAAGTTACATCTTTCAGGTGATAAATCACTCAAAACTATACTAACGTCCAACAGAATTCTCTTCCAGCACTCCCAGATATTTACAATAACACAGAACATAAAGTTTTGTAAATATTTAAACATAAACAAAGCTTTACAACAAACTGACCCTACTTTTTCATGGCTTAAACGATTCCTCATGTTTCAAACACTGGAATGACTTTTTATTTCTGCCAAATCTCTGGAAAAAAAAAAAAAAAAAAAAATCGAAAGATGTCACTGAAGGCCATTTAAAATAAAGAACCTGACTGCTGCTAAGCAACCCAGAAAACATCCTTATGTGTTCAATTGTTTAGTGCATTAAAAAAATTTCACACATATGGCAAATGCATGTATTCTGGACTCTAGCGACGGTAATGTCTTCCACACTGAGGCAGAAGGGAGAATTCTGCAAGATATGTTCACATTTCAGAAAGGAATTGCTTTTAAAGTACTAAAGATTGATCAAATTTATTCACTGTTTCTGCACATGGCATAGATTAAAAACCAGATTCTTTCTTATCCACTATTTTACACACACTCCAGAAGTAGGTTTACTTAGGAAAAACAGTACTTATATTTGTTCTACTAAAAAAAAGTACTATGATTCCTTTCCACTACATAAAACAATATTTTTAAAATGTGCTCCATATCCATACTCTTAAAACTAATGCTATTTTAACTGCCCTGGCTGCATATAAACAAAGGCTGTTTAACATAATTTAATATTCACCATTCTGTAGCACTTCTCACCCGTGGATGCACCACACTTTCAGAAGAAGCGGAACCAAGTCTTACGTTCTCTGAAGTAGATAACAATGAAATGAGGTATTTTCGTATCACAGTAACGATGACATGCACATGTATCCTGTACTTGTGTGACCAAAATTCACCGCTGATGGTCGCACGGAGCAGTGCAGCAGAACGGAGGATGCAGCAACTTATGTCAAACCAGTTTTTTCATTAAGTGATTAACCTTTCACTCATCAAGGCTTCTGTGGTTCATTGTACTGTTCAGTACAGGAACTACCTTACAACACATCTTTTGGTTTAATTATTCTGCACAGTTCGCAGAATCACAGTTTATATTCCCTCAAGCAATTCAATTATTTTACCATAAAGGTCATGGGGAATATCTTCAAAAGACATCAATCTGCTAAAGCTTTCCAGAACATAAAAACGCTTCAATGCACCACTTAATTGACCTAATATTTATTTTGGAATTAAGTATTTCATTTTTCACATTTCTCAAGATGCGTAGTCTTAAGTTACCAGTCTCGTCCATTCAACTGCTACGAATTTATCACAGGCACATTCTGAACAGAGCACAGCCAATAAAAATAGATATAATCAAAGCCCTCCATTCACACAAAGCTATTAGCAATAGGCAAAAAGGCAGATTTAAAGGTCACTTTAAAACACTAATCCAGGACAGCAATGCAAGATTCCTAAAAGGAGCAGACCTCGCTTAGAGAGGAAAGCAGTATCATCACCCATAAGGAGAATACACACACACACACACTTGTTTTACCAGCAAGAAAAGAAAGGTGGTAAAAATACATTTAAACTTTGGAAAATCTGATAACCCCACCACGAGACTTCATAACATTAGTAGAAATAAAAATTATAAAGACTTATACAGCACAGGGTGACATCAGAACACAGGATGTTCTTGTGTGAACATCCTTAAAGGGCTGAAATGGGATAGTGTTTTTTTAATTATAATAAAACACAGTTTTACCAATTTCTAACTCCAATTATCTATTAACATTGTTTCTTCAGGCCAGATGTACTTGGCTAACTGCTGATTTCCAGACGTGTTGTACTGTTTAGCTGATCATCATAAAAACGTTGCAAGTTTTCCTTGCAAGGGAATAGACAATTTCTTTCCAAGAAAGAAGTTGACCAGAGGAAACACATGATCTGGCCTCCTCCACAAGGCACAAAATGGCACATTGGTTTACTAGTTTTATTCTGCTTGTTGTCTCATTACAAAAAAGGGGAATAAATCTAGCACCAATAGTATCAATAGTATCTAGCACAGATACTTTGCACCAAGTAAGTGAGAAATGCTAACACTGACTTTAAAAAAAAAAAAAAAAAAAAAATAAAAAAAAAAAAAAAACAATAATAAAAATAAATAATTTTTTCACTTGAATATTGACCTGGAATGAGAACATTTTTTTTTTTTTTTTCATCCCTTCGCATTCGTTTTTATTTATAGGTTATACCTTCCAATACTCTGTAATATTCCAGCATAGAGAGCAAAAATATCCTGTGGCACTTCAGTTATCTTTGCAAGCCAGAAAACTTCAGGGGAGGACTAGAAGACCTACAACAATGACAATCCCATAGCTTCTTAAGGAAAATGTTAAGTGAGACGGAGCAGACAAAACCAAACAAAACAGAACAGCCTTTTTGTGGCAGAGGGGGAAGTCTTACTTGTAGAAGCTACAACATAACAAATAAATTCTTGACTATCTATCTACTGCAAGCCTCACAATAAAAGTATAAGCAGAAAGATAACTGCCTTTTTTTTTCTCTCTCTCCGAAAACAGTTCTTACAGACCTTACTAACATCACATTGCTTTAGTGGAAAATTGAAAGGAGGCTCTGCAAAGCCTCCTGGGCCTGGCCTATAGAGAAGTTTAGCAAATGGAAAAATGGAAGGTTCAGGCTTCACTTGCATCTACACACATCCCAACAGGCAAAAAGCCAGAAAAGGAAGAATGGGAGTCACCATTTTCTTAAATTAATATTTGAGAGAAAACTTTCCATACAAGTTTATCAAGTTTTCTTTGGAAGAAGTATTTTTCACAGGGTTTATACTAACCCCTGCTCAACAGGCAAGTAGTACAGGAATTGCACTGGAGCATGGAACCTGAGGCCACATTGCAGCTGGCACTGTTCTGACCAGCATCTTACCTCCAAGAACGGCTCCTGGTCAAAACACGCCGGGGCAAGGAAAGCAATTTAATCAAGATCTGAAGGCAGATAAGTGGAGGATATTACTTTCAGTTCAGTGACAGATCCAGTAGGCTGCACTCATAACTCCCTAAAGACAGAGCAAGAGCTGCAACACAACTGCCTGCACACACATCTCCCACGACATGCTGAGGAAGTCTTCAAGAGACCTCCAGCTAACCCCAGGCTGAATACATCCCTGCAAGAGACCCCCTCGAGTGACCACAATGTGCTCCAGTGTTCCTTAGCCTTTAAGGAACTTCTCACTGTCCTGGGGAAGGCAAATGGATCCTAATATTCAACCACAATTTTATCAGTTCTGGAATACAGTTCATACTCTAAAGTGCCCTTTTTTCCGGTGGCAACTAGCTAAGCACTTACCTAAAAATGTGTATTAATACTCTCATTCAATACATAACAACATTAATAAATATTGTGCTCTAATATTTCACTCTAATATTAAGATTTAGTTTAACTCAATTACAAATTTGAAATTAATGCTAAGCTTTGTAGTTAGGAAGTAAAGCCACTCTGCAAGAAAAGATGATCTCACCTCATCACTAAAAAATTTAAAACTCACGATTTTTACATAGTTCTTTCTAGGATAGACCCAATTTTATTAGGTTGAACTATACACTAACATACAATAAAAATAATTGTGTTTTTTTTTTAAAAAAAAAAAGTCAGGTAGATTTTTTCTTATGTTTTGGATTATAAAGCTTGCAATCTTGATTTCTGCTGTATCGAAGGCACATTTGCTCTTTTTTAGGAGAAAATCAATTTCCTATTTCTCCTATGTTGTGCCTATTGCACAGCATTCAAACTGTCAAGATTCCTACTCAAGATCCCTAGTCCAGAATGGCTCAGGGAAACACCCCTACCTACGCACACCACACAAACACATTGGAAGTATCCCATGCATCGTACATACAAAATCCAAGAGCCACAGATATTTATACATACCAATTCCCTATATGTTTAGAGTGTGAAACAAAACAACCAGATTTGCAAATCCAAAACTACAGTATAGGGATGAAACACATTTGCGTGCTGTTCTGACTCCCATGACCTGGCTGCCACTGCACTAGCGCAACACATCCTGGATAATGGTCAGGACAGACCAAAGAGGATGCATAAATCAACCCCTATTAAGAACATCAGGTTTTCAACAGAGAAATTAAACATAGTTACGCTAGTAGGCAATTGATTTATCCATTCAGACACGCTTTATTACCTGTATTCATTTTAAGCCCCCCCAGCCATCACTCCCATCTTTTCTCACATATATATCAAGAGTTTTTTCCCCCAGTATCCAAAAAACTACACTACAAGATGTAAACATGAGAGAACTTGGTGAATACCCTGATTCCTCAGACTCCTATTAACTACGTGAACAGCAGAAGCGATGCAGCTCATTTCTGTGAGGACCGCAGTCATTCCAACAGCTCCACACAGGGACAACTGGCCAAGGGCTGCTATCACGCATGACCAAAAGCCATTGCTCCTTGTAGATTTTGCTCTGCTTTGTTCAGATCTGGGAAAAGACAGATCCTATCTGTGGCTGACATTACAATTAGACTTGCTTACCCTTAAAGTTCAGAAATGTATTTCTCGTCAGTCTTTTGAGACAACATTCCTTTGCAATATCAATGAACCTTTAACAGGAAACGTTTCTTACTAAATTTTATATTCCTGCTCCAGTAAAGAGGATATCACTGCAGAAGTCTTTACATAAATCAGCTATAAAAGTCAGTGAAACATGAAGAGTTACATTACCCCATGCAAAGCAGTCATCCTGATCTGAACTGGATACGTGAAAGCCTAGTCATAAACAAAACCAGACACTGAGCAAAACTTCCCAGTATGCTCAAAAAGTGTTTTTTGCTGCTTAACACAAAATCATTCTGAAAACTACCACTGATAAACAAGTAAAGGCTTAAGGAAGTAAGTAAAGGCCTCTCTCTTTCAGCTACAAAACATACGCACAATTAATAAGCTTTCTCAGGTTCAATTCACATGCAGTCAGCTTTTATGCTCAACATACAAGAACAGCAGCACCGCACCTTCACAGTAAGAGGTATTACTGTAAAAAAAAAATTAAATTTAAAAAACGATTAGTTCTTTAACACAGAGGGCTGAAATTAAAGAAAAACTAGCATGTTTCATTGTTTGACAGGCATAAAGCCAAAAGCCTGGAATAAGTACTCAAAATAGGACATACTTTCCAATGGAGGTAAAGATTACAATATAACCAACAGGAATGTGCAAGCCAGCAATACTTAACTTAGGAGTTCATGCCAAACCATGATAGCCCGTTGTACTACTTAAAAAACACTGAAACTTGAGAAAGTGGTATTATTACAATTGTTAACAATGGAATGCAAGAACATTTTTAAACTACAAGTCACACAAATTCATTTCATATATTTATTTTTGTAGAAAAAGGCTATTCAGCACTTTGGGGACTTGAAAGCCTGACAAAGAAATGGAACTTTTTTTTCCAGCTACATGTAAGTTAAACACCAAATGTAAATGCTATTAGAAAGGTTCCCGTTACCCCACAACAATGTTCTTGTCCAGGCTATGCTGATAAATTACAACAACAAATAGAAAAACATGAAGAGAAATCTTACAGTTCAGTGGAAAAAATAATAATAATAAAAAAAAATATTTCTCAAGGAAGAGAAACTGTGTTTAGAGCCTACTAAAATTAGAGTTTGAGAAGTTATTTCAATAATAAACTGGTGAAGTGGTGAAGGAAAACACAACATACCTCTTATAGGTCCAACAGGCACACAGGGAACTTTAAACAGAAGTAAAAATCAACAGCACTAAATTACAACTTCATTCATAAGTAAGGTATGCTATTCAAATGAGCACCGTACGCTTAATTTTATCAGACAGACTTCTGCCATCATCACACAAAAATCCAGCAGGGAAGCAGTAACTCCTGCTAAGCCATGCAAACAATTATCAACATATTTAACACACCGGTCAAGGTCACCATCCCCACACAGAAACCACCAGTCAGGACCACCCTATTTAAGCTGAGATTGCCTATAAAGCAATTAAACTGCTCAAAATCTATTAACTTGCATCTTCAGCCTCTAATAGAACTATTGTTTATAGCAAAGTCTCAGCTGAGGCCCAGTTTTCATAGAACACTGCATGCACTGAAGAAGATGGAGATATCAAGGGTTTTTTTCTCCAGCCCCCCCAGCTTTATTTGTCAGACATTGATCTGTCGTTCTTTGTAGCTGACACCAACTACTCTAGGAAAGGTATTAGAAGTACCCTTTCCCACCTAGTTATGCATTAAATTGGGTAAACACACTTGTTTAAATGCAGAAAGTTTCACCTGACAGATCAGCAAACATGAAATAAATTGGTTATCATCCAGGCATCGGAGGTAGGCTTGGCCTAAGCAGGCTTAGCATCAGGCAACAACCTTAACAGTGAGCTTTGGGCAAAGGAATAAAGAGTGATTTCCAGTAGATTTACAGTAATGAGGTACAGTTCACTCCGATTAAATGGACCAAACAAAGTTGTCAACGTATTTGTGTCCCTCCCGTCAAAGAGGAGCAGGACTTGTCTTGGTGAAAAATGACCACTTGAGTGTTTTTCCAATGCCAAACCACAGGCAAAGAGCACAAAAACTAAGGGAGCAGGAAGAGTCTCACCCCTATTCATTTAGGGAAGGTAGATTCCTATAAATGTTGACCTAGTTCAGTTAGCACGTGACAGAACTAACCAGCACTAAATGAGCGTAGGCCAAGATTCCCGCTGGGTATCAACACAACCTTCTCTGGAGCACATGCCCAACAACTGCTGGAGCATTTGTGGTGCTACAGACCCATCAGTTTTCTAAGCATGTAGTTCTGTGCTTTTCTTCAGGTGTTCCTTTATCAATAACTGAGAAGAAGACAATTACCTCATTAAAAGAGTCCCTAGGTCCTGAGATTGAAGTTATCCAAAGAGTCCCCAAAATCAATCATGTGTTTAAAAAAGCAGAATTCTGACAAGCGCACACACTTGGTCCTGTTTTAAGCAAAGACACGTGTAATATGGCATCTTCGTCACTGCTACAGTTATGCTTCTCTTTAAAAAATGTGATTTTTTTTTCCAAAGTAATATTGTGTGAAAGAGCATTAGAAAATGAAAGTATTTAAACATGCACTGTACATACAACCCATCAACCCTCCCCCCCCCCATGTCTGTTAAAGAATGTCATAGCAAAAATAATTTTTTAAAATAAAGACTGGCACAATACTTTGTAGCCAAGAAAAAGATGCCATGCAGGAGAAAGGTGTTGCCTTTTTTTTACCCCCCCTCTCCTTTTCAACACTGCATGGCTACCTTGTGAGTCTTTTGATGGCTGCTGCGTTAGTTGTTAGATTGTACCTTTTTTGACAGCTTTTCCAACTTTCATGGTTTTCATTTTTGTAATGACACTCAGCTGCTACGGTAACAGTCACTCAAATAATCACAAAGTAAATTATTCCACAGTATTAAGTCACCTGAGTGTTCACCAGAAGGGAGTGCACAGCAGCTATGATGAATATGGGTACTATGAAATATTTTCTTCTAATAAGCCGTGACTACTGAGGAAAATAGCTCATCTTTTTTATTCCAATTTGTTTCCTGAAAAAAAAAAAAAAAGTTGATCTACTCTAAAGAGATTGGCTCACCAACAAACTCTGATGAGGACATGCACCAAAAGATAGTACACACCGCACTGTAAAGACTTAGACTTATGGGCCATTATTCCCCTCACCTGTGATCAAGTACTAAAACAGTAATACAAGATAGCTTGACTTTTTTGATATAAAAAAAAATCTTACATTCAAAGTTCTCACCACAGCTTCTGCCTTTTCTGATACACCAAACAGATAAAATTTGAGAGGCTCCCTCTGCCTTTCATTTAATATACGTATCTTAAGGCTATTCAGAATTTAACTTCAAAACATCAAAAATACTAAACCAATTATTTTAAAGTGGGAAAAAATGTACAAGCAGCACCCTCACTTTTATCAATGCTTTCTGCCACCTCAGTTCAGATTTGGTTTCTGCTGCAAAAGTGATTAGTAGCAAAAGGGCCATACCAATAATGTTTCTAAAGAGAGCTACCTATGCCTTGCCACAGCACTTGCTCCATCTGTGGAATGTGTGTGCACCATTACAGTACCCAAGCCCCCAGTCCCACCCATAAGCTAGATAAAAAGTCTGCTACGCCAGGTGAGTTTCACAGAAGCCAGCATCATCCCTTGAGAAACTACGCATAAAATACCAAGTGCGGAAAAGATGAGTAAGAATCATGTATGGAAATATGAAATAAAGAAATACGTATAAAATTTAGTAAGGCAATAATAGAATTCAATATACAGCAGGAACAAAGCCTAACAGTAAGCTTCTTCAATTTCTTCCTACTGCTGACCCCTTTGTATATTTCTTCATTAGTATAGTGAACAGCAGATATTAACTAGCAGAAAAAAAAAATCACCAAGGGTTTCCCAAGCAAGCAGAACATTTCCTGACAGGTTTCTTCAATAGATGCTGTTTAATACTTGGCTTTAATGACAACTTAACTCAAGATGTTGTATTTGCACATTCATATAACATAAAAGAAGCTTGTGTAAACGCCTGAACAAGTCATATGTTTTAAAATAATTTAAAAAGTAACTTTCATGAGCATAAACCTGCTCTCTAAGAACTGGTCAAATTTCTTCACATCAAGACCTTCCAGTGAAAAATACAGAATTAGAAACAATAGGAAACATGACCCTATGAGTTGTCCAATAAAAGTTCCTGAATTTTTGAAGATAGCATACAGATCCTCTTCCACCATTCCTTTCCTCCAAGGAGTGAGTCAAAGTCTATGCTTCCAAAAGATGGCCACAAAAAAAAAGCACAAAAAAAAAATCAACTTTGGCTTTTAATCAGTAATGTGACTGACTTGCAACTTCTGGGTACCATTTACAGACCTGGCTTCACAACATCCCGTGTGACACACTGGCAACCTTGCTCAGTATTTCATGTATTCCTCTACAAAAAAAAAAAAAAAAAAAAAAAGTACAACCTACCTTGGAAAGAGCTCAAGACATTAGGTAAAAAATTTGTACTGTAGTGAGAGGAAGACTGAATGCAAATGTTTAACAAACAGTTCGGCGTTTTCTGATAGAAAGAACTATTTTTTGCCTCCTTTATATTTCCTAATAAATCTGTTTTTTGCATTATCAATAAGCCAGAAAGTTTAAGTTTCCACACTAAATTAATAAATCAGATGATACTGCATTCAACATGTGCTTTTCTTCACACACAAAAAGGCAAACAGATGCAAAAAAGTCCTTCCAAAGCATGTAAATCCGAGATGGACACAGAGCAGCCCCCCCAAACACACGCTGCATTCTGCCCACACTTACTCAGTGTGCTGTCAGACTTCTTACTCACCTCTTACGAGGAGATGAAAAAACAAAAACAGAGGAGCAAGTAAGGAGTGCCCCATGTGCCACTGGTCCCTACTGGATGCCCCCACCTACACAGGCCTTGGGTTCTGCTCAGGAGCCCTGCTTACCCTCACACGCTCACTGCCTCTGGCAGCAGAAAGACAGACCGTGTGCGGGATGAGAAAATGGAAATTTATTTTACTAGTAAAGGAAAATGTTAAGGCAACCGTCAGTCTTCTCACAGCACTTTGTAACTTTTGACCCTTTTCCCTGCCTCTTCATACACACAAATATTTTTCTTCTCAGTATCCATATGCCTCTTAGGTCTGAGGGGCTCCCGATGAGCGCATCTTTATAAGCAGTTTCTGCTTATGACAGGCTTTTCTCAGAAGTCCTTACTCTTTACTTGCATTACATAATGAGGTTTCTCTACCAGTTCCACAGTATTAGCTGATTACAGATTAACCCACCCCCAGGAGACAGAATCTCATTTTAAAAAATTCCAGCGGCCGCAGTCACCGAGCAGTCACAGGCTTTCGGTGGCCGAGCCAACTCGTCCGCTGCTCCTCGGGGAGCTCCGGCACCCTTCCCTCCCCTGGCAGGGCAGGGCCAGGTACTCACAGCTCCCAGCCGCCCAACGAAGCCCCTTCCACGTGAGAAACAGCGAAATATTCCTCAGGGTATGGTTCTGTTCTGACAGTTTCCCGCAGCTGCCCCCCCCCCCCCAACCCCCCCGCAGCACCGAGGTACCACAGCTCGCCCGACCTCCCTCAGCCACCGCCACGGCGCCTTCCGTCCAAAAGCTGAACCGCTCAGTGCCATCCCCAAACTATTTCTCAGAAGCCGCTCGTACAGCTTCCACCCAGGGGCAGACCCTTCAGAAATTACTGCGACAAAGCACGTAGCCTCGAGGAGGGGGGGGGAATAAAAGTCAAACGCGCTGGAAATCCGAGCGTCGCCGGCCCCGCGGCCAGGGGATGCTCCCCCGGCACGGCGGCCTCCTCGGGACATTCCTAGAAAGCGGAGAGCCCGCAGCACCCCGCTGGAGCCGGCACCTCCTGCCCACCGCCCTCGGCCCCGCAGGGTCCTGCTCTGCCCGCCCGGGACTGCGCGGCACCGGGCGCCCGGCTCCGCTCGGCTGCGGGGGCAGCCTGCTGACCGGCCCCGCGGCCACCCCGCGCCCCCCGGCGCCTCTCCCCGCCCTCACCTTGGAGCATGGCCTCCAGTTTCTTCCTGTCCACCCGGAATCGCTCCTCGCCCCACTCCGGGCTGTGCAGGGGCCGCGGCGGGCCGGCCGAGTCCTCCTCGGAGCCGGGCACGGGCGAGTCGGTGCTGCGCTCGCTGTTGGAGCCCGGGTCGGAGAGCGGCTGCTGCAGGTACCCGCTCAGCGGGTCGCACTGAGCCGCCATGGCGCTGCCGGGCGGCCGCCGCCGCCGCCGCTCCGAGCCCCACTCGGCCGCCTCCCCGCGGGACGCTATCTGCCCCCACAGCCGCCCCCCCGCCTCATCCCAGCCGCCGCCGCCTGCCAGAGTCCCGGCCCCGGCGCCGCCGCCCGCGCCCGCCTCTGCCTCCGGCTCCCCGCCGAGTGTGCGCGGCCCCGGGCCGGCAGCGTCCGCGGCTCGGCGGCGCCCCCAGCCCGCCCGCAGTCCGCACAGCATCCCCGCCTCCATGGGGCCACCGCCGGCCCGCCGGGGAGGGGCCGGGGATATCCCCGGCCGCGGCCCGGGAGGAGGGGGCGGAGGAGAGGGAGGAGAGGGAGGATGCCGCCCCCGAGCGCCGCGCAGGCGACGGCGGCTGCGGCCCGGCGGGATCGGGGCCGGTCGCGGCTCCTCGTGGCAGGCCCCGTCCGTGTGTGAGGAGCTCCGGGAGATCCGCCGCCGCCCTGCCCGCCCCCCGCCCGGGCAGGCCCCGCCGTGAGGTGAGCGGCCTCTGGGCGGAGGGGTCGCGCTTCCCGCCCTCGGGGTGCTGGGTGAAGGAAAGGGTGTTCTGGGGTCGCGATCCTGAAAATTAGCCCTAATTACCATCACCCCCCCACACACGCACACACAAAGCCAACACGTCTGTGTGTGCAGCAGACACAAACACACCTTTGTTTCATGTGAATCGGCGTGTGTTGGTCAGCGTGTATTGGAAATGGCATCTGTCCTGCAAAGCTGACACATCTCCACACAATGACGGTTTTTACCTTTGTGACTTTTCAGTACTAAGGCTCAGAAAGAGAAATTACCTCACGTTTTGGTATCCTCTAAGGAAAAATGTTACAAGTCCCTGACCTTGGGGCATAATTGTGTTAACCTACACGCAAGAGTCCCAGGGCTGGCCTAGCGGTGCACAACTGATTCTGTATGAAGTGTTAGTTTTTACCACAGCGTAGCTGACATCACTTAACAAAAAGTTTAAGCCTCAAACCACGTATTGGTGTAAAGGAAGCATCCACAGAAGACCTGGCACTGGTTGTGATGCCAGATGGCTCCTGGTGGCCAAAGTGCGCTGCTGAACGCATACGAGAATGAAGGGATGAAAGAGAAGGACTCCTGATGGCTCTTGAACAGAAGGCCTTTATGGCCCTTTTTCACTACTACATATACTTTCCCCATAGCCCCATGCGCTGTCCACGCTCCCAAATCTGTCATACAATTGATTAGAGACCCTCAGACGCGCCTCGAGCCAGCCAGCAATTGGCCACTGCCCAAAGCTCATCTTTAACCCTGTAGCCAATTTACTTTATCTCAACCTTGCTCAAGTTTTTGTTTCTACCACTTGTTTCCTTATTATCTCTAATTCAGGGACATGTGAAACAGCGCAAAGCCACCTGCAAATTCCTTTCCCACACTAGAAAGCAGTAGAAAAATTACAGTGGACTCAGGTGATGGTTACACACCTCACAGTTAACGTCAGCCTGAAGGACGATATTAAAAGTCATCAGGAGCTGTGCTGATGCTCCAGGTAGATGGGAGCCACACTACGTCTTGTTGTAAAATGCATTTATTTTTACAGAGACTTGCATTTTGGCTCACTGAGTCATTTACATATTTCCCACTTAACACCATGATTGTGATTTCTACACCACCTGTAGTTTCATTTTTACTGAACGTTATGTACACACAGGGAGGCAGTCTTACTGGAAACACCTAGTATTCAGCTGTAGCATTTAATTCTCTTGGTGGTCTCACAGCCTCTGTGAATCCTAGCCAGTGGCTTGCAGGCAGCATACTTTTCACAAGATCCTCTGGTACTTCTCATGACCATGGGAATTACAACAGCCAAAGCCAACAACAATAGCACAAAACATTAATATAGGTCTTTAAAATAATGTAATCTCCATTTCTCTTCATAATAGTTTGCTTGTAGCACAATGATACTTTGTGGAAGGCAGTCTGAGGGAAGACTGAAAGTGGGATAGTGCTTTTCTTCCCAGTTCAGAAGTTTAGTTACCAGTAACCCCCCCCCCCCCTTTTTTTTTGCCAGATGGGAAAGTGAAGATGGTCCATATCAGACCAGGTTGATATCCAGAGAATTCTGCTGCTTTGCCCCCAGATCAGCACCAGCTGGACTTGTCTGTCTTCTAGATGCTAGAACCTGTGAGTTATACAATCCAAATGTTCAGAAGTTAAGAGTGTCAACAAGGCCAATTGCAATCCTACAAAGGATATCCAAAGCACCTCCAAGCAGAACAATTATTTGGGTATTTTCCACTCATAAACTAGCTAGATTTACAGTCAGAGATTCTCAGTGTAGGAGGTCCCTTCCCTTGCATTTTATCAGTTCCTACAATACAGCCACAGAAACCTTCCTTCTCCTAAATTAGCTATGGTCAAACTCAGCAGTATTTTTTCAGCAACCATATAAACAATATAATAAATCAAAGATCTCTTTAAAAATAATGATGTACACAGTTCAGTTTTTATTAATTAGAAATAACCCTTTCATGGTGCGGTTTTAGACCACAAATGAAATTAAGCCCATCTAAATCCATATAAATGGCCAAAAAAGAAACACTTTTAGTGATTAGGAGTTTTTATTGTTAGTATATGTTCCATAGAGTATCATTTGTATTGCATAAATGGCATTTTATTTCTCTACTATATTGCAGTGGAAGAATAAAACGTTTGTTGCACAGAAGTCTTAAACTAAGTAGAAACCACATTTTAATGGCTAAAATAATATAAAATGTGGACACAATTGGGGAAAATGGGAGGAAGTTGGCAGATAAAATATCAAATGGCTATAAAGAACATAAGCTGGAGTTGACTTTGGCATATGTAACTTCTTTTGGCCATTTTTCTGTGGCCAGTGGCTTGATCAAAGAAAAGAATAACAGGATCTTTCTCATTTTGGCATACCAGGTCTATTTTGCTACGTTCTCTCCCTCTTTTTTTCATCCTGTTCTCTTTTCCTCACCTCACACACATATAATATTTGCAAAACTCAGAAAAAGTCTAACTGAATACAAAAGTGTTTTTTTCTCACACTCAGATGATATGTAAAGTCTCTTGTATAGTATCCATCTGTATGGAATATCTTCTGTGAGTTTAAAGGAGATTCATGAACCAGTTTATCTGTTCTAATCAATCACATCTCTTTGGGACTGTGTAGAACCCCCAGATTTAGAGCTGTATAGGACCTCTCCTATGGAGAAGGAAGAGAAGTGACAGTCTTCAAGCAGAAAGCACCATTATATGGCCACAGGCCTGCCATAAGGCTGCTGCCAAAGCATGAAGCTGACAGCCGGCTGTCTCTGTACTCTGCACGCCCGAGATGCAGAGGTTACCTATAAATGGAAGAGTGGGATGAAACATTTATCATCAATACAGCACAGTCTGTATTCCAAACCTCACAATCTTGAATTTATTTACTTACTTCACGACACAACTGAGAAGCAAAGTGACATTATCTATATTTTTCTGAGGTGGGAGCCATGCGTGAAAAGACTGGCTCACAAAGCTATGAAGTGAAGGCGGGGAAAGAAAAGGAGGCATACGCAATATATAAGTGATCTGTGGTATCTAGAAGTGCTTTGCTAGGAAGAATGCTCACTGTGGTTTCAGTAATTTAGGAGAGATTTATTACTGGTGAAAATTAATGCTGGTGGCATTTTGAAATGCTTTATTTATAGCATTGGTCTCCTTTGCAGAAGTAACAGTCTGTAAGATTTGACTTTTCATTATATTGTACCGTGTTCCCCAAGCTGGGCCCATTAAATTCAATTTCTCAGTATGATAAAATGCAACCTACTCTGCACTAACATACTGTATACTTAAGGCACACCAGCAAATAAATAAAAGGTCCTCCACAGCCATTATAAAAACTTTCCTACCTCACAAATTCCCGAGATAAATTCTTTTTCTAACCGTAAGAGTAGAGAGATTCTGGAACATCTTTCTAATTATATTTAATCATGGAACTATATAAAAGAGATTGAAAGAAATCTCAAAAAGGTCATCTAGTCCATCTCCTAATTATGCTCACTTCATTCCTGACAGATACAGGTATATCCACTCCTTAACAATTTCTAATTGTTAAGAGGTCTCCATGACCTCTCTAGGAAATTCCTATCTTCACTTACCATCAAGAAGTATTTTCCCCATAATGAGTAACTTGAATTTTTCTTGCTGCTATTTAAAGCTGTTAATTCTTGTCCTGTCCACAACAGACATGGTGAACGGATTATTTGTTCTTTGTATCAGCCTTCAGTGCTTGTGAAGACTTTTATCAAGCATTGATCATGCCTTTGGTGTTCTCTTCAGTTAGCTAGTCACTCCTAAGTCTCAGCCTGTTCTCAGAGGCATTTTTTGTTGTTGCTCTCCAACAAGCTCTTTCCACAGTAGTCTACAGACTTCTTGAAACACAAAGCACAAAACTGGAGAGAGTGTACCAGCTGAGGCCTCACCAGTGCTGAACATAACTGCATGATCTTATCATGTGTCTCACGCCTGCTTACTCATCTCTGCATCATGTTTATCCTGTCTCTACAGCATGTTGGCTTATACTGATGTACTATAATCCCTAGGTACTTTTCCAGAAAAAACAACAACAACAACAGCAACAACAAAAAACACCTCTAATTGTTCCTCAGGGTGCATTTGTGATGTTGATTACTGGTCTCCTGAGTTTGTCCCTATTGAATTTCATCCTTTTTTTTAAAAAAAAAAAAAAAGACTTTTTTTTAAAAAGACTTTTTTCCCAGTTATTTACATCTGTTTGTGCCAGTATTATACTTCTGCAGTTTTATTTTTTATGCCTCTAAGAAGCATACTCTTAATTTCCTCACCCAGGTTATCACCAAAACACTGAACAGATACAGGCCCAGAACAGAACATTGCAGTCCTCTATTTTATACACCTTTCTATTTTGGCAGTGAAACAATGATAACAATCCTGCATGGAGAAGTTTATTCACCCATTTTTATGTCAATTTTATGTCCATATCGGAATATTACAGGAAACAGGGTTTAAACTCTGTGCAAATCCTGAAGTATGGCCTCTGCTGCTACACTCCCATCTGCAGACTTTCCTAGGCTATTATAGTAGCCTATTAGCCCCCTATGATTTATTCCTGTCAGATCAATACTGGCTATGTATACGTCCTGTTACTAAGTTACGTGTTACGTGGAACTGTTACCTATTCAGGTTTGTATGGTAGGGTGGTTTTTTTGTTTGTTTGTTTGCTTGCTTGCTTCAGAATATTCCTGGGAGCTGAAGTTGAACTGATTAGACTAAAATGTTTTGGTTCTTTTCATTGGTATTTAAAAGATAGTCACTATATTTTACCTTTTCTAGTTTTCTGGTATCTCATCCATTGCCAACTGATTTAAAGAAAACCAGTAGTGACTGTGAGAATGAGCAGAGGAATAAATGCAGCCTTTGTGGACCTGAGAGAAAAACAGGGAACCTAAAAAAGGCCAGGCTTAAAATTCTCTCTGATTGCACACAAGGTGTTAACATTCAGCAACATTCAATGTACTGTATAACCTTCTATACGCTGGTATTTGTAGACATGCATTGTTAAATATCTTAATGTGACTGGAAGACTTTTCAGCAATAGGACTTTGTGAACCTTGTCTTTGCTGAAATGTTAGGAGAATGAGAACCAAATGTCAGCATCTCAGAAACCTAGGAATTTTCACTCTTGAGAATTGCATTGGCCCTCTCAAGAGTCAACCCATCTATTTCAGCCCTGAGAAGCTAAGTAATAATTTCACATTCTAAATCTAATTAGAAACCAACTATAGTAAGAGATCTAAATATTACCAATTAGAATATATATATATATATACGTGTATATATACTGCCTAATTTGTAAGGAAAATAATTAGTAAATTGAAGCATGAATTATGGTGTAACTGGAGATGGTATTATAAAGAACCAAACTGACAGAAAACGTGAATACCACACTGGGAATCTCATTGTCGTGTCAGATAATATCCTGCATTGCTGTCAAACGAATAACAATATTAATCTGTAAATTAGGAAAACCTGTTTTGTAATGTTTTCAGTAAATTAGAATCTATATACTATATCCTGGATCTGATAACCACATTTTTTTCTTACTTAAGAGGAAGAGGCACTCTCTCTGTCTGTCTCTTTAGAAGCCAGTAGAAAAAAGGTCCTTCTGGATTAACAAAAAAAAATATTTCTGTTCTGAAACTCCTGTTTGCCACTGCAATCTTCACAGGTGTCTTTTAGGTATTTCACACTCTTTCTATTTTATTAAAATAGGTTTAAAGTGGGAGATAGGAAAGACTCATATTGAAGTGTCTGCTTTTTCACATTGACCTTTTTCAAAGTCAGTCTTTAAACTGAAAGCATGGACAACATTGTATTAGGGCCTTCTAGAATGAATTTTGTTGTTTCCTTCAATGACCTTCCTACATAATTCAGACTGGGGCAGGGAATGCAGGTTACTCAACTGATTAGCTTACGGATGGAATAAGCAGTTGTGAGAGGAGAAATATGACAGTGATTATTACAATCATTAATTAAGAGAAATCACAATTTTTCTTCCTTGTTAGAAAAATAATTAGAATAAAAGCAACCGTCCTTTTTTAAAGCGGGAATTTTTAAGACATGAATTAGGAGGCACCTCTGGAGAGGGCATGTAATATCATTTCTGGTATCACTTTACCACTGAGGAGACAATCCTCAAGATAATCCTTCAAGTGAAAAGCTTACACTTAAAGCCAAATACATACTTAAACTTTTTTCTTGAATATTCCTACATTCATGGAAATAAAGTTACAGATATGTTACAATGTTTTCTGAACTCATATCACAAATGGATCAAGTTTTATTAATAATATTCTGGCCATTTTTGTTTTGCTAATATTTGAACATGTAGTAAACATTTTTAGCATCTTACATAGCTAAAATGCTGCATTTAACAGTGACACATGAATAAAATCTATTTTTCCATTTGGATTAGCAAATTAAATTGACTACATTATTATAATGCTCCCTCAACTACGAAAAAGTTTCCTTCACACTGCAGAGGTACCCCTGGTCATACAAGGCTTCCATGTTGTATAAAACTGAATGAACGCATTTCCACTGCAGCAGTGAAGGCTAATAGTTACTGAGATCAGCCTTTGGTTATGTACCAGGAATCAAACAGAAAAATGTGATTTGAGGATATTTTTTTTTTTAACGTAAACCTAAGACTTGATTTCATTACTAAGGATTGCTAGCACTTTGAGGGTCACTATTTCACAATTATAGTCACTATTTATTACAGTGATTGAAACATGCTTTCCGTTATTCCGCACAGCTACTCATCTCTCCCTCCTCAGTAGCCACACTCTGACACATGCTGTCAGAACTGACAGTGCACTGAGTGCACTGATATGCTCTAATTGCCCCAGCCAGCTTCAGCTGGGGCTCCACCTCCACCCAGGGGCGCAGGTGCTCTATTTAAGCTCAGACCTGAGGGTTTGGTCCTGGTTTGGGTTATGGAGTTCAGTCTCTTATTCAGCTTTGTGTTTTGGTTGGACTTTGGCTTATGCAGTTGGTAGTTATACCTCGTATTTTATGTGACTTCTTGTTAGAGTCCTTGTGTCATAGTGATTCATAACTGACCCATATCCGATCAGGTTCATAGGACGTGTTATCTGTGCCCTACTCTTCCTGCTGTGCTCAGGTAACTCAGGATTGCACTTAGGTTGGTGAGGTACTATTGCTGTGTTTCTGGCTTGTCCTGCCTTACAGAGTAGCCCTGCTCTTGCTGCTTTCTGATTAAAAAAAATCCTGTTATAAAAAGATACTTTACTAAGTGATTGTCCTTGTTTTAGAAAACGAGCCCATCTCCCGAGTGGGTAAGTATCAATACTGCAAATTTAAATTGCTTAATTGTGACTGAAAGTGATGCTAGTGTTCTACCAAGCTTTAGATGTGGCTTTTCAGTACCATAAGGCAGTGCAAGTAGGGCTTTCTAGGTGTTGGAAAGAAGAGACTCTCACAAGCTTCAGTCTGAACTCTGGGTACCTGTTTTTCTAGTCCCCTTGGCTTTGTATGTTCAGTTATTCTTGCAGGGTAAAATGCTGGTACTTCAGAATTTCCAGCAGTGTATTGTCAAAGTAACACATCTGCTTTATGCACGTATAAATAAATGAATAAAACAAAGGGAATTAATAGTCTTATCAAAATAACATGGTGTATTTTTTTTTTTTACTATCCTTTAACTTTGAATTTTGAAGAATTTGTTTAATTTGCTTTATCTAAAATGTGTTGATTCAAGTAGACTGGGTATTCTATCAGGTCACTGAACTGCAGGGAGAAGATAGATTTAAAAGGACATTCCAATTTTTATTCAATTTTCTTCCCCTCCTAATACTCCTAGTTGCTTTGATGTCTTTACTTTTGCATGATTCTTGAAGACCAGCTTAGTACAGTCTGTTTTCAAAGATGAAGTAAATGTATGACCTGGTAGAGGAAGTGAAACAAAAGGTCCTTGAACTTCAACAGCCAACTAGCTGTGAGAGCAAATAACTCCTTGTCCTTATGAGAAGACATGCTAGTACTTACAGGCAGAGAGAGTGTCTTGTTACAAGCATCAAGAAACTGATAGTTAAAATCTCTCTTGCATGTTACTGTTTTTTTGTTTATTTTGTTTTGTACTGCTTTGTTTTGCTGTACCAATTCAGAACACAGAATGCTTTTAGGAGACAATGTCCCTAAGTACTCTCTATTTCCTGTTTGTGTAGTTATCCCTTAAATTCAGCCTAATACCTTGCTGAATTTTGAACATTGCTTTGTGGAAAGCAGTGATCAAGCTGTACAAATTGCTCTTTAAGCTTATGTGTGAGCAGTTGTTTGTCTTCTGTTGCAGTTCTTATACTTTATTATACACTTTGATTTGATTGTTCTGATATCTAATTTAGAAGTGGAAAAGATTTCTTCCTATTTTGGCTGTTTGGTCAATCCAAGTGCAAGGAGCTATTCTGTGATTAAATTTTCAGAAAAACTAGATCCGTTTGATGGAGGTGTGAAACACGGGCTATGAAGAAAGCAGTGTTAGTTTTCCATTTGTTGAGGCAAATGCAGCCCTGATCTAAATAGAGAAGAGTGTTAAGAGTAGGAAGGGGGGAACTTGGCTTTGTGGCTGGGTGCTGTGGTATTAGAAACATGCACAGTTCTGTGGATGCTAGTGGGAAAGCTACTAGAGGCCAGGGTACCTTATTTGTCAGGATACAGGTTTTAGACAAAGTTAAAGTGTTCTTTGATGTTACCTGCTTCTCAGCAGAGATCTCTTTTCCTCATCTCTGTAACACTGAGAAGCAGACACTGAGGGTTACCAGTTAGTGTCTTAGACTTTTCCAGAGTGTTTTAGTCTGCCATCAACAAGAACGATTTCAGCAATGGCGATTGCTTTTAGCCCCGGTGGTTCAAAGAAGATGAAAACTGCCTCTCCTTAATCTCTTCTGGACCTGTTGTCTTGAGCTACATGTGCCAGTTGTAGAACACAGGTCTCTAGAATTTCCTACAATTTGTATGAGCTCTATATGTGACCCAGTTAAGAAATAGATGAATAAAAACTTGCTTCTGTCCAGAGGTCAAAGACTTTATGTACTGACATTCTTGTTCCTCTTTTGTGTGTGTTTTTCCTCCTCCTGCCAAGTGTTAGGAGTATGTAGAAGACCTGTCATCAAAAATGTATCAAGACCTGACACAGTTAAGTGTAAAGACTTCTTTCCACTTATTCCCTCAGTGTAGTAGTACAGCCATGGTTTCAAGCATGCGAGATGGCTAGTTATCTGCAAGGGCTTTATCGAAGTTATAATAGAACATAGGGCTCAGACCTTCAACAAGTGTAAACTTATACTGCTTCAAAGAAGCTGTGCTGACAGCTGACCTTGGATGATTTACATCAGGTGAAAATCTACTTATTTCAACAAAAATACCTTAGATAAAACACATGAAATAGAGAAGTGGTTCTAGCACACAGTGGAATTAAAACCAGAAGTGGAAGAGAAGAGGAGCATTGGCAGTTCCCAGTATCCTGAAGACTGCAGCCAAACCAGCAAAGATTTAAGGAAATGACTCATAGTACTCAGAAGAAAGAAAAACATCATAGTAATGGCAAGCAAAGCTAGGTTAATGTAACCATACTGTTGAAGTCAAGTTTACTAGCCCACAGAGGCAGAGACAGGAAGCGTTGAAATGACTGAATTACATTCCTAAAACGAGTCTGTAATAGTGTTTTATCAGGTTAGTGGCTGTAAATGGCCAAGAACTTCACTGACATGAAGGAATACCTTTTTCTCTTGGACATTTTTACACAGACATGCTGAAGTAAATGAATTTGCACATGCAACAGATAGAGATTTGATCCAGTCATGTTAGTGTAACAAATACTCTTTGGTAATAC
The DNA here is from genome assembly GCF_011077185.1 of Oxyura jamaicensis. NCBI lineage: Eukaryota > Metazoa > Chordata > Aves > Anseriformes > Anatidae > Oxyura > Oxyura jamaicensis. Next base: position 7,163,675 of record NC_048898.1, read on the forward strand.
CATGAAGCATGTTTTTTACGTAGCCTGATAAGCACCTGACTCCCAATCTTGTTATTTTTTTAAATGTTACTTTTTAAAAAAAAAAAAAAAAGTATGTTGATTTCTGACCTAATCTTTGTAGTACTGCTGTTTAAAAAAAAAAAAGGGGGGGGAAGAAATTATGTAAGATACTGATTACATATGAATGTTTGCTGTCTAATTGCATGAATGGGTTATAAATAGTAAAGATGAAATCTGGACTTATACTGTAAATACAAAGTTCATATGTGGCTATGAGTTCATCTGAAAAATATAATTTGGGCCATAATTGTTACATTTATTTCGTAATTAGAATAATGTTTTTAATGGCATTTTTTGTGAACAATTGGTGTTGCCCTTAGCACAACCTCCAAACGTGGTGTGGCTGTGGTTAGTAGGGCTGACTGACTGAGAGCTCTTCTTTGATTTCTTTCAAAGGAGCAGTCAGGTAAGGAACGGACAGGAGGCAGTGGGCACTGGTTGGCACTCACAGTCCTAAACAGATTTGCTTCGGGACATGACCATGAGCAACCTGTTTTAATTGGCACTGTTTTGAACATGGGACTCTGGGCTTGACCTTCAGAGGCCACTTTGTAGTTATTTTAGTCAATTTTCCTCTATTTTCTGCTCTTTACATGACTTGTATACAGGTTTTTTTTCTGAATTTGCTTTTCAAACAACTGTATGGTCTTCAGACCATAAGATGTATGGTCTTACTCCAGGTGCTTACTCCATACCATAGTTTTCTAGTTATAATGATGTTATGTGGAACTTCATTAAAGGCTTATCATTATATTATTCTGAGATAGACTACACTTGCTAGTTTTCCTTGTGGGAAGCCATAACATGTTATCGACAAATCTGGCTATTCTTTATGCCCTATGTGTTTTTAAATCACTATTAATTTGTTCTGGTATATATTTGGTTCTTTCCAATCTCACTCTTCCTGCTTTTTTCCTTGCATTATTTTGGTTTTCACATTTTCTATGAGGAATTTGGTTCATTTTTTTTGGTTTTCCCCTGCTTTTTTTAATGTGGTGACTGATGTATCACCTGCAGGGAGTGATAGTCACTGTCTTGAGGAAATAGAGCACCTATGCTGTGACAACTGGATCTGCTCCCTTTGTTTTGTGTAATGCATTGACTCCTGCAGACGAGGGCACGGGGACAGACTTAGGTCTGGCAGGAAAGTACTGTTTGCTAAGAGGCAGCAACTAGTCTCTTCCCTAAAGCTAAATGTTCCAGTCACCAAGTAAATAGTATTTTCTTGTAAGGTTGACCACACTAACACAGTATTTTTCTGCTGAGCAATTTTCTGTCAGCAGAAGGGACAGATCTGATTTGCAGAATCAGTCAGGTTTCCAAAATGCTAAGCTGGAGACTGTTGGGGTTTTCTTTCTGAATTTAGTTGGTGTAGGTCAGTATATTTAAAAATGGGATTCTCAGGAAAAAAAAAAATAGACACTCAATTTCTATCCATGTGCAATAGGAATCAGCAGCTAATTCATTTTAGTGCCAGTGGAAATGTTTTTTCCACTTCCTGTCTTCTATTATGGTTTAGTCTTTCTGCAAAGCTGTGAACAGTATAAGAGTTGAAGTAAGTTGGCTCTTCAAGCATTGCTTGGAGCAGTACTGGCTAGGACCACCAGCCAGAATTCTCCTGTCCTGTATGGACAGGAGATACAAGGTACAAGTAACTTTGCAAATGTATGTTTATATGTCTGCCTACGTTCTCTGAGTGAATGCTGTGGAGTTTGAAGAACTGGTGTGGTCACCAGAGTAGTTTGATATGCAGGTATGTCTTCTGCAGTGAGCTAAGAGGCATGGGAAGCTTGGATGGCTTTAAACTACATGGTTTGCTGTGCTTTTTGTTACAGCCACCAAAGCATTTAGCTTATTCTACTTTTCTAGATTCCTGTTGCACCTCAGTATGCAGTTATAATACGCTGCTATGCATGGATGAAATACAAAATGATTACCCTTCCATTCCTTTTTTATCCTGGTATGTGTCCTTTTAAATGAGATGAATTACTAACTTGACTTGGTTAACCCTAAGGGAAGGCCCTTTAATAATTAACTTAAATAGTTGTGGGAGTCTTGCACACTTTGCTCTAAGAATGTTATGCATTTTATACTAAAATAGTCTGAGTGTCTTATCTGACCCTTTCTGGATATTTAAAGTCTTTTAATATCTAGTGACAAAGCACTGGCTGAGACCACTGAACCAAATCAATCTTAGGAGGTGAGGCTGCAATTCCAACTAACGAAAACCGATGTCCTTCCACACAGCCATCCTGCAAGGGATATGGACATTTAGAGCTGATGGAGTTAGAGTGAAGAGCAGCATGACTCCAGAGGATGATGTAAAAGCACAAAGATGGGGGCTCTTCCTTACAGGGCATGGGAATTATGCAATACAAAGGCTTCTGCACAGATGCTGTGTGCTAAATTATGCTTGCTTAACTAATCTGTACCATTCTGGAACTTTGTTTAATATGCTGTGGTTAGTGCTGGAGTGGCAAAGGGTACGTGGAACTTGAGGTGTGAGTAGATGAGATGAATAATTATTTTTATGTGGAAACAGTCCAGCAATACAGCACCACAGACAACTGTGCATCCACTAGTGGACTATTTACTAGAGTGACTCTCTACATAGATGTACTGGAGCAGACTGCTTGAATCTGCTTTGAGTGTAAGCAATTTGAAAGACTGGCCTGTAACAGGAGGGAGGAGGAGAGCAGGATTCAGGTCCCTGGGAGAGGTACTCTAGTGCCGTGGTACCAATGTTTAGCTCACACTGTAGAAATCCTGGACGCAGCTTTTCTGAAATAGCTAAAGCTTATCACATGCATATTGACATTCAGATAGCTAGAGGATTCTAGCTAATATGTAAGTACAGTAATGTGAAGAGGCCATAAGTACAGGATTGTAAAGAGGCCACTGTGATGCTTCTTCCTGGCTTTATGTATACAAATAAATTCACCAAAATCAATAGGCCTACTAGTGGGATTCAACTATGCATCTTAAGCTTCTTGTTGGAACAGTCATGTACTTGAAACTACAACATGTAAAACAATGTGCTTCAGGGTTAAAGTACAATCTGCAAGAAAATAGTGGGAAAAGGTGAAGTTACAAATATGTATTCGGCTGTTACTAGGTGCAGGTCTGGGAGCCCAGGGTCGACAACTGGACAGGAGCAGATTGTGTAGTGGAGACAAATTTTTTGGTATGTGGATTGTTGCTGACTTAGAACTAGGTTTTGTGATGCATGGCACAGTCTTTTGAATACTTGTTCCATGTTTTAGTAAGAAAAATGTGTATAAGGAAACCTAGGAAACCTGTTGGCTACTAGTATTCTGGTGGTCAGGAAGCATTGCTGGTTAGTTACCATTAACATTTTTGTGAAATCTTTTTCTATTATGGAGCTGATAAAACAATGGCTAATCATTGAAAAATCTCCATGTGCTCATACCAGATTGAGTTTCACAAGCAACATTCCAGTGTCTTACAAATGAGCTGCCATGACACTGATTCCTGAGCTATGAGAAAATGTTTTCTTTGGTTTACAGGTGGGTTAATATTGGAAATTCCTATGAACAGTGCCAAATGCTAATAGCTCTGATAAAGGAAAAGCTTTTATTTCTTGTTTGGTGGAACTACATTGTTCATCTAGATTCAAATAGCATGGAGTAAGCAAACATCAAAATCTTCACCTTTTGAATTTTCCTACTGCAGTTAAAATAACTTAGGCAGCTACAAAATGTTTGTTTTTTCATCATGACACATTAGATCAGAGTTTAAAAATCTGCCTTTTTCATTAGTAGCTTGGGCACTGCTTTCAGTATGATACCTGAGGAATTAGTTAAACTAGTGACTTTCAATATAATGGAAGTGCAAGCTGAGCTATTAGGAAAAGACTGCATTTCCTGACTCTTCTACATCTTTTGTAGATGCGATTATGTTGATTATGTTTAGTCTGTGCTAAGGATTTGGGGATCACTTGTCCTCACACTGTTCCATTGAGCTGAAATGGGTCAGTCACCCTCATGATCAGCTTGTCTCGGAATTTTGAGGTTCTATGGGCTTTGGGGGGGGTTCCCTCCCACTTCCCCAGCAGTATGTTTTCCCTTCAGTAAGTGGACCCTTAGGGATGCTTCAGCAGACTTTAGTCAGGCCCTACTCCCACCGGAGTGAAGAAGAGTTGCGAGGTGTAGTGGGTTCTGCTCTGGTGGGGATTGCACAACTTGACCCAAGGGGAGCTGTGACTGACAAAAGGGCAAGCATGTCAGTAACTAATTGGCTTGCCTATGGGTAATTTAGTATGTTTTGTTACCACCCATGGCTTAAACTTCAGAACAGTTGCAGTAGTTAGAAGGTAAGCATAAAGGATCTAAACAGGGTCGGTCTTCAGTAGTCTGAATTCAAACACAAATGCAGCATGAATGTAGACCTTTATCTTCTTTGCATGATGAATGTGTGATTAAAACAAATTAACCTGGAAAAATAGTTCCTGAGGAATATGCTAGCATTGACCCACATAGTATACAGCAGGAGTAATCCTTGACAGTTTACATATCTCTTTAGATGATCTAACTATAACTTTCATAAGTATTTGAAATCTAACTTAGCTTACAAATGTATTCCTTTTGTTTTTTTCGTTAGCAGTTCTGTGAATTCTGGTTTGTTGTAAACATCATTTTTCCATCTCTTACTGTTTAGTGGACTATCTAGAGATTGTTTGGTTAAGGCCTGGTATTCATAGTCTGGGTCTAAGTACTCCTGTGAGTAAGAGCACGGGATCAGGCTTGGTTGCTTAGTCAGATGAATCAGAAATGTGCATAATGTACCAGTGTTCTGACTGTTAATTGTAGCCTCATGTTTACCCAGCACTACAAGGATGTTGTCTTAAAAAGCCATCTGCAATTAATCATTTAAAAAAAAATAATTGAGAATGATTTGGTACATTTTTGTAATCTTACGTAAGAAGCATATTTTTTTCCACTCTGTTGACAAATGAAATAAATAAGCTGTGCAGGAGTTTTCTGTAATGCTGGAAAGTACATGTACCTCTAATAGTTTATGATGGCTTGAAATCAGCCTTGGTAGAAAGCCTAAAAATTCCTGCTTCCTGTTGAAAGCACATTCAGCACACTGGGACACATTTGTCTGGATGTGATATGTAGAAAGTCTACTTTTTTTATTTACACTAAATTTTCAGTGAATTCTGTTATTTCAAACCACATACACCCACACAGCTATGGTTACTTGGAATCTGTCTTGACTGGAATATATCAGGAGTAATTGGGTTGGTATGCCATCTTTTGTTGATAATTGGAAACTTTTGGATCTGACACAAGAAGCTAACAAATTCCCTGTACTTAGCCATATGTTTCAGAAGTTCCTGCAACAGCAATTTTCAGGTCATTTGTCTAGCTGGAATTCGAGACGAAACATATGGCTACTGCTTATGTCCTGCCTTACTATTCTTAAGAGTATTATTTCATAAACAGAAAGAGCTCATTAACTGGTAAATTATTCATAGACCTAGCTGGAATTGAACCAGGTATGCACAGGGACTCTTGAAAGCTTTTTTTTTTTTTTGATAGCCTGCATTTGGAATTGTCTGGGCAGAGATATGTTTTCCCCAAGACAAATAAAACACTACAAAGCAGTTCATCTCATTTAAACCAAACTGTATGGCAGTTACACATCAAATACTTTTCATATGTAAGAATAGAAAAAAATACTTGCTAATAAAGAAATCATGGGTTTAGCTGTAACTTGCATTCTGATGAGCTGTGCAAAGCTATTGCTTATAGTCAAGTAATTAAAGTGCTCATATGCATTGCAAAGATGAGTATTTTTTTTATTTTAATGGCTACATCTGCTTTAAGAATATTCCAGGCTTCAGTTTCAGTGGTCCTTTGTGTAAACGTTAAAATATTCTCTGATGCCATCTAATGGTCAAATTGTACAGTTACTTTATACTGAGAATAAACAATGGTAACCCACCACATTTATTATTTCACTGAGGTCTGTAAGGATCAGTGCTGTGACCTGAATATACATATAGTAAAAAGATGGTTACTGAGACAAATTGCTTCCAGTCGAAACATTTCATTGTTAAATGAAACAGTACAGTAAATCCTTTACTCTTTCCCTAACTTCTAACTGAACTGATTTTTAAAAGCTTTGGATACTAGCCTGATCGAAAACAACCAGACCTTAAATCAAAGCTGTGTTCTGAAAACCCATAATTTTGAAGAAGGCCAAACAAAAAACTCAATATTGCAGTTCAGTATTGTATTATTGGGAACAGAAAATTCAGAGAGAGATCCTAGGTTTGTGGCTGTTTTTTGTTTCTGTATTGCCACAACTCCACAATTTGTTGATCCTGTCTGATTTCCAGGAAGCTGGAAGATGTCCCTCTGAATGTGTGAGGTATAGTATGGATGTATGGCAGCAATGCCACTCATCCTGCACCATCTGCATAACCTTTGTATGCTTCAGAGCAGTTGTGCTATCTGCGGAGTCAGTAGCTGCCCGGTGAACATGCTCTGTTGGGCAGACAATATGCTGGAGAACGTGTGGAGGGAACCTCATGCTTCTGCAGCGGTGGGGGAAGGTATGAAGCAGAGAAGGCTGCAAGGCAAAACAGATCCAGAACCTCTAGAGAGTCTTGGGAGTCACTTGGAGGAGGTCAGGTTCCCACGGATGCCTGACAGCATGGAAGGAGGTTTCTTGACTTACCCCAAGTAACCCTTAGGAGAGATGGATCTGGTCCTTCCTGTGTGAAGGCTGTAGGTAATTCTTTGTTTCTATTCTCTCATTAGGAGTGGGTCTTTCCACGTATTTACTCCACTTGTTTACATTTAAATATGCTTTAGCAGTTGGATGTGAGCATGCTTACAGCTTTACTGTACGATGTGATTGTGCCTTGGAGTGACAATTTACACATGCTGTTCTTGGAGAGGGATTGGATGGAGAATCGGGGAAAGGAATGTAACCTCCTGCTCTAAATGAGATAAGTGTATGTGAATATTTTGCTCAAGTCTGCGGAGAAAAACTGTAATGGGACAATAAGATGTGATTCTCTATTCTTGCAAGAAGCTAGTGGGAGGGACAGTGTAGCCAAAGGATGTTGCAAGAGAGCTACTTAAGTGAATTATTTCTCAATCGTCTGGAAAAGAATGTTCAGTATGTTTTGACTGATCAATTCTGCTATCACACATTTTCTGAATACCTGGTTAAAATGGAATTAATAGAGTTGAGGCAAATAAACAACAATACCCTAGAGGCAAGAACAGTTTTATCCAAATAGCTGAAATATTAGGTTTGCTACCAATTTGAGTTTCAGAAGGCTATTAAAATAATGCAATTGTCAGTTGTTGTAGTTAGAAGTAACTGCACCCACTGCAACGTGAGCTGCTGACTTCCGCTCTGTCTGGTTTTGAACAATAGATTTACAGATTTTTATTTTCATGTTGTGAATCATCTTTTGATTCTGTCTTTGAGTCCTTTCTTCAAGAATAGCTTACCCTTGCAAACAGACTGTTTGCATGAATAGGAGTTGTGATATTACTTCTAGAGAAGTTTCATTGTGGGCAAAGTGAAATAGTTTTGTTTTTTTTCCTCTTCTCTGTGAAATAGTTGTATTTGGGGGTTGGAAGTGGCTCTTGTTTTCCTCTGTGGCTAGTGATTCTATTTTGGGACAAACAAAATCCCACTGTCCACTGTGCTTTCTCACAGGTATTCTAGATTGAGGGTCAGTACATTGAGGGTCAGTATGGGTAACAGGGATGAAATAGTTGCTATAGAACTGGCATTTTTTCCCTTTGCATAATCATGACTAGGGAAAATATGGGTCAAATTGTTTGCAGATGTAACTATTGTGGTTTCATTGACTTATGGACAGATTTTAAAAGATTTGGTCTCAATAGGACATATGTGCAAAGCTCTTCTGATGGTCTGGCTAATTTGTGGCTTCTCAGTCTCAGCTGAGAAACTGGCACTGTGCTTTTGGAAATCTGGCTTTCAAAGGATTGTGCCACATTACAAAACTAGAGGTTTTGGCCCAGTTATGAAACTAACTGCCTGAATACAAATCTTTGATTATTTTTTAGGTCAATCCAATAATAAAATTGTTTCCTTCCCTGAACTGCGGATAAAGGAGTCATTCTCTCTGGGTAACTGTGGATTGCTGTTGTCCTCAAAGGCACTGCTCACAGTCAGTGCTTAATATTGGCTTCCTCTTTGGTAGGGATCCTTCAATCTGAAAAAGGCCAAATAATCCCATCCCCCAAGTTAAAACTTGCTCTGTATACAGTCAACATCTTGAGCCTTCATGCTTGTTGTTGTAAGTGAATTTTATTCCTGCTTTTGCGATCGTTCATAAATCTGCGGCTGACATTCCACTGTCAGCTCATGTTTAAAAAGCTTGAAGCTGGTCCCAGATAATGATGTTGATCTCCTCAAGATACTATAAAAAACATTTTTCCAACTGGGTATTGTATCTCATATGTACACCTGGATTCTATGTATTAAGAATGGGAAAAGGTGAAGGAAGTTGTTTGTTATAGGGGTTCAGAGGCTGAAACATTAGCAGGTAAATGGTGGCAGCACCGCAGTGAACAGCAATAGTTCTGCTCATCCTGCACTTACTTATGTTATCCCCACAGTGCAAGCCTGATGGAAACAGTGTGAACCAGTCTGTTGGTAGCTTCAGTTGTTTGAGGTTATGGAAAGCTCAGCTGTGACTAGTACGCTTAATCTCCTGTCAGAAATATCTTGTTGTTTTTATAACAAGTTTTTGCACCCTCTGTTTATGGCCAACTTCTTCCAAGACAAGTTCAATGAGTTTTGAAAGTATGGCTTTGTTGAGGAGCCTGGTGTGTCTAGGTGAGTGTGTGGAAAGCTTTCTCTCCCTTTCTTAGTACTGCGTAGAGCACCCATTTTGGGGGGATGGTGTGACATTTGTAGATACCACTGTCCAGTGTCATATCAGTTTCTTTAGAGCATAGTTTTTATGAAGATAGGTTAAGGAGAAGGCCTTACAGATCCCACCTATCCATCTTACAGATGCACTTAGTATATCACAATGCCAGTTATTTGCATGCAGAAATGTTCACCTGAAATAATTTTCTAACCAGGTACCATCAATGCTCAGCAACAAATCCTTCTGACTTTGCTGAGGCCTAGGAAGCCAGTCAAGTTGCTAGTTATGCTTGCCTCTGTGATATGCTTACCAAACCCTCCCTGAGGACACGGCAGAAAAGTTGCCTCTCTGCAGCCGTGTAACTGGGATCCACTCAGGTGGCTGACCTCCAACTTATTAATTAACCTAGGAGCTTAAAAATGGCTGGAGAACCTGAGCTGTGGAGCAGAATGCTAAATGTGGTTTAGCTACAGCCTCAGCTTCCTAAGAACACTGGAAACAGAAGAGATGGGTTGTGTCCTAAGTTGATGGTGGTTTTGTGTTTTTATTGTATTCAACTCTTCTGTTAGATGGGAAAGCCTTGACTTGCAGCACTCTACCTTAAGACTGCTCTGTGTGGCTGTTTGCAGAAGCCTCTAAAGGAGGCTGAGTACTTCCTTAGTCGCAGTCTTAGTACAGACTGCACGCTGAGCTCTCCTACTTGTATGAGTCACGAGCTACAGGAATACTAGAGACTTAGTGGGTTTGTATGCTGGCACTGAACCTCAGGGACAGAAATGAATCAGTAGACAAGCTCAACAAATGGGAGCAGGATGTGAAATGTAGTTGCAGCAAGGCCCTTCCTTTTCTTAGAAGCTTCTAACAAGCTCAACATTTTCCTCATTACCTTTAGATATTTCATGCTTTTCCTTCCTGACCGTTGCCTTGGAAGGTCTCCTTTCCTACCAGGTTCTGCTTTCAGAGCACATTACTACACGAGTCTGAAAAACTTTTCAAACTCATGAGTCTTCCTCCGAACCCTGCCTGTGTCACTGCTGTGCCAGTACCTGCAAAAGGACAACACTTTCTGGTGCTTGCTTCCTGTGTCTAATCTGCTCTCATCTCAGGGCAGACAAGCCCTGTTCAAGTACTTTGATAAGAGTGAGGTAGGGGAACAGCTTTGCAGAGAACCTTCCTCTGAGTAAGAGCAGCACAGGAGCAGTGTACAGTTTTCCAGGGATGGCTCTTTGGCCAGACACTCAGCATCCTTAGTCCCTGGAAGCATATCCTCTAAGGATATCCTGAGGACAGGTAATCAGTGAGCAAAATCCCTGAAGAACCAACACCTGACAAACTGGGGTCTGTGGTGAATGTCTCCTGTGGTGTCCCAGAGTGTTGGTGTGACATCCAGCCCAGGTGGGAGGTCAGCCCATGCTAAGAGTGGTGTCGGTGACAAAGGGAAAGAGCACTAGAGAAGAAGTCAGGGGATGCCAGGGATCACGTGCTGGGTATGTTATGCCCGAACTGCAACGTACCAATTTAAACGTATAAAATATGACTGTCCTTGGTGCTCTTTTGTGACTATCTCTGTCATGGGAGCCTTGACTCCTCCTTCAGTGATAGCAGTCAAAACTTTCAGGAGCACTGGGCACACTGGTGTTAATCCTTCCAGCAAATGTCTATGCTTTCTTTGTTCCTCAGTGATCACTTTTTTAGTGCCCTTCAGCTTTAAACGTTCAAGTCTGGGAACATGTAGATGAAAAAAGCTAGTAGTACCTTGTGTTTCTTTTGTCTCTTCTGCCTTAATCTTATCAGCAAGATGTTTGGCTTGTTAAATTTGAGAAAATATTTGCTCCTGATAAGCCTTATCAAATTCCTGCCTCTCTTATACAGCATAACCCTGTCCTCTTGTGCTCACAGCCCAGGATGCCCAACCATCTCCTCACAGCATTAGCTGCTGGGGGACAGCAGCTCACCCCAGCAGCGGATGGTACAGCATCCTCCAGGCTCCTCCTCGAATTGCATTTCATGGCTCCTTGCAGAACAGTGCAATGCAAGAGTGTCATAGTGTCTGCATCTTTCAGTAAATTTAGTTTTTCTTACAATATTTCTTAACATTTCCTGACAGATGTGTCCAGGAAATACCTGGTGTTCTGCTGGCAGACATATTTGCCCAACTGTCCTTTGTTACACTGTGGTGATTTCTCAAATCCAGAATGGGCAGAACAGGCAACAATAATGATTTGCTATGCAGCTATTGTTCACCTACATCCCCGAAGATAAAACCTATTTTTTGTATCATTGCTGAAGGAGTCTTCAGCTACTGAGTTACCCTTTTTTTCTAAATGCCAGAGAGCTTCAGTTGCTCTAACAGCCCTTGAAAGCCTTTGGCATTTTGGGGTCGCTGGTTAGGACTTGCTGTCAGTATTAATGTTACTTGACTCCTAGAATTCTAAGCCTTGTGCAAAGCCACATTTGGCCAGGATGCTTCACAGTGTCCAAGGTTCATAAACTCTTCTCCTCCCGTCATCCTGCCCCCCTCCACAAGCTAGTAGTAATAAAGCCCCAAATGGGGGTGATATGCATACATGTACGTGAACACAAGCTCCATGTCTTTGAAAGCAATTAGTGAGCTGGATTTCAGTCCAGCACCCGGGGCCAAAACAGCAAGGCTATTTTTAGCATGTTCTTGAAGCTAGAAACAAGTATTCAGGTTGGGAAGACATCAGTCGAGGAGAAACAGCCATGCGAAGAGATGAAGATGAAGAAAGAAAATACTTTGCTCAAAGCTGTGGATGCATCCCTGGATGTATTTGTAAGCAGAAAGGGAACAAGAGACCACTGAATCTACTTTGAAGGATGTGTACAGATGTTAAGAAGCCTGAAGTAACAAGGGTTGAATACATGGGCTGTTAAATATGAGAGAAAGAGGAAGGGTAAAATATGATTCTTAATGTCAGTTATTATGAAACTCATAAATGTCATCAGTCCTTGAAACTGGTGACAGACTGGTTTTAGGTAGCAGTCTACTTCATCTACTTCGAAGTCCGACTTAGATGAGCTATTATTACTGTTTTAAGTTGTTTCAAGGTTTCTAGCAGTTGTACAAAGTACTGGAAAGTGCTGAAGAGCCTCTTGTTGTACAGGGTTGCGGCTTACAGGCATACACAATGGCAAACTTTGAGTCTGTGCTTCATTATTGCACTGTTTAAGACTCATATCCAGAAGGCAAATAGTGATTTGCAAGGCTTGAGCCCCCAGGGGAAGGAGTTGTGGATATGAAGCCTGTCTTCTGTTATTACTTGTCCTGTCTGGTTTTGGTGGCCCAACTGCTGCTCGCCATGTGGAGTGGTGACTTAGAAACGGGAGCAGTCCTGTAAAAATGCTGGGCAGCGATGTGTGACCTCAGGCTTTGATGTCAGCCGTGACAGGACTTGAGACAGGATAGCTGGAAGTACACAAGCTGGGACCAACCACTGAACACTAGGGAAAATACTTTTGCCTGATAAAGCTGTTGAGGGCTTAGTTTAAGCGATCCACAGAAGCAAAGCCTTACTTAAGAAATCTTTGTGAAGATGTCTGCATTTCCTAAGTAACTCGGGACAGATTCCCCAAAAATTCATCAAGAGACTGTGCAGAAAGCTCAAAAAGAAAGGAGGGAAATGTGACTTGGGAAGTGTTGATGGTGAGGCTGCAGTAGCCAAGCACTAGTCCAAAGGGAGGGAGAGAAGATGGGAAGATGACAAGCAGCTTTGAAAGGGAACGAGCAGCTTCTGGGTACCAGATTGAGAGCTGCACACAGCAGCTGGCAGGGGTAGGGAGGGCACCGGTGGTGTTAGGCAGCACCTTTGACTTCCCTATGGACAATCCTCTGTGGCTTCAGTACCAGGGCAGCAGGGAGCGAGGTGGTGCCTGACTTAAAGCAGAGCACCCCAGGGCTGCCTCTGAGCAGAGTGTGGACATGACAGAATTCACCAGAGCTTTGCAGCCTGGTGCACCCAGGTGAATCACCGTGGAAAGCTCAGTGGTGAGGAATATTTGCCACTGCTCCTGGGCTCTGTTACAGGCTGTGTCTGGCTGCACACGTGGGCAATGCAGGCTGTTACCTTGAGGGCAGGTTGCCTGCTCTGCTTGAAACAGAGGCAAGGGGTTTTGACAGCACAGCATGGCCTTCTCTGCAGCCCAGCGGTGCCTCCTGTGTGCTGGGGCCTTTGCTTATGGATGTGGGGCTGGCAGCTCCTCTGTGAGCAGGGAGCTAGTGTCAGCCCTCCCAGCACCAGCTGTCGCTGCTCCCATAAAGATCCTTTCTTCAGACTTCTTGGCTGCAGCCCTTAACCAAAGTTTTGCTGAGGAGTCTCAAGCCAGTTCTGTTATGGAGGATATTCCTCAGCAGAGGCACTGGTATCAGGCAGGGTGCTAACACATCCGTCTTCTTTCAGAGGCATGTTTGTGACACTTGTGTATACAGGACAAAAGTAAGGGTTAATGCTCTCACAGGTTAGGGGCAGAGAATTAACAGTATGTTTTATGTGAAAAATACTTACTCCCATTCCTCTGTTATTTTTCTGGTTATTAATGATTTGTAGGGCATCTAAGTGAAGTTTATCTAAATGACTGAGGAAGGCTGAAGAAAACACAAAGATTTCCAAGTGGAGGTGATTTGTTGCTCTTTGAGCTCAGGCTCATTTGGGCTAGAGTAAAATGAAGAGAAAGCTTGCCTTTGAAAAGGCGACGCAGCTGCCAGCCCCTGTAATTAGCCAAAAGGCCTGCAGAATGCATGGAGGGGGTCACAGCACATGGCTCCTGCCATGGAACTGCTCCATCTAGAATAGTGCCCGCAGGAATTTAAAGCCTAGCTAAAGCCCAGATACTGCAGCTGATCCCATGGGAAGGCCAGAACCCTTCTTCTGGGAATGAGACTGCTAAGGTACAGCGTGTGCCCTGCAAGGGCTGGGCAACCTGCCCCTTTAGCACAATGTTATGGAGTCTTTGGAGCAGGAAATACATAATCATATGTGAATGCACAGAAGACTGATTCAGTCCTTACCAAGTGCCTCCAGGCATGCTTGCAGGTAATTATTCAGAGTAAACTACAACCTTGAAGATCACAGATTGCAAGTGAACTTCTGAAATGTACAATAATGGAATTATTTATAACTTTGCTCAATGTAATTGCAGAGAAAAGGGTTGCAGCAGGCAAGAGTTCTCTGGCAACCACTGGGTCAGTGACATATTTCTATATATGTAAATTCCAGACCTATTTGCAAAATATTTTCTGCTGATAATTGAAATTTAGGATAAGCTTTTTATCAAGACTTCATTTCTTCAAGTATTTTTTGTACTTCCACGTGTCATCTAAGGAAGGTAATCAAGGAAACAAAAACGACAAAGAAATGTTTATCAGGCTTTTTACTACAAGTATTTTTCCCTCCATGATATCTACAAGGAAAACCACATTTACTTTTTGCTAAAGCAACACATGGGTATAGAGTGGATTGGGAATGTGAAGAGCAAGTATATCATGCTCAGGAGTCACACAGGAGTAGACATGGCCTCGGTATCAGAAGCTGTAGATTGGAGAAAAAAAACAACACCTTTCCTTACTGGTAAGGAAATGGCAGGATTCCTGACTTATTCCTTTCCTCAATGGGTAGCAGCACAGCACTGTATCTGTATACTCCCCAGCAAAATTGGATGCAGAATCAGTTCCTGGCCTGAGTTTTGTCACCAAGCACAGTTTCTCTCTAGAAGTGAAAACCAAGAAAACATGCAGGCGGTAGGGAAAGTATTTCAGCCTGTGCTACTTGAGCTGTAGAGCTGTTGCAGCTTGACACTAGTTCTGCGGCTTTTTTTTCTTTTCGTCTCCATCCCTGCAAACTGTTCAAGCAGCAGGGAAGTTTGATTTCTCAAAAACAGTTTGACTTCTGGGGTCCCTCAGTTCTTCATTAACTGATGGAGTTATATGTAGTGGAAAACTCTGTAGGACTTCAGCAATAATGATGTGTGCTCCTTGAGAGGCATTTCCCATCACTTTTGTATTGGATTTCAGAAGCATTTTAGGTAACTGATCTATTTCTCGTGGGTGCTTTATTTCCATGTATGTGGATTTATTTCAAGTTTGTTTTTGTTATGTGAATGGGACAGCTGAGAAAAACTTAGGCAGGAGAAGATGCACAAGTAAGCGTAATGGTCTAACCTAAGGTCGTTCTTCTGCAGAATCTCACAGGTTTAGATTTTTTGTCAACATGTATTAAACTGTACAGGCTATGGCATGGATTGGCATAGGTTTTGATAAGTCTTCGTTGATTCCAAAACATTTTGTGAACAACCTTCAGCATTTTTTCCTGGTCTTCACAACTTTGCTGTGATATCTGACAGGGATGCCAGATGGCCCGATGAGATAAACATCAAACAAGTAAAGCGTCCCAGCATCCAGCCCTTTGATGGTCTCGGTGGTGACAGCTCGCTGGAGATTGACATCATAGAAATACTTGCACAGCACTTTCTCTGACTTGTGCCGAGATTCAGGTCCGGAGCACCTGTCTGTGCTCCGCAGTTCCATCCACACTTGATCTTCTTCAATCCTTTTCTTGTACACGCAGTACTTGCTTTGCTCTTGTGTTCCTAGCCAGGCGATGGTGATGGAATTGCAGGTTCTCAGTTTGCTGAAAGACTTGATTTTTAAGCTTTCTGGAAGAAGTGGGAATAAGGGCTTGTTGAATTGAGAGGAGACCTGTACTTTCACAGAAGAGTTGGATTCCTCTGTGGACCTCAGCTGCACCAGGTATGTGTCCAGCAGCTTTCCCTTCAGTGACAAATACCTCAGTCCCAAAATGTTTTCTGACGCCACTGTTTTACCATTCTTTGTTATGTGAACCCGTACTTGACCACGACACAACTGAAAGGTAAATTGTATTTTCTTGTGCCTCGCTTGGTACTGCAGTGTGTGGAATTTTTGCTGTTTTCCATCCAGGACAACCTGAATCACCTTCCCATCTTTCAGCTCCATCACCTTAGGTTCAGGTTCTTCCAGAGTTCTTGCAAACGTCCCAGTGTAAGCAATGCTGGCGTTTGTGAGGAGATTAACAACAAAAATGTCAAAATAATACTGAGTGCTGGGACTGAGATTGGGCACAGTGTAAGTGTTCTTGGTACCCATGCATATCTGCCTGACTTCTCCACTGCTCACTCTGTTGATGATGCTCAGCTCACTGTTGGACAATATCATCACCTGCTGTGGCTCAAGAAGGTACGGAGAGAGAGACAAAGCTGATGTAGCTGGCAGTTTCATTCCGGAGGATCTGATTGCAGTCTCAGCAGCACACAAGCTCTTATAATTGTGCTTTTCATTAACTAGGAGACAGTACTGTATGTTTTCTCTATGTTGCAAGACAGAGGGACTGTGTTTCCAGGTCAGAGTCACTGTTGTATGGCCAATGCCAATCACATCTAAGCGTGGATCCAGTGGCAGCTCTGGATAGAGGTGCCCAGATGTTGTGTCAGTTGTTAGGTACACGGTGATGTGTGTATCACGCTCGGTGGATAAGAACTCCAGCATGTAGAGGGCAGAATGAGAAGACATGCCCATGTAAGTCTCTACAGAATTTCCCTTGTAGTTGAAAATGGTCGACACAAAGCTTGGAGCCTTCTGGGCTTTTGAGACATCTTGTGTGTCGTGGTCACCTGCAAGCAAAAAGCAGACCTGTAACGTTTGCTTTCATAGATGTCAAAGCACATTGCTTAGGTTTCCTTGTTTGTGTCAGGGAACATCCTACTTTCTACCTTCCTGAAAATAATTATAGCTAAAGATGCTTTTTGCTACTGGCAATTTATTAAAAGAAAAATTGTGTGGCTTTTATTTTAACAGTGCAGTTGTGGAACGGTTTTCAAAAAGACTAATTATAAAACCACAGCTTGCACAAGGTTGAACTTTATTCTGCCTGATGCACCTACAATTTTCCTCTTCCACTAGCTTTTTATTTAGGTATTTTTCTTCAAGGAGACTAATTTTCTGTGAAAGGAGTTTATTTTAGTTTTGTGCCTGTCTCCTATGAGGAGGAAAAACATCACTTCTAAAAGAACAGTATTTCAACTCCTCAGCTGGGCTTACCTGCCTGACAGGGAAGAACTTGTTAGTGGCAGCTTTCAGATCTTAGTTTTTTAAAGAATTTATTCCAGAAATCATAAAAAAAAAAAAAAAAATGGAATTTCCTCGTAGGCTAAGGTCAGGATAATGCCCACTGCCATGGTAAATACTCTTGGAAAATCAAATGGCTAAATCTTCTGCACATCACTGGTAGATAAACCATGACTGGTTCAGGTGGCCTAAACCACAGAGAAACATCTGAGACAGCTCTTCCCTCTGGCTGGGCTGACTGGAAAGCCTGTCTGGATAATGCTGTGTAGCAAGATTTCCTTAAGAGGAAGGTGGTTTTAAAAACTCATTGAGATCCAGGGCTATGAGCAGTGTGTTTTGCAATGTGATAATGTTGCTGCTATCAGCTTAGCTTTGTCACAGAAGGCAAGATTACAGATGGAAGATGGGGAAAGAGCAAACAGTTCACAAAGCTGATCCGTGTTTGTGGTGCCAGAAACACCCAGTGTGGTTCCAAATATGACCCTGAGATTTTGATTTTTATAGATGTGATCTCTAATTTACTTGAACTGATGGCAAAATCCCATGGACTGCAAATATCACCTATGGAGACATGGATGTCTTCTCCATGGTAGAGTTTAGAGATGTTTAAGCTTGTGGCAAACTTTCTGAAACAACACTCCTTATAAGTAACTTAATCTTTCTCTCTCTCTGCTCAGGTAGGCTGAAGGTCTTACCTTGTGCTCCTTTTCCAGGGAAGCTCGCTGAAGCCTTGTGCACAAGTATGCTCCAGTCAATGGGAACATCGCAGGGGGTCACTGTTATTGAGAAAGGTGCCAGGGCTCTGCCTTCCTCCAGAACAAAGTAGTACCTGTAAACGTGGATTAGAAGTGGAGTGAAAGCTTCATGAAACTCAAGTCTACTACTAAGTGTCCCTTCTGATGTGGTCACTCCATTGTGGGTAGAGATTTAGGCTTCCATTTGAGGTGCATCAACAGCAGGATGCCTCTCAGTTGCAGGATGTCTGAACCTTTCAGCTGTGGGAAGAACATATGCTGTGCTTTTTTCTAATTCATAAATAGTTGATAGTTGCTGGAAGTCTTGTCCACATACCACAGGCAGTATTTTTCCCCAGAGTTTTATTATGCTTCAGATGAATAGCATATCTCAATACTTACCTGGTTATTTTGGAAGCTGCCTTATAGATAAGCACTTGTTGGCTAACTCTGGCAATTTGGTACACTTTCCTCCCAAATCTCCTGTCTGGAGTTCTGCGAAAGCTCTGAGTTTGCTCATATCTGCTTGAATATCTAGGACTTCATCTGTATAAGATGAAGATAGAGTAGTTTTAGCCAGTCCTGGAGATCATCAGGTATCAATGGCAGTTGCAAACAGTTCTATTCTAACTTCCTTTTGTGACTAACTTCCTTTTGTGACAGAGGCTGCTGTGTGTTAATAGTACCAAGGGGCATCAGTCTACTCAGTAAATTTCTTATTCCTGCTTATTTACAGTAAAGCCTAGCTTCCTGTCTCACTCTTCTGGTCTTTTTTTCTTTTGTTTCCGTAAATGTTGACAGTGTACAGCCACAGAAATATTTGGACTTCGGTCACTCACTCTGCAGTTAAATGTAGGCAGTTGTAATTTTGTTTGTTTGTTGGCGAGACAAGCCCATCCATTATGGATGGATTATGTCAGCCTAAAGGTCTGGCTTGCTTTCAGGATGTGGCTACTGGTCTGGAGTTAACTTTCACTGGAAACAGCTCCACGTTCTCAAGTCTTTTAAGCCAAATCTTGCCATCTGATTTCCTTCTTGGATGACTTTAAGTTTCATAAGGTTCCTACTTGATCATGCTAAACTAAAGTGTTTTTTTTTTTTTTTATTCCTAGTAGAAATCTTAATGTTATGCCACAATACTACAGCAAAATTCACCCTTAGATTAAATACCTATTTCCCTTCAAAAAGGATAACTTCTAGTTTCACTCCTGTGAGCATCATCGCGTTATGTAACGTGCCATGTTCCAGTCTGTGCAGGGTGTATCAAGACCAAACCATCTGGCTCATCCTCTGCTCCATGGCTGCTCTGCTCAGATGTACATCAGAATCTGTACATGCTGGTCACTGTTCAGAGGATTCTGATTAAACCACTTGAAGTGCCTCTCTTCTTAAACAGGCAGATCAGTTAGCCTTTCCTGCCTAATGTGCAGTGCCAGTGCTAATATTTAGATAGGGTCCCAAATTTTGCAGCTATTTCAGGGAAGTGAGGAATCCGGAATTTCCACGTACAAAGCAAACTTGATCTTAGTGAGCAATAGCTTCACTCAGCTAAAACATTTCTAGCATGCAGGGTGCTGACAGACCTTTTTCTAATAAGAGAAGTCTGTATACATGTTCTACTGATTTTTGGGGTAGCTAGTTGGGTAAAATTGTCTTTTACAGCCCATGTAGGAAGGATGATGTGTCTGTGGTTCTGAAGCCAGCTTGTTTATGTGACAGCTGTTTGCTGTTGGAGCCCTCAGTTCTGTACCACCACAGAAAGCTGCTTGCAGTGCACATGTGAACCTGAAATTTGTCTTAGGCGGTCTCCAGACTGGGCAGAATAACAACAAATGTTGGGACGCTTTGAGCTGCACAGAAATGGAGCACGGTGTGTCTCAGGAAATCCAGCAGATGCTGATGGAGCTCTGCAGGCTCTTGACTTGTTCTGGTAGCGTGCAGCTACTGGTGTAATGGGGAAGGGAAGTACCTGAGGAGTGACTGACTTGCTCTTACCTTTTAGGGATATCCTTCAGCAGGTGAATTGTGGTTTCCTTGCCATCGGCAAGAATCAGAGAGTGGTAGAAGTTGAAGAGGTTGCTCTTGAAGCTCTGTTGTGAGCTGCTGGTGGGTGCTTTAATGGAAAGGCACAAACAAGCAGCCATGAGAAGACAGAGAGGCAGATAAAACCAGCACCAAGACATCTTCAGTACTGCAAAGCGAAATGACGGAAGTGAATGTAAGCCGCTGTCTTGAGGGAGAAAATCAGTGACCTTCTCTTTTTGTTCCATTAGTGATATTGATCATAATCACAGCAAGCCAGGCATTCAAACAGCCAGTCTCCACTTTGCTGAATTGCTTTTAATTTGCAGAGAGAGATTTCTCAGATCTCACTGCAAAGATTTAATGGCAGAAGGCTGCTATCAAGTCTTTAATTATAGGATTACATACATATATATATACATAGTCAAGGTAGCACAAATGCAATATCATGCAAAAAAGAAAAACTTCATTGCTGATGGAATGAATGGAGATTAATATTTTTCCTGGTTTATAATATTTATTTACTAAATTCAAAGCCAGGTTATTTGTAATGGAACTTATTTTGAAAGTCATAGGCGGCCACTATCCCAAGCATGCTTTCTGTCAGAGGTCATTGAGTTTTTTTCATACAGACTGTACATCTCACGACTATAGGGGTATGTAAGGAAGATGAAAACAAGTTATTCAGAGTTGGGTGAGATCTTGTTTGACGAAAAGTGGCAGATCCTGGATAAGTAGCCCTACATTGGTTCTAAATTGATTTTTTAAGTTGTGTGCATCTAATTTGGAAGATAACTGTCTTGCTGTTTGGGAAGCTGCATAAATCATTGAGATTGTGAATTAAACATTTCTCATACCTGCATCACTTCCAGACCATCGCAGCATTTGCTGCTCACGGGAACTGTAACAGCTCTATGGTATTCACCCTTACTGGGTTTCAGAAATCATATATGCCCACCTGCTTTTGTCAAGAGGCTTTATTATCAGCTTCAAATCTATGAAACAAAAATACACTGCTCAAACACTTCCAGAGCTCACCTATGAAAATGCTTATGTTATTTGAACTGTTCTTTGTACATTGTACAGAACTACACAGGGGGCTCCAGTTCAGACAAAATTTTGACAGTACACTGTTATGTGAGATTGTTGATTATCCTTGCAACCTCTTCTCTCTGCCACATCCTCCTTCAGAAAGGGGAAAAGGCATAAGTGGGAAAGGCTTTAGAGAAGGGAATAGACCTTTAAAAACAGGTGACAGCTGTAGCTCAGGGATTTCGAAAGCAGAGGGAGCTCTGTGAGCAATATCCCTTTATGGGAAAAGTAGTTTGTATTTTACAAGCAGCAAGAAAGAGTAAAGATCCTGCTTGAATCTGATTGTCAGTCAATGATGAAGAGACCATAAAAGACAAAGGTTCAATACTTTGTATTTTTACTTGTTTGAGATCAGCCCTTTCCTCTCAGTGTCTGCAAGGTGCTTTTGACTTCAGCACTCCATCCACAACTCAGCAGAGCTGCTGATCACTACAATTCACATAAATGAGTCTATACGAGAGCCAGTTCTGTTATAAATCCATTCAAGATCTGCATGTTTAAATGTAGTACTGAATACAATGTAGACTTCTATGTACAAGAGTTTTTATCAGTGATTCCCGAATTGTATATCTTCAGAATCACTGAGATTATTAGAAGTATCACTCCCAGATCATCTGAGTGTCTTACTTAACATCCTAATAATTAGAATATTCCTTTCCTCTTTCAAAAGGTCTGTGATATTCTTAGCACCTGGCTGAATGTAAGACTAAACAACAATCCAAACAAGTCAAAAGCATTGTTGAGAAGATACCAGTTTTTAATATTTTTTATCAGTTTTCCTTATGAATCTGAGTCGGTTCTCTGCCACTTTGTTATTCTTGTATTGAAAATATAGCTCTACACATCAAATATGTAACTCCAAATATTTTACTTTACCTTTGACAGTGGATACGCAATCCGTGTTTCTTGTACTTCAGAGATGATTTTTTTAAAAAGTCTACCTGCTGCTTGAGTGACAGGATCTCACAAACCACACTGACACCAGGGCAGCTCAGCTTTTCTTGTCCAGGAAAACGAACGAACCAGGCGACTGACCAACCTATAATCAGCTTACCCCAAAGAGAGCATCATCCTGAAGGCTGATTTCACTCAGTTACACAAACAGTGGACTCCTAGACTTCTGAAACACATTACACAAAAAACGCTCTGCTTACCTTTTGTGTTTCTGGCCAGATGATCCCCAGACCACTTGCTTTCTTTGCTGAAAAAGCATACAGTAAAACAACATAGACTTTTCAGATCTCTGTAGACAGATGAAAACCGCAACTGTGCAACCAGTTTAACAGGACAGAACTGATTTTTCCATATGGCTCCTGAACAGTCATTGTAACTAAAATGCTTGCAGTCTTTCAGGAAAAAAAAAAAAGAAAAAAAAAAAAGAAAAAAAAAGAGTTTTTATATTTTGTTAGGTTGGGGCTTTTCAAAGATTATTTTAGACTTGCAGAATCTTTGAAATCTTCCAGCCCCTGCCTGCTGCTGTTCCAGGTCCGGAGCTCCTTCAGGAGGGCTGCACGACGCCCGCGTGTGCTGCCTCCAGACAGCGGGGCTTGAGTCCTGCACAGGGTGTCCGCCAGCCCCGCCGGCTAACAGCCTAATCCCAGCCCTGGCTGGCCAGGGAGTAGGTCTTTGACAGAAACGCACAGAGGAGGAGGGGGCCGGACAGAGAGCGGTTAACCCTTGTTAGCCCACACTTGTAGCCAGCGAGGGGCACGCCGGTCACCTCTGGAAAATGTTTTGCATTAACAGCTCGATGGAGCAAGTCCACGGAGCGTGCAAGCTCCTTGCACACAACACTGCAGCAGTGTCAGGCTTTCTCCAGCATGCTTGCAGTTATATTCGTTGTGGCCCAACAGGTGTTGGCTGGCTCATAGAAGGGAAGGGAGAAGAGCTGTGAGAGACGGAACACTGCATTTTTTGTCAGGACAAGAGCCCTACGCTCATCTCTGTGAGGATGTGTACTCTGCTTCTTCAGGTCTGCTTGGAAGGGTGAGCCCCAGAAAATTGCATCAGCTTCTGGGCAGGCATTTTGCAGGGCTCAAAGGCAGAGGGTGGTAGGGAAACTAGGCCTTTTATTTATTTTAAAATAAAGTTCAGTGTTTGAAGAGAGTGACTTGCAGAAACCCTTTACCATTGTCCCCCTGGGCTTGGAGTTGTATAATTTAAACCTTCCCAAGACTAAAATCTTGCTAAGAAGAGAGGCAGGTGAGTGAGAAGTAGGAGGAGGTTTCCGCAGATTTTACATAAGCTAGCCCTAAGATTTTCTTATCAACAGATACAATGGAGAGAAACATTTACAGTGTGCTTACTCTCACTGCAGAAGATGATAGGAAAAATTAAGGTAGGAAAAAATAAGCAACTCAACTTTTACCCGAGGGACAGCATGTGGGAGCCTTGATAAAATGTATGATCAGGGATTTGGCACCATGGAGCTGGTGAGGGATCTTGCAAGATGTTTGCTGGAATGCTAGAAAAAGCAGGACTGAAAGATGGCCATGTAACAGACATCATAATGTCCACTTGGAATTAATGAAACAGTATGAACTAATGAAAACAGAAGCACCTAGCCAGGAACAAACCATTCTCCTAATCAAGGAAAAGCATGAGGAAAAGGTGCTGCAAAGTTCATTAAGTTCCCAGACCAGGCATGGAAGAGGGAAATGTAGGTTGGACGAGGTACATCAGAAGAATGTGCAATGAAAAGAGGGCACAAAAGAAAGGGTATTAGCCATAAGTGCAGGGACTGCAGCATGTTTTTACTGAGGTTTGGAGGTACTCCTGAGTGGCAGTGAGCAGGGGTGGGCTTGCTGTCTCACCCCCCAGAACCTCCCCACTGCCATCAAGACAAGCCATTCCCCAGGGCACAGTTCAGCTTCCAGGGCAAGTAATGGGTATCTGAAAACTGTGCATATTTTTGGCTAAATGCTTGAAGTCCTGCTGTATAATATGAACAGGGATGTCAGGTGAAAGAGATTGATAATGTTGTTTTACTACAGATGTAGTCCAATTCCTTCCTCCGTGATTTTGCACATACTTTCCACGTGTGTGTGCTTACATGCTTTGCTGGATGTACATTGGAAGATTTAGAGGTTCACCAAAACAGTCTCAAAGAACAACTACATATTCTCTACTGAGAAAGAGCTAAATTCATGACTCATAGAGCTTGACTGAATTCAGTGGAGTTACAATAGGGATCAATCAAACCCTTGATTTGGCATAAAATTGGTATGACAGTTCTCAATAAAAAAATGTACTCTATAATGAGCAGGCCCTGCTGTGCCTCAGAGCTGAATCAGTGACTTCAGGAGGGCTGTTCAAGAGATCCTGCTCTTGTCCCAACCCTGCTGGCCATCAACACCTCTCACAAATGCAAGTGGTGGCCACTTTTGACATCAGAGGCTTGCCTTATACTCTGTTATATAGCAGCTCTGCTAACAGATCAGTAACGCTGAAAACAAAGGAACTCAGATGAAACCAGAGCAAGAAGTCAGACCATCAGGGAGCTAGCTCAAAGCTCTCAAAGACACTTCAGGTGTGTGTTTCCAGCAGCCGCAGTCCTGGTTTCTGTATTCTGGTAAAGGATCCTGCAAGCCAGAGGAGCATCCTGCAGTCCCTCACAGCAGTCCCGCAGCACGCCCTGCCCGCAGCATTCAGTTGCTCTTTTGCAGGATGCTCTGCTAAGGGATGCTTGGAGCCTCCAGGAGGGACAGCCTGCCCTGGCATGCCTCCGGTAACTGACAGCACGTTCCTACTTGGCAGGTGGATGCAAAAACTGACCATGAGCATTTCTGACAAGGAAGTTCATGCTGGCAACCTACCTTTGAGATGGTCAGGCTGCCTTCAGCAGGAGGTGGCATCCACCTGAAAGGCCAGGAGAGATCTAGTCCCTACCATCAACACCGTGCACCGCGGAATGGTGACTGTGATCTTCCCATCCACAGACCAGGCAATTGCCCACCCAGACAACTTCCGCATGCCCCAAGCCCTGCTCGGGGAGCTCTGTTTCATGAAACTCTGTAAGCACACTAAAAATGCATGGGGAAACAGAAATCTAATCTTTCCATTACAAGACAAGTAATATTCCCCCCTTCTGTCTTTTACACATGTGCACACACGTATATTCTATGAACAACTAAGTCAAAATCAGTCAGCTTACAGCTACATATCTGTCTCTAAAATATCTTTTTAACTAATCAGGACTTACAACCTGTGTTCATAGCATTGAGTGGAAGTAGCTATTGCTGTCTGACGTTTTTGAACGTGTTCTGCATCTGATCTGTTGGCATCCAAATATATTTTGCATTTTCCATGGCTGCAAGTTACAATTCACTCCTCTTGGCAAAAGACTCTAGCTTCTAACTTGTCCTACTGGCTATGGAAGAGGGGTCTGAATTTCTGTAAAAATCCCCTCCCAAGTGGAGGGATTGTCAGAATCACTGCTTGACAGCTACCAGAGCTAATAGGTCCTTCAGAAGTTAACATACTGATGGTTAGTATTACTGCTCAAAAAATATCTTCTTAGACAGCTTTGGCTCCAAAATCACACTTCCCTTTGAAACTGTGAAAGACAAACCTAAGCAAAAGTCTGGAGCTTAAAGCCCACCGAGGGTACAGTCGTGGAGCAGCTGCTGCTATTTCTTCCAGGTTTTGTTAAGCCCTTGCAATGCACAAACATTCAAAGGACTGTCTGATAAGAAAAGCTCTGGTCTGTTGCTATTCAGTGGCATTAATAAGCAGGAGAGACAGGGAATTGCTCGGAAGTGAAAAGCAGATAAGTCTCCTTCTAAGGAATTTTCCTGCAGCAGGAAATAAAGGAATAGGTTGTTTCGGAAGCTAGTGGGTTGTCCCAGCATCGCATATTGGCTTTGTAGGATGAAAAGCCCGTGGCCTGCAGTATTTGGGATCCATAACCTCTTTGGTATGTCTCTGTTAAGAAGTTCTCCGGAGGATTATATAGTGGTAATTGTTGTAAATAATGAAATTGCAGATGAAGTTTTTTGCTTAGCCGTCCCTTGCCAGGGAATAAGATGCTGCTGCCTTTACACTTGAAAATGATCTTTTTTTCTGATACTACTGAAACAAAAGATAGCCTTGAAGGGTCTTTTATTAAGCAGCCATCTAAACAATATGGAAATATGATTATCCCTCACTATATTCTTATTCCATATTTTTAAGAGCAGTAGTAGTTAGAGGAATCCAGAGACCAATAATACAGGTGATACAGGGAGATTTCCTATGCAAAACTCTGATTTTCCAGGATGTAAGAGATTGCTTCTGAGGGTACTATATCCGATTTATTGGGAAAATACCTTATTTTTTGGTGGCAGAATTTGTTCCTCCACAAGACTAAATTCAGTGCAACAGAAGTATCTTCAAGTCCCCAGCCAGGATTCAGTATTACACTAACAGCTTCTTTATGAATTAAGGAGGAAAACATATTGAAGGTCCTAAGCTGCTATTTTCATTTCCTTTTCATTTACCATACCCCCAGGCTTTCAGGATTTTAGGTTAAGGTTCTTGTTAAAATGCCTTAGAAGGCACCTACAAAATTCCCATCAAAGGAGCGAATCAGTTGGGGCAGGTAAGGAATAATAACGTGAGGGTTTCAGTTCAGCTGGAAGCTGCTGAAGGTTTCAATTGCCAAAGTCACAGAAGGGAAAGAAGTGGCATTGTCCATAATCAGCGCGCCATTTTAATAAGGTAATCCTATATTTTGTTTTTAGCTACAGTCTTGCTTGTTTTACATGCCAAAGGATTAAACTCGTATAAATAGGGCTAATCCACCCTTGGGAACAAGGAACATCCAAATGTTTTCTATGGCGGAGGTTCTCAAGGGCCGGTTTAATTCCTCTTAATGACAAGTTGGAGAGGAACAGGGCATGTTGAGCAGCCAGGCTCTTGCTCTTAAATCAAGCACAGGCCTGCCAAATTTCACTTGTCTGGAGGGAGAATCCCTGATCTCTTGTGCTCCCTGTGCTCTCCACAGGCTTTTTACAAACACCTTCGATCTGGCCAAGAGGCCTTGTACCGTGTGGGTGCTGGTTTCACTTCAACCATTTCACTTCCCTCTTGGGCTCCAGGGAGAGCTCCCTCCTTCACATCTCCATGGGAATTTCCAAGCAACCTAAATTTCCACCTGAAGCACAGAACACCTTTTCAGAAGGATGTGGTTACTGGTCTATGCTCTGTGTGTCCCCAGGGGCTGCAGCGGTTTGCTCCCAGGAGCATTAAACTACAAAGTGCATGTTACAGTGTTGTCAGGAAAGCAGACTGCATTCATTTTCCTTACAGACATCTTCTGCGGTGGCCGGCAGAGCAGGAGTTAACCGCTGTCCTCTTTTCTGCCTTTGCTGGCTGGAGTCACTGGCATCCCATCTGGTCCAGGCTGTCCTCAGCCCTTCCCGGCCGTCTCTGGGGAAGGCACTACAATACCCAGGAATTTTAACAATCCTAAACAGATTGGGGGCCACATATGGAGCAAAATGATTAGATTATAAGAAATCCAATCACATTTGCTGCCCCAGCCTTATATTTGTAAGCATTCGGGATCAGGCTTTCTGCTCAATTACGAATATTTTACATGCGGAAGAGATAAAGTTATTATGTTCATCTCTCCATTTTGTCCCCACAGAAATAGTATCCATTTTATTGTTTGATTGTAGGAATTTAATGAATAAGTTAATATTACATCTAATAAAAGCTGCCACTTTTGCCACTTTTGTCATAAATTGTCATAGCGACCTACTGTTCATGACAGTCGTATTTACACTATACAGGAGAAGGAATACAAAACATACTCATACATATGTATCCAGAAGGGGAAAAATAATCCCTGTGCCTTGCTAATTCTGCCTTGTTTATTCTAATGTTTTTTTTTTGTTTGTTTGTTTTTTTTTTCCGAGTGCAATTAGAAAGAGTTGGATATTTCATGAGTTCATTTCTGTGAAACAATTTTTTAGCAAAAACTCTTCATGGAGCAAATCCCTCCAAATGTGAAGCGTAAGTATAAAAAATGAATAGAAAACCATGGAGCTCATCCTCCAGCCATCTCATCCTTCATCTCTTGCTATCACCCTCCCTTGTGATACATAAAATCCCTTACTGTGCCTTAACTTGCTGCAGCAGGCACGAAATCCTGTCTCCTCTTCTGGCATCCCTGCCCCAGCACAGAGCAGCGAACAGGAATTTGTTTGGAGTTCTTGTGCAGGGATGTCTT
This sequence comes from Oxyura jamaicensis, assembly GCF_011077185.1. Lineage (NCBI taxonomy): Eukaryota > Metazoa > Chordata > Aves > Anseriformes > Anatidae > Oxyura > Oxyura jamaicensis. Next base: position 7,191,805 of record NC_048898.1, read on the forward strand.
TGGTTTTTAATAGGCTTCATGGACATTTGTCTGGTGTCGAGCAAAGTCCCCAGAGATGGTAGAAGAGAATGGAGGTAGACTGGGCATAGAAAGCCACCTTTGCACCCATGGGTGCCCTCCGGACCAGCCTATTGCCTGTCTCTGCACTCCTCTGCTGTGGGCTCCTTCACAGCTCCAGCCCCTCGAGCATCGTGCCTCCCCAGCCCGTCCTTCAGCCCAGCAGTCTCCTCCAGCCCTCTGATCGCCTGCTGTCCCTCTCTAATCTTGACGTGGGATCAGTAAACGCACACACTGGGCAGGAATACAGGTCCTTGCAAAGTTGCGGAGGGTCTTGTAAAGCCAACACAGCTTTTTGTCCAGAGGCAAAAAAGGCCACAAACTAGCAAAAGGGCTCCACAGGGTATTCTCTGAGTGGAAATGCAGAGCTGGCAGAGCTGGCTCTCTTCGTTTTCTTTCCCACAGACCAGAAGTTTTGCCTAGGGTGAATTTTCCACTTAGAAAAGTTGATAATAAAAATTGCCTTGCTAATTCTTCTCCCAACATCTTGGGTAAGATGTTAAGTCCTCAACAGCCCCTGAAGGAAGCGGTCTGCCAGGCTGCTGAAAGCAGGGACTGCTGTACTAGGACTGCCTAATAACCATGGAGTGCTTTATCTTGTCTCTGGCACTGGTCTACAGCAGGAGTCCTAGCTCTTTGCTGTAGCACGGTAGCACACCTAAGACCAGTGATTAAGAGCAGTGGCTGGAGCCAGCTAATGCTTCAGAGTCTCCAGGAAAGTTGCAGTGTTGATTTTTTTTTTTTTTTTTTAAAGTGACTGCTCTAAATTTACAAGCTATTTTATGGACTCATTAATTTTTCACAGGGGAAAGATAAATGAGTGGCTGGAGAGGGGCTCAGAATATGGGCTATTTAAGCTTAATTTATAAATTATGAACTTGAAAGTTGACAATTTATGGTGCTTGGTATCATTTCATAATGAAATGGAATGAATCACTCTGCTTCTACGCGAGCTCTGGCATAACATCCACATCTACACCGCCAGGCAGCTTCTGACAGCAGTGACTGAGCACTGCTCAGCCCGTGGCTGGCAGAGATTTCCTTTGCAATCATCTCAGCTCATTTTCCTTGCATTTCCTCCCACTTTACACTGGCAGATGTTTGGCCCCCTTGCAGGCATTGTCTGGGTGGACACCATGACCCTGTTCTGACTTCAGAACCCGGTGCCTTCATCTCCATACCCAAGGAAGCGTGAGTCAGGCTCACTCACCCTGCTGTGACTCTACCAAATCACCCCGTGAGGTTTCTGCAGCACAAGGGGGAACTAGGGAAATCTAAGGCAGCTCCAGTGGCACATTCAGTGGCACATTCAGTGGCACATATGTGTGGTTAGAAAGCTGCCTGGCAGAAAAGGACCTGGGAGTAGTGGTTGACAGTTGGCTGAATGTGAGCCAGCAGTGTGCTCAGGCAGCCAAGAAGGCCAGCAGCATCCTGGCTTGCGTTAGAAACAGCGTGGCCAGCAGGTCCAGGGAAGTGATCGTCCCCCTGTACTCGGCTCTGGTGAGGCTGCACCTCGAGTACTGCGCTCAGTTTTGGGCCCCTCGCTACAAGAAGGATGTGGAGGTGCTCGAGCGAGTCCAGAGAAGGGCAACGAAGCTGGTGAGGGGCCTGGAGAACAAGTCTTACGAGGAGCGGCTGAGGGAGCTGGGACTGTTTAGCCTGGAGAAGAGGAGGCTCAGGGGTGACCTTATTGCACTCTACAGGTACCTGAAGGGAGGCTGTAGCGAGGTGGGGGTTGGTCTGTTCTCCCACGTGCCTGGTGACAGGATGAGGGGGAATGGGCTTAAGTTGCACCAGGGGAGGTTTAGGTTGGATATTAGGAAGAACTTCTTTACTGAACGGGTTGTTAGTCACTGGAATAGGCTGCCCAGGGAAGTGGTTGAGTCACCATCCCTGGAGGTCTTGAAAAGACGTTTAGATGTAGAGCTTAGGGATATGGTTTAGTGGAGGACTTGTTAGCGTTAGGTCAGAGGTTGGACTCGGTGATCTTGGAGGTCTCTTCCAACCTAGACTATTCTGTGATTCTGTGATTCATTCGGATTACGTGAGATATCTGGGACAGGGGTAAGAGAACTTGCCCCTTCTGTGTGTCTGCTGTATTCAGGTGCCCCCGAGTCTCCATGGGAAAACTCCTGGACTCCTGGAGGGGCCTCTGATGAGTCCCACGACAGGAGCAAGAAGCAGTGATGGCACCGCAAAGACAGAAGTGCAGAGGATCCGGGGAAATCCCACCATTTACATGATGGTTACAGGACTTGGATTGCACTGAATCAGATGCAAACGTGTGCAAAGAAAGCACAGCCACAAGCTCATGTGGGAATAATTCAATATTCTCCCTTCACTGACACTGCTGCTTACGTGTCAGTCTGCCTTAAAATACTGTTCCTGATGTTAGATTAGCTCCAGTGTTTTCCAGCATTTCAGATTTATTCCTGACACTGGCCTCATTTATTTTACCACTTGGCCAGTGGCCATTTCTTGCTGAGCCTTGCCTTTAGATTTCAGCATGAAATGAAGTTTCACCACCACGTTAGCCCTCCCTGCCGACACGCAGCCTCCCAGGGCACTGCTCCAAGCAGGAGCAGCCGGAGAAGCCGGTCCCGTAGGCGCTGGCCCGCACTGCCAGCCCTGCTCACGGGCAGCCCCTCGGCTCTTGCTGGGACATGGGGCTGGCAGCATGGCAATTTGCCTCCCCATATCTTAAATCCCTCTAACCCTGATGAGAGGCTTTGGAAAGGCCTCAGCACTTAGGGTAACCTGTTGCCCTTGGCTTCCAGCTGTCCCACGGACTGCTGCAGTAGTCCCTTACCAGGGAAGTGGGGTGGCCAGGCCAGCCCCAGGCTGGCTTGCTGCATGGCCTTCAAGCCACCCTTCGTGCCGAGATGTGCCCTCCCTGGCTTCTTGCTCCTATATACAAGGATCTTTTGGGGATTCCAGTGGTGCCTAACCATTTCAGGCCAAAGTCTCCCCAAAGGTCTGAAGAACAGGTTGTCATCAGAAATCCCTGAGCTTTCCTCCTCTATCTGTGAGGTTCTCTGGGTTTCACTTAATGCTCTAGTGTTCTTTCCCTACGTGAAATTGCTCTGGTCTTGGGTCAGACTTGATTTTAATTGGTGTCTAGTGTCAGGACTGTATTGAGAAAACGTTGTGACATTGCCAGAGCCTTGGCATCTGTAGGTGCATCTGGATTGTGCGTCAATTCACATCGTTTGGTACTTCCCTTGAGCAATGATTAGAAACGCTTGTGGCTGGATCTCACTAGCCATAAAACAGGCCATCCATCAGCACAGCCTACCTGTGCAACAGGAGGCAGAAGCATCAGGCTTTGACAAGCCCTGCCCTGAACCCTTCATGCGCAGGCTGTTCACGTCTGAGCGCTGGTTCTCCCCCGGGCTGTTGGCCACTCATTTTCTGGCTGTTGCGTTACACGCAGCGCGAGCGAGGCGGGAGGTGGGGGCCATGTCCGACCCTTCAGCAAGGGAAAAAAGAAATGTCTTTGGAGGCAAAAAGGAGCAGAGCAGGCAGGAGGCGTTTAATTCTCCCAGCAGACGCCGTGTTTGAAGGAGTCACAAGGCAGGGCCAGGAAATGGCTCTTCCCCACACCGACTGCCTTTCTCTCCAAACACAGCGAGGCACAGAGCAACGGGGCTGCAGCTCCAGATGGCAGGGCAGCGACACAGGCAGCAGTGCTGGGGGAGAGACACAAGCGTGTCCAGGGAGAGTGGGGGTGAGCTGGTGAATAGAGAGCGGGGGGTCAGGCCGGGGAGGGAGAGGGAAGAGCCACATAATTTTAGCTCCAGGTCAGCGCCTCCACGGGCTGGGCTGTGGCGGCTGGGGGAGCGCCTCTCCTATTTCCATTTTTATGATGTGGGTTTCCCAGATTTTCTTGGCTGGAGCAACATGCACGAACGTGTTACCTGTTCTGTTAGCCTCCACAACCTCGTACTGGGTAGGCAAAAGAATAAAAAAAGTGTTCTGCCCTCACCTGGCTCCTGGGATGTGTTTGTTTGTCTGACATACGGTAACCCAGATTGATATTTCTGATCTGTGCTAATAAATCCCCTTTTCATGGGGGAAGAACCAGGGAACAGGAACTTTTAACAAGGGACAGGGAACTGCTGGGAAAGCAAACATTGGTAAGTGCCTGCACTGGGAAAACACATTTCTAAACAAAACTGCTCCCAGAGCTATTGTCAGGGAAGCAACAGTCAATTCCTAAAGGAATTAATCTCCTCATAATCGCCTGTGATGAGTGTCTTTATCATACTGGCTGAGTGATTGCACTGCTGTCAGCAAGGGATTACTGCTAATTGATTAAAATGTTGTTTCGCTGTGGTATGCACCTGACTTATTATCCGAGGGAAGGAAAAACCTTGGCTCAGAGAGAGGAGCTAAAAGAGTTGGGGGAGAAAGGAGGGAAGGAAAGTAGGTTTTCCTCAAAGGATCTACTCAGAAATACAAAGCAGGTTGTCAGAAAAAATGCATTCAAAGGAATAATGTCTCTCTCCCATCATATTTCAACTATGAGACCGCAAGGAAATGAAATTCACCCTCACACTCCAACATGCCAATCTGATCCAGCCATAGAAGGAAGCTGAGCTGCAGGATGCGCATTGCACTCATATGAAAATGTGAAATCTAACAGCCAGCTAAGGAAAGTCAGCAGTCTAAGTGGTCAACAAATGAGACATTGTTTGGGCCAAGTTGGCTTTATTCCTGGGCTTCATAAGCCCACACAAGAGCTCTCTGGACCTCAGAGCAGATGATCGAGTTAGCTTTATTGCGCTCTTACGAGCAAGCCAACAATGGATTTTCCAGTTTGGTGTTTTTTGTTTTGTTTTGTTTTTCTGTTTTGTTTTATTTTGTTTTGATTTCAAAACATGAATGTCACACCTTTCTGGAGTGGATCCTCTTTTCCTCCCTTCACAACAACAGTGAAAATGCGTGAGGGCCCCAGTCTGCAAGCACTGCTCCTGAGTAAGTGACAAGGCTTCTCCCCTGAAGTTATGCCGAGGGTAAGCAGTTACGAAGTTGAGCCTTTGGCCCAGAGAACCCATTCTGGCTTGGAAAGGTGCTAAGAATGCACTTGTAATTGCACAGTTAAAAAAGCCAGTTAAAAAATGAATACCACAAACAGCACAGCTTAGTAAGAGGTGGGCCCCTTACCTTTGAGATAGAAATGCCACACAATTTCATCATTTCTACATAGCGGTTTAATGCACAAAAGAGGCTGACAAATCTGGCAGTCTGACCACATATTTTCCACTTATTAAAATGAAATGTGTGTGACCATTTCTCCAAGCTGCTTTGGGAGTATCTACCTATTAAATTTCAACATAAGAGGCTTCCCTGAGACTTTCCACTCAAAAAAAATCCTCTCCACGTTGGCAGCTCCCACAGGAGGATCTGAGACTGCGTCTACCTTCATTATTTGGAAAGCCTGAGGGACATACATCCCCAGGCCATACTGCGGTGCAGTGGAGAGGTGCCAGAGCTGCATGCTGGGTGATCACAAGCACGCTGCTCACAGCATCATTGCTTCATGCGGCCCCACACCGGAGGAGCAGGCTGAGCGCTTTCACAGAGGCTGAACTTGACCCTGAGGAGCAGCTTTGTTCTTGGCCAGAAGTGCCCGAAAGCTATGCAGGGAAAGCACAGGTGCGGATGATATTAATGCTCAGAGAGGGAGATTGCTGTGATAACTTGCTGAAAAACCTGTGCCATCTGAGCTCCCCCACTGTAAACCATACTGCAAAGAGGTTTTTGATGGCAAAGAATGGCTCAGAAATCTTAACTTCCCTCCCCGACCAGCCCTGCCAGCTTGTGGCCTGCACTCTGCTGGCACGTCCACATTCCTTCCTGTTAAACAGGGAGGGAAAAGAGTGGAAGCTGGTAGGAAAGAGTGGCAGAAGCTGCCTGCTAGGATAGGTTGAATGTGAAATGTGGCTTGCGGGATGTGCTAAGAGCCTTCTCTGAAAGTAGAGGATAAACCTCTTCTGTGTGAAGTCACCAACACTGGCCGAGCTGCTGCAGATCCAGAGCTCAGCTGTTGTCAGGTTCTTTTTGCTGATGCAGACCAAGCGCTAGTGAGGGAAGTGTCCCCATTTTATTACACAAACGGCAATATATATCAGTTTTCAATACTCAGATACAAAGGCTTCAAGCTGTGCATGCTTTTAAGGTCCTCTTACAGACCTCTGTCTAATAAAAATCTGTCTGGCTTTTGTTGCTGTTTTCTTTTACTTATTTGGAGGAGAAAAAGCTTGCTTTTGCCTTGATAGCCTCCCCAGGCTTTTGCTTCCATGGGCAACTGGGTATGAAAACTGGGATAGCATACCATTAGCTTGTCAAAACAGAGGACACCTGATACTATGTTGGTTGCATTCCCTTTGAGACTTATCTTGTTCTTCCACTTTCCCATTCTTTCTACGTGTTCCCACCCCCATTCATTTCAGTTCATATCCATCAGTGGGAGACTGCACTGAGTTGGGTGTGCTTTGGGTGGGCCCTGTACACACACACACACCGACACACCGACACATTGACACACAGACACACAGACACACACACACACACATACTTGTGAACTCCCTGCAACGAAATCTGTGGAGATGACATTTCCCTCTGAAGAACATTTAGTACTGTAGTGGGGTTTCCAGTTGTCTCCCTATTTCTGTTGTTATCTCCACTGTTCACTCGGACTATCATTCTGGGCAGGTATGCATCTTTGGTCTGCCCCTTCTGCTCAGTGGGCAATACAATCCTTCTGCCTTCTTACTAAACCCTGCGTTGGAAGATTAAAGAAAGTTTGAGAAATCCTTGTAAACCCTGGCAAAAATACAAATTATAGGTGCCAGAAATGAAAAACAGTGAAATAACCATCTGGAAATAATAGTAATAGTTCCACAGAAACATAAAGGCATAACTTATGATATTCATAGCATGGCTGAAAATGCTTATCTTTTCCCTATATTGAAATACCAATTTCTGAAGCATTTGCAAAGAAGTTAGGCTGCAATTTGATAGGATGTGCTGCCCTGAAAATTTTGCTATCAAGCACATCTTAAACTGAGTGATGACTGCTGCATAGTGACATTGCCTCTATTTCTGTCCATCAGTAATAGACAGCAGGCACCTGTGAGAGATGGTATATCGGCTCCTTAATTGCATTGCAATGTATATAGAGTTTCTGCAGCACAGATTAGGACACTATCTGTGACCTTGAGAGTCCTGAGACAGCATGTTTTAATACTGCTTTCTGCAGGAGGTGATATCTTCAACCTCAGCCTTAACCCTGGTAGTCTTTTACTTCAGCCCCTAGTAGGACTTTGAGACAGACAGGCAATGATGAGGACTTCACCAGTTGGTTTACAAGCCTCAGATGTAGCTCTCTGACCTGAAGTAAGGAGAAGTCTTTCTGGGGAGAAGGCCCAAGCTGTGGTGGCTCTGGGTACGCTGCAGAGGCAAATTTGGTACCTGCTCCTCCAGCCTGTCATTCAAAAGATTTGAGCCTACATTCTTGCTTTACCATCCATGTCTTTGTATTTTAGGAGGAAGAGATGCCCTCCTTGCAGAGCTCCCACAAACCAAAGGCCAAAATATCCAACAGCATGACTCGTGCCTCTCTGTCACAGGTATGAAAAAGAGGAAACCCTTATTAATGGGAATTTAACTTATATTACGTGTCTTACATACCCAATGCTCTTGTAAACTGAAGAGCAGGTGAATTTATAATGCTGGAAAGGAGCCATGCTAGGCATGATAGATACATTATCATAATTAGAAACAAGAATAAATGTAATAGAATGAAATAACAATACTTCCAATTTAAATGGAGATACCAGCTCTATCCAAGCAGTCCTGAAGAAATACATGGTATGCAACATAAATACATAGTATTCAACATATGCAACTGCACTAAGCAGCTCAGGGAGGAATTCTTCATTCTTGTGTCTCCAGTCCTGGAGCCTTTGGGAAGCACGCTCTCCTCTCCACTGAGGGTAAAAAACTCTTCTCTTTAAATGGGAATGAAAGCTTGCACACTTAGTGACGCCACTTGTTTCACCGAGCGGACATAAATGAGAGCATAGGTTGCCTGTCTCCCTCATGCATTAGTTTTGAGAATTCAAGTATGTGAGCACACAGCTCCTCCTACATTTAAATCAACCGTTCTGTTTGCAGATCATGACCCTCTTGTCCTTTCTGCATTGCTAAATGGGGCCAGGTGGGGTGAGGATCTAACTGGGACCCAATGTGCTGTAAATGTGCACTTTTGTGGGGAGTCAGCTGGGAGAAGTTGAGTCACTGATCTCCTTTTCAGAAGAGAGCAGATTAAATAGAAGGAAAGACTGTTTCCTCAAGACTGACATTTACAAGTATATGAATGCACGCTAAAATGAATGATAATCTGTTAATCTATTCCTACCAGTGGTTTGTCTCAGAGCACTTTTCAATGTTATCTGAGATGCATTATTATCTGAGGTGGGCTGGTCGACAGATTTGTACTGCACAGCTTGTCAGCTTGTTGTGCAGTGTCCATTTAGGTTTTTGTCATTTATTCTCCATATTTGTTCACTGCTAAACCACATTGCTACCATTCAAAAATCAGATGATGCCAAAAAAAGAAGAGAGTTCCTCAGTTCCCTGACCTCCACTGACATCCTGAATTTCCCTACTGTGTTTCCAAACAGGTCCTCAGCTCTTAGGTCTTTTTTTCTGACCTCAGATGAGCAATTTGATCTGATCACAAGTAAGATCCTCATTTTGGGCATGCCTGAGTGCATGTTGCACCACAAAGTCTTAAATTCAGGCAGTAGGTTCCCAGCATTTTTTTCTCTCTCATTCTGAAGTGAGCAGGAGAGAAATGGTTGATTGTTTCCTGGGACTTGTAGAGCTCCCAGTGAGTGGCTGAAAGGTCATCATTTAGTTCAGGTCAAACTGCCTCTGAGCAGTTTTGGTAATAGACAGAAATGCAGACAGTCAAATGGGTACTTGTCCTCGGTAATAATAGCTGATAATAATGGCTGATCCTTTCTTTAACACCACTACATTTCTTTTTTTATAATACCATGAAGAACTATGACAAAATAATTTCTCTAGAAGAATGCAAGTTGATAAAGGTATAAATGGAATGTAAAGGTACAAGTGGAAGCATTGATCTACAAGGTGAATTACAATATTATTAAAAAATCAATGAGTAGTTCAAACTGCAAAATACCGGTAGTTTAGCATCACTCTGAAGAATTAATAGCACTTTTCAAAACAGCCAGACTATTCAAGTAGGATTCAAAATGTGCGAGGGGTTAAATTACAGGGCATCTCACTTTCCTGAGGTCTGGTAATGGAAAATGGAGCTTTTCAACTCCGGGTAACTTTGGGATCTACTAATATGACTGAGAGTTATGACTGCCCTCTGTGAAATAGCGTAAGTCTTTTTCTCCAGATGAAAGATCTCTCTCCCTCCGTCTATCTTCTCCTCCCCCAGTGTACCTCTCATATAATCAGGTTTTGGTACTTTTGATGGGAAAAGTATATAAATGCCTCACCAGCACAGTGGGAGGCTGTGTATAACCTGCTGCCACACCAGGAATGGAAAAGGGCACAAGGGGGTTATGCAAACTGGATGAAAATCTTTCTTATCCTGAGAGATCTGAAAGGATGATCTTGTATAAACATTTTAAATAGTTCTGAAAGTGCTTTTTAAATACTGAGGCTATGCAGTCTTATTGCATTGAGTGACTAAAACCTAAGCAACTGTACTGCTTATACTCTGTGTGGAAATGAAACTGCTATACAGAGCAGTTTCTTCCTGACAGCACGGGAAAAGAGTTGTCACTGTCATGCAGCATCTATTGGCATTACATTTGTCACATCTTCATTTGCTGGGGCTGCTCTGTGGATGAACACAGGATATCCATCTGCAGTGCTGCCAATCAATAATTTTCATCAACATTCACTTAATTTTTAGCATAGAAAACAATAACACTGCACCAGGAGATAAGGACAAGCCAGTGTCTGAGACAGCTTGGCATGTTTTGATATTATCTATCACTGCTGTTCTGAGATTCTCAAATGAGCTCAAGCCAACACAGTCTGTATTATCCAAGGACACACAAGGTATCTGGAGAGTTCACTTGTTGTTCTGCCAGACAGCAAGACTGCCACCTTTTGTAAAGAAACTACTCCTTGGGCAGGGTCTCTGCAGCCATGAACTGCTGCGTTGAGCTCAAGCTGCTGGTCCACTTACATATTTACAGTTGTGGTTGGGTCAGACCCTACCAACTGCAGTCATGATGAAAGCCAGTATAAATCCCTTTTTTATTTACGCAGAAATTAAACATGAAAGAAAAGACGTGAGGTAGTGGAAGAATTCTAAGGTTGTCCCACTGAGGTAACATCAGCACTGCTTGCTGGGTTAAGGAGCACCAGTTTTACCCTTGTGCTACTATACCAGAGATTGTGTTGCTGACAGGTCTCCTATCAGTTGTTCTTACTCTTTGGGCCATGAAATAGAGCCAGAGTTGTTTTCCTTCCTTTCAGAGTATATACCAGCAGTTTCTAGGGCAGGTTCTGGCAACCCCCAGCACACCCGTGGCCTCAGTGGATCTGGCACTGTTAGACCACACACTGTAATGAGCCCACTTTCTGTGGCTCAGCCTGCACTGCGCCTATGGGATACCAGGACAATTCCTTGACTTGCCTCTTGATGGTGAATTTCTCTTTAATGAAACTCCTGTCTGAGAGCTGCTAGGCTGTCCTCACCAGAATGCTCTCACTGAAGGCATATGCCACAAATGCCATAGCCTAGCGTGGTACGGGAGGGCTCGACGTGCCATATTCTCCTGGGTGCTATCATGACACTAGCTGTCAGGGTCCAAAGGGCAGGGTCCAAGTAGCTCTTACAGCCTTGCCCAGCCCCACCTGGGGGCTCCACCTGCAGCCCCTGCCTGCGGGCTCAGGAGCTCTATTTAAGCTCAGCCCTGGGCCTTTACTTTTAATTAGTGCTGTGTTGTATGGTGCTGGTTCCCAGGTTGCCTCTGCTTGTGCCTGGTAGTACTGTGCTGCTCCATCCAGCCCTGCAGGCTGACTTCCTGGCTTGGCTTAGGACCTGATTCATCACCATGAGTTTGCTTGATCTGGCCTGCCTTGCTTAGGTACTGTGGGAGGGGACCTGGCTGGTGAGACCCCTGCCCTGCTGGCTCTGTTGCTGTGCTTGTTTCCCTGCCCACTAGGGAGCACCCAGTCCTTGCTGCTTCCTGACATGAGCAGAAGTGCTAAAGGGCCCCTGGGATAATCTTTAGGGTTGAGAGCCAAATTCTTATAAAGTAGAGATTCCCCATGCCCTATCTGGGTGCTAAGCCTGTCGCATCCAGTTTGGGTTCTTGTACTCAGTGAGGTTGTGTTCCTTGGTCTTCTGGCACCTCCTTGGTGCTGGTCCTAGTGTTTGTCCAACCACCTGCTGCAGCAGGGAGAGGCAGCTGAGGCTGGCAAAGCTAACCTTATAACTCTGCAGCAACCTTTGCACTGGCTGCCAACCAGCCACCTCAAGCTTGGCACACGCCGTGAGGGAGAACTAACCTGGAGCCTCCTGCTTGGCCTCTGTGTGTAAGTGTTCCTTGTTGGGGCAGCAAGGGGCATGGGCAGCTGGCAGAAGGGATGCAGGCAGGGCAATGGCCTTGGCAGGCTGTTCTTCCCAAAAGGCCAGGAGCCAGCCTCTGCTCTCAGACACATATGATTTCCAGTGGGATCAACAGTGGAAACTGAAGGTAAGGTGAAGTCCCACACAGCAGATGCAGTGCCGTGATCAAAAGCAAGGTAGGAGTTAAAGTTGATACTCAACTTGTCAAATCACCTCAGCTGAAAGTAATTTTGCAGGGACTGCACAAACACAGCAAGTAGGGATCCTGCAAGTGAATTTGAATTACTTGAGAAGTGCTCAACAAGCCTCTATCTGTTTTTGGTTTTTGAATCTTATTTTTAAATTGCCTGTGTTGGCTGTATGCTTCTTATTTTGGGTGTGTACTCTGTAAATGGGAGAAAAGGGTCAGAATCCTGGCTCTTAAGTTAAGGCAGATGCCCCTTTTGCTTGTTGCCTTTGAATTTTTCTTAAAGTGGGATAATGTTTCTGCATGGAGCTATTCAGTGTTGTTTGATGGAAAGGATGAAAGCATTGCCAAGTATCAGCTTTGAGTATAATAACACCTTTGAATAGGGAGTAGCCTCCTGAGTTCGTTTCTCTTCCCTCTTTCGGGCTTGTTCAGACAGCTACACAATTTCTCCTATAAACTTGCAACTTTTTTCTAGAAAACAATTTTAAACAAGCCCATGTCCTCGCCACACATGAATATTTGCAATTCAAATTCTACAGGATGGATATTCATATCAAGTGTTTGCGCATTCATCCCTCATGAGAAGTAACATCACGTGGCCTATTTGAATCATCCCAAACAATCAAATTGGCTTAATCAGTAAAAATTACATAATTATATCTACTGTGGTTTATAATTAAAGGATGAATGTTGGAAAGAAGCTCCCACAAAGCCTGTGGTGAGGAGTGCTGCAGAGGAGGTGCAGCCCGCAGCACCCGTGCTGGGGCAGCCACTGGGTGCAGGGAGATGGGAGCATGGTCCTGCAGCCAGAAGTGCTTTACTTACTGCGCCCTGATGTGCATCCAGCTTGGAGTCCTGTTTCTTCTTAATTGCATTATGCTGTAAGTCACACATGTTGTAAATGATTAATTAGCTTGAGTTGTCATTTGGTCAAGGTTTGTCCTGGATGGCTCAGGCTGGAGCTGCACACAGCTCTGGTTTCTGAGGGAGTCCTGATTTCAAAGCCAAGTGCAGGCAGGGAACATGAAAGGCCCCAAACAAGTGTGCAACCCAGGACAGAAAGAGCTCAGGTGTTTCTTAGATAAGCGTGCCAAAAACCAACTGTGCAGCATCCTTCCAACCCTGATGGGCCTGGGAGGAAGGGGAGGTGTTGCTGAGCTGCCCACACTCCTGGCTGGGTAGGCCAGCCTACTCCTGTAGGATGGGTGAGAGAGCACTTTGTATCCCCCTGTGCCCTCCAGGGTGGCTGTGCTGCTCCCTCAGGGAGTGGGCACCCAGAGGGGAACGGGATCTCACTGCTTCACTGGAGATCCCGGCCTCGCTTCTGAAGCTGGTGTGTGACTCTGTGTGGGCGATGAAGACTGACTGCAGACACAGGTAACAGGCAGAGGTTTTTCAGTGGTTACAGGAGAAGAGCAAAGAACTTTCCTAGATGTCCCAGGGGTCACGTCCTGTGTCTCTATCAAACATAAAGCTTTCCCAAGCCCTGCTGCCTGGATTTTTTTATTTCACTTTAGTGTTTTTGTTGCAGGAAGGGTAGAGGGGGAGCAGCTTGGACCTTTTTGAATCCGTCAATCTTTCTTGTTAGAGATTCACTGAAGAAACTTGTACCCTGAACTACTGCAATTGCCTTTCACCTCCTACGCCACCTTCTCTTTAGCAATATATCCACACAGACTGATCCCTGTGGGGACCTCTCACTTGCCCCTGGAGCTTGCTGAAACCCTGGGGCTGTTCCCATATATTTGCTCTCACCAGCCCTACCCAGAGCCAGACTCGAGGGCAGTTTCAGTTCCTCCAATATGTTTATGAATAAAGAAGCCCAACTACAAGTGGGAGATAAGCTTTCTTCTGCACTTCACACTGTGACCAGTTCATGGAAGGGCTCTCCTTGGGGCCAGGCAAGGAACTGCACAAGACTGTGGTCTGTGCAATGCTGTCCCCAGGCTCCCTGTGCCAGCTGGCAGATGCACTCCACCTGCAAATAGCCCCACCAGCCCTGTGATCCTTGCTCTGTGCTAATAAATGAATTGGAAAAAATTGTCTGTTCATGGCCGATCTGTGCTCAAAGGGATGTGCTGTGTCAGATGATTCCTTATGAATTATTTGCCTGGCACTAATGGGAACGTAGCAGCAATGAATGGATAAATATGCCCACTCCAGGAAAAAATTTGGCTCCTTAATGGAGGTGCAAGGGAAGTCATTGATCCTTAATGTTTAAAATAAAAATTGCCTGATTGTTAGCAGTGATTTATTGGTTTTGGTTGGGTCCTACAAATGGAGTGGATTCGGAAGGTTAAACCCAGATGAGCTCATGCTGTTCAGCTGGATGATATTAGGAGTTAATCCCTTTGCATGGTTCCCTGTTCTGTAATACTTCTCAAGCCTGATGATTGCAGCTGTATTTTAAAAGCTTTTTTAAAAGATAATCTGCTGGAAATGTGAAGCTGGTAGAAATAAAGAATAGTCTCTTCTTTCCATGGAAAAGATATGGTATTTGTTTCCACACTTAGATTTCTCTTTGAACTGATTTGCAAAACAGATTCAGGATTGATTAGAGCCTTCCAGTGATGCTTTGTGAAGTCAAATCGCTTTTGGAGGCACAACTGGTAGCGGTTCCCACAACTGCTGTAGGTAATTACAGGTCTCCTTCACAAATCTAATAACCTGCTTGTTTCATGGCTGCTAAGTAACTTTGTTCCTTGTGGTTTTTCTTTGCTTTGTGTTGCTGGCACTTAGCATGGCTGGCTTCTGGAGTCTTTGGGCTGCCATGTACTTTAAGCGTAGCTTATCACCAACCAGGCAATTTTATAGCCTTGCAGTTATGAGATTACCAAATATATGTATAAGAAATGTAGCCTGTGGCCTCAAACTGTGTGCTTGGCTGACCTAGGGGTCCCAGCAGGGGTTATTTATTTGATTCCCATGCTAACAGAATGTTTTAGGGATTTGCTGCTTACATGTCAAATCCTCGTACTGGGTTTCTGAGCCATCCAGCAAACAGCTGATCCACTCAGCCAGGTTAGCCTTCCTGTTCCCATCTGTGTCACAGGACTCAGAGATGGAAAATGGATTGCAAATAACAGATGAGCTCTCTTTGAAGAAATGTGTGAACACTGCAGTGCCCGGAGTGTTTGCAACACGCCTCTGAGCTAAATATCAATTGAAGAAAGCTTTCTTCTGAAAGCAAGCCAGAGTGTTGCTAACTCTGCTTGCTTTAATTCTCATGAGTTTTTTTCTACAGCTTCTGTGTAAAAAGCAAAAAGTCTGTATGGCTGCAGAGAAACATTATCAGAGCAAATTCTACCAACTTAAAATCAGAAAGCAGAGTAAATGGCTTCGTATAGGTAAGCATGTGGTCCTCTCACAGACTGAGTTTAAATGCAGAACTGCAGAACACTGCTGTAGATGGCTCTCCTTGGTGAGAGACCAGACTGAGGCCAGCTAGGAAGAAGCTTTCTTTTCTGTAGAAATATTTGGTGTGTGAGCTGTTACTCAAAGCTCCTCGTGGGCACATGCTCTTTGTGAAGAAATGAACTCTGCAGGCACACTGCAAGGGTGCTGCTTCCAAGATTTCCGTGATCTATAAGTCAGTCAAGTAATTGCAAGGGCCTGACTTTTGATTTAGGAATGCTTAGGCCTGCCAGTGCCAGGAATGAAGCAGAGAGTAATAGAAATGGGGTTTGGAAGGGAACTAAGTGATGAAGGAGAAACAGATGGAAGAAGAAAAAGCATGGTATTGTGCCATTCGTACTTTTCAATCGGTATTTCTTTTTCATACGTTTCCTTGATTCTTTTCCAACTCCTCCCTCTGCTTTCCTTTTCTGTTTCTCACCTGCTTAAGTTCAAATAAATGCTAGAAAACATTGGTCCTGTTTTTTATCTGTAGAAATGTGTGGAAAAGATTAGAGATTAAGGGATGTCAGTTCTAGGCTGGATTTTGTGACTAAAATAGATTATATTCTTGTCCAAATCTATGTACTGCTAATTTTGGCTCTTCTGGTGTAAGAAAAGTTGGTCTTAAAGTTCCTGAATTTAGCTCAGAGGGGCCAAAAATGAGGTTATCTGTGCTAGACATGCAATTTTGCTGCCTTATTCGACTGGAATAGTTCTCAAGGTGTAATCTTTGAGATTGCTCTCCCTGGTGTAGGCTGAAAAACCTCCTGGTTGAGGCCGAACTAAGACGTGAAAACTATTTTGGCTCTCCACTGTCCCTCTGATCTTTGGCAAATCTGATCTCAGTGCAGCTGTTCACCAGGAGCACTTTGTGTCTCCCCGGAGTAGGAGAGGCAAGTTGTTCACGTTGACAGCATCTGAGCGTTTCAGGGAGGTGAGGAGCATACAAATACCCACGGAAACAGGCAAGTTTCTAGAGCTGTAATTTGTAAATACTCATCTTATTTAGTGTATGATAGCTAGTAATTTGTGACTTGCCTGTAAATGAACATGGCTAGAGTCTGTTTAGCTTTCATATAAAGCAGCAGTAATAGGAATTGAGCCTAAACTAGGTTGTATCGAATGTCTGCCAGTGCTGTTGTCCATGCTAGTGTTCGCCAGGGTTCAGGGTTGTTTCTGTTGGCTCTTTTGTGTGAGGCACCTGCATGTCACCACCCTAACAAGCTTTCACCCTAAAACTCATCTTGTTCTCCATATCTCATAATATAGCTTGCATTACCCCAAAGCCACTGTAAAAATCAACTCAGTGAGATGAGAATCCAATCTACAAACTTGGGGTTGGTGTTACCCATCTTACTGCCAGCACTTGTAACTGAAGTCTGGTTCACCAGTGTTGTGCACCTGTGTGGCTGTGTAAAAGCCTCCTGGAGGTATGAAATGTGTAGGTGGAGTCCCTGTTGTATTTTTAGTTAAACGTGGAGCTGTAGGAGGTACTGCTGCCTGCTGAGTACTCAGCACACCAGCTCTTTATTTCAGACTTCAGCTGTACTTGGAAAAGGATGGGGAGCGCTCCAGGGATGTAACCTCCAGGAGGTACCTTCTCATCCCCTGGGCCTCGGGTAATGCACATGGAAATGAGATGCAGTGCACTTAAGAGTGGAAACAAAGAAGCACATCTGGAAAAGGAACCAAAAGTTTGTGCCTGCCCAGTGTAAAGAAATGATGTGTTGTTATTTAACTGGAGGGGATTTTCATATTAAGATTTACTGGGGAAAAATGCTTCAGCAGGCTATTCCAGGGGAAGACATAGGTAATAAAGTTTTTGCAGCTCTTGTTGGCCACGTTTGTGGTTTCTGTTACAATCTGAGATGTGGACTCTGCTGCAATATCCCCAAAAGGGAAGCAAGAAATAAATCTGAAGCTTTTTTGCAATGCTTGAAGTTTAGGTATATTCTACGTATCTTTAAAAATGAGAAATCAAGAGTGATGAAAAGATTGAGTTGTTCAAGTCTTATCAGCCATCATGCATTTTGGCTGCAGTTGTATTAATTTAAGTCCTTCTATAAACTTGGTTGAACAATGACTTCTTCAAAAGAAATAATGTTTCTCTAACTTACCGGATTTCAGGTGTACTAGCTGAGCAGTGGATACATGTGTACTTGCGTTGTGATCTTGAAAAAAATATTTTGCCAATACCACTATTAAGAGTTTATAAAGGCACTAAGATATAGATAAAAGCAACGTCTCGGGGTACGTACATGTTAAAAGATGAAGTGATGAGAAAGTTTGTTAAATTTCATCACAAAACTGGGTTAATTATGTACTTCAAGTTTTTTATGCTAAGACCCAGGTAAAATTACACAATAAGCTAGGACCAGCGTTTTTGATGTTAAATGAGATGGAGAGGAACTCCTTGGAGTTCTCAGATTTCAGCACTTCCTAATGGCAAATTAAATAGAGAATTGATAAATGCTATGTCATGCTGACAGGAAGAATCATTTAAAACCATGTAACAGTATTTAGGAATTAACTAATTAACTAATGACTTGGGAAAAGGTGTGAATGTCACTGCACTGCCCTGCAAAGTTTGGGTGACAGGTCAAGAAATGCCAGGCGACCAGAATGTGCAGGACTGAGCATGTGGCAGAGCTTGTGCCCTACCTGAGGCAATGGACAGGTCTCAACAACTTGGGGGATGCATTAGGAAAGCTGGAAATGAAGAAACTGGAAATGGACTCCAGAAGCTCTCCCAGCAAGCCTGTTACTGAAACAGGGTTTTTAAGCAGATGAGCAATAGAAAAATTTCTTCCTACCTCTCCTGTTTTTACTCCATTATAATCTGGCTTCTTGCCTGAACACCCTGGAATACAGCAAAGATGTGTCCTGGGCTGTTCAAGTGGCTGGGTTGCCTTTAGGTGGAGATCAGGTGGCCCAGAAGACAAGTGCAGCCTCCCTGTGTGAACCCCTTCTGTGCCTTGGCCACATTCTGGTACAAACACAGCGAGAGGGAAAACGAAAATCCTTCTGATGAAGGATCACATGAGATCTGGGAGGCAACACTTGGTTGCTCGTGGAGGTCAGGAGCTTTCCATAGTCTGGGGACGAAGGGTAAAAGAATAGATCTCCAAGGCTGTGATGAGGCCTCTGCCTCACTGCCTGCTGGAGCTTCTCCCTGGCTGGGGCCGGCAGAGCAGCTCCCAGGGACCTGCTGGTCCCAGCAAAGGCATCTCCTTCTCAAGGCACTGCCTCAGAGCCCAGCTGGCTCTATGGTTACTTTGGGCTTCAGCGATTTCTAAGGTCATGACTGCTGCCGAACACCTCTCCTGTGACCTGTTCACAGCACAGCTCAAAAGACTAGGTAAGGAATCAAAGCCACATCTTTGGGGTTTTAGCCCTGCAGACATGGTTTAGCTCTGTCAGGCAGTGGTCTGAACTGTGGTGTACCATTTGGCAGCAATGTGCTTCCCTGATGTGGTTACGGGGAAGTATGAAAGCTGGTCACTTCTGTGTTAAATCTTCCTGTAATGCTTGCCTCTTCCCTCTGCTTCTGTGCTGATGGGAACTCCCAGTGAAGTGTTTTGATTTTCCTCCTCTAGAAGATGTACAGAAAAATGGATTTCATGTAATAACACCTGCATAGGCAGAGCTTTTTCATAGTAGAAAGCCGTCATTGTACAATGGTGAGTGTCTGGCTTGTATGCCCCATCCTAACCTGGGGACAGCCTGGGAGCACACCTGCATGTGGGATTTTTGCTTGGCTTTCCTTACTTGACACAAGGGTCCCATGGCCTTGCTGCTGCTTGTGAGGCTGTAGAGCTTTTAGGAAAAGAAAATAGGAAAGAATGCAGGAGGACAGCACTGTTTACCTTTGCCCCTTTGAGCTGGGCATGCTAATGGCAGGAGAGGAGAACTGGAGCCCTGATCAGGAGCTGAGCTGATAACTGTGCTGCCCCATTGGGTTTGTGACTCCCTCGTGACTCAAAGCAGTCCTAGCAGTTTGTAGGGAGAGCTGAAGGTGAGGACACTGGTTAACAGGATCTGCAGGAAGGCATCTTATTGGGCTTGGAAAGAAGCAGCCAACCTGGAGCAGAGCACAGGCTGAGAACAACTGCTTAGAGCTTACCTGAATCATGGTTTTGTGATGCTGGATTAGAGATAATTATTAGTCTGCTGAGTGTCCCATGTGCCAGGCAGGGGTGTCCTGACCCTGGGGGTGGCCAGAGTGCCATCCCCTCGCAGCAGGGTGCCCCCGGAGCAGGGCTGTGCCGCAGGTGGGGTTATGGTGCCATGCTGGTGCCGTCCTCCTTGGGCAGGAGGAGGAAGGGGCAGACAAGCACCGAAAGCTTTCACCCATCTTTCCAGGTGACTAAGCACCAGTTTTATTTTTAACGAAAGCTAATGCTAGGAAAGCTAATAGGGCTGATGAGGCATCTGGGAGAGTTTGTGTCACGTCCTGCGCTGTGAAAACCTGCTTGGGCTCCGAGATGCGTTGCCTTGTATTGATTTTCCTGCCTCGGGCTGCATGTGCTGGTTAGCGTTCTCCCCGGTGACAAATGAGGCCATCCCTGCTGAAGGTCGGGATGGCTTTTCAGCATCTTTTTTTTTATTATTATTATTCCTGGAGGTCGGGTTTTTGACTTTCCTGTCTGTGCCTGTTTTGGCCAGCAGAGGGTACTAAAGGAAAGGTTAATATCGAGAAAAGCTTCCTGCTGTCAGCTTGTTTATCAGGCGGGGCTCAAAGTTGAAGATAAAAGCTGTGCTTCTGGTAACCGAGAGGTCTATAACAAAGAACAATTAGAAGTGCTTATATCCTCAGATTGCCTTTCTATGCTAATTTGCTTTGTTTTATGATTAAAACATTTGAATTTAAAACTTGCCAGTCACGTAAACGATTTCAAGTTTTTATTCAGTGTTCAGTTAGCAATATATGTTGCTTCACATCCTTGATGGCATCTTTTGTAGAAATGAATAAATGCCTAATAATTGTACGGTTATGGTAACAACAAAGCTATAAAAGCAGTCACGAAGTGATCTCCATGATAAAACATGTAGCTGATTTTAAAGAATATATATCTAAAGCTAGTGCTTGAAAGCATTGATGTAAAGTGTTTATCCTCCAAGATTAAGGTGGAATTTTCACCCACTATTTTTATCCACTTGGGACTTCACTGTCGCTTCTGTCCCTGCTCGTGTAATCTGTATCTCATTGCCGATGTCTGCCCTGCACGGGGGGTGTTGGACCACCTTACTCCACCTCTTTTCAGACAGGCTGTTTGCCTAGGCTTTGGCAAAGATCCTGCTTCATGTTTCCTGGCTTATTGCTGTCTATTTCCGTAAGCTCCAGGCATGGCCTCACTGTGTTAGTCCCAGGTGAACACTTCTCAGGTCCTTGCCTGGGAGGCTGCACAGACTAATGCTGCTGAACTCCTGGAGCACGTCTGCAGCCAAAAATGAAGAGTTTCTTCTCCCAGTCCTCCAGAGACAGGACTGTGCTGGCTCTGCTGTGTGTCAGCTGCAGAGAGGCTCCCCGGTGCTGTCACACGGAGCATATGGCACGTCTGGGTCACAGGCTGGAGCAGGCTGCAGCTCTCCCCCAGCTCCGTTGTCCCAGATCTGGTGATAGATGTGTCGGCCTGTTGACCTGAGGTAGTTTGTTACAGTGGTGATGCACAGTGCTGCTGCTACTGAGATTGTGTGGTTATCGGAGCCTGTGGGCTCCTGGAGAAGGGCTGCGGTCCTCCTGAGTTGCTCACTGGCGACTCAGAGCATGGTCTCTGGAGCAGTGAGATGGGGATGAAGGCAAGACTGGAGGCAACAAATCTGTTAATTCTCCATGGATTATGGTTTTTCCCCCTCTGAAAAACAGATACCGTAGTTAAACTGCGCAGCTGTGACCTGCTTTCATATTTTTCAAGAAAATGTGATGTTATTGCTATTTGGTTAACTTGTCCAGTCCATCCTTGTGTTTCCATCTGGGTGGAAATACATGTAGGGAGAAGTGAGGTATTTTCAGGAAAAAACAGGGCTTTTGGAATACCTTTTTAGAAAAACAGCAAAATAGCAGTGGCTTTTTTCAGGTGGGGCTCTAAAACAGTTTTATATCTGTTACTTTCCTTCTAGCTTCTGTAGTTTTATAGATATTTCATATATTAACGTTTTGTACAGACAGTGCTAATATAAAAATAAAACAAGCATTTATCAGGAAGTATAATTTAAGGTAGATAAATCAAATATTCACAAATGGAGAAATACAGAACTGAGGTTTCAAGCCCACATGGACTCGACCCCTACATCTTCTCACGTGTATTATCATCAACTCTATCTCATATTGACAAGTAATATCAAATCCTGTATGGAGGGTGCTAAATTATGAATGTGTGCATCCATTTGCCGAACCATAGAATGGGACAGACAGGACCTGGGTTCATTTGGGACTCGGTCCTCTGCACCTTCACTCTCTAAGCTGTGGCCAAATGGGGAAAGCTCCCATGAGGAAATGCAAACTCCTCTCCATCCTTAGCAAACTAATTTCCTGCGTTCTTGTGGCATGCCAAGGCAAGGACTCTATCTTGTTTTGATTGTTTTTGACTGGCCTGCAACACTAGCTGTGATCATGCTTTTGGCTGCAAAAGATGTATGCTTTATTCCAGTACAACAGATTTCTTAAATTCCTCTGGGCTCTTTGTAGCAAATATTAATAAACTTATATAAATGTTAATGTGAATTTCCACCCAAATCTCTTCCAAACTGTACTGTGTCACAACAACATGTGAAGAAGTTTAAGAGTTGGGCTATGCTGCTGTTGTGCTGTGATCACTGCCTGTCACAGTGAGTAATGCTGTTTTGTTGGTTTTGTGCTCCTGTGCTTATCTCTGGTCACTTAGATCTTGTTTTGAACTAGATTTAAGCATATGGTAGAGGGATACACTTAATGGTTTTCAGTTACACTATACTCTGTAATTGATAGCCAGAAAACCTGAAGGCTAACAGACAATGACCCTAATGATATTTATAAAATGAGCCTCTAAAAAGGAATATGAGTTAAATATAAACTCTAATAGCTATAACTGTCATTGCTTGTTTGCAGTTTATAACTTTCCTAGAAATACTATATTGAGATATGAACTAGGGAGATGATCTGCACCACCATGTATTGCTGCCTGGGATAGAGCTGCCCTGTGTTTAAAAGATGTCTTAAAGTGAAAAGTGAAGATGGAGTGTTTGCTTGGGAAGTACTGTTCTGCCATATGCTGACTCTGAAAGCACAGATGTTTAGCTTGTGAGTAAACCCCCTTACAGAACTGGGGCTTTCTGTAGCCAAGTGATGTTTAGATATTCCTTAATAGGCTGTGACATACCTCTTCAAGGAATAGTTCCCTCTTCTAGATTAGATCTCAAATTCCTTTGTTTTATATCTTCCTATTTCACAGGCTTCTCTGGAGATCTCTGTGCAACTCAAGAGCTTATTGGGAGCCTCAGTCATTCTTTAAGGCTTTTTTTCCCCTCAGTTATTTGTGCTACGTGTTCACTACTGCTCTTGAATGCTCTGCAGGCAGAGCAGGTCAGGTGGATACTTTTAATTCCTTGCCTTTCAAAGCCTTACCTAGTATTTAAGCCATATGATTCTCTCTAAAATCACTAGAAGGTGTCTGACTTCAGTTCTGTGTAATGTCCTGGAAGTCTAACAGTGCCTTTCCTTTAATACCTCTACAATATTTTTCTGCTTTTGATTCTTGGGAGTAGATGCGGATTAAACTATAAACAGAGCCTGCAGAAGGTGCTTATCATTACTGCTTATTTAGGATTAGCAGGGTTAGTGAAAATGACCCCTTTCCATACTGTGACAAACCGCATGCTTATTTGTACATTCATGAAACAGGAACATAAAACTGTGCAGCTCTGCCATGAATTTTAACAGCTGTGCCACTGAATCCCATGTGCAGCATGGTAAAGCTACATACAAGATAAAAGACTCATTGTCAAGCCCTGAGGGCCGTGCCGTATGCCTGGTGTGTCAGAGCATGAGAGCTGAGGCTCACAACACTAGAAGCTTTCATGTGTCAGGAACACGCGACGGGGGAGTAATGGCATCTCTGGTGCCACCTGACCCCACACAGCCGTGTAATGGACACCGGCTGCTCCAGGCTTGTTCTCCCATTTGGACTGGGCTCTGCAGCTAACTGCTGGCTGAGGAGGTGGAGCTGAAACATGAGGCAGTCCTGGCCTGCTCCCAAGGGAGCTGCTCAAAATGGTGGCAGTGCCGGGAATGAACTTCACCTCAGGATTTCAAATCCTGAGCTACTGCAGAAAAACTTGATACACATCTACTTCATGTGGACAGGTCCATAACATCTATTCCCGACACCGCAAAACACTTCTCAGTATCTTTAGGGACTTTGCACTGGTGATTAGGGATTGTGACTGCAATGTGTCCAGGAAGAAAGCAAAGATCATGGGCTCTGGCACTAGCCCCACCTGTAACAGCAGGTCACTTATCAGCTGCAATTTGTACATGCTCAATAGGAGTGTGCTGTGAGTCTCCCTTTACAGGAAGATGAGTAAGACACCAGGGCTTCCTAACAGTCTTCTGTAGGGTAGTTCCTTCTTGATGCCAAGTCTAGGAACTGGTGTAAGCATTCATCAGTCCTCTGTAACTTTTCTGGCATTGAGCAGTCTCCAGGGCTTGCACAAAGTGCACACACCCTCCCTGCCCAATCTCCCCCCAAATAAGTTGTACATGAGGGAGAAAGATATGTTTTTGGCCAAAATAAATAATAACTAAAGCATGGTATTTAGTGTAAAACAATGATCAAGTGGTAGGTGTCCTCTTGTGTTCTTTCATGGGACTAGAAACAGACAACCAAGTGTTCATATTCATGAGTTTTGATTGTGCTTAAAGGACTTACTAAGAGGCTCTCGGTGTCACTGTTCATGTTTCTCAGTCCACGACACCACTTAAGTTCTTCATTCCTTCTATCTTCTCAGTTAACCTTGACAGTCTTACTCTCAGTTCATAGTTCAGCTGCTCGCAGCCACTGACACAAACTACAAAAGCTTTCCTCAAAGTCTGTCTTGGCTCTGCTGCAAATATAATCCCAGCTGTGAGAAACTGGGCTCTGATGAAGAAGCTTGGCTTGTAATGCAGACTGTGGGCTGTACACAGCTCCTTGGCCTTCAAGACAGTGTCGCAGACACAAGGGATCACTTCTTAGGACCATAGCTCATTTCTGCTCCTACTGAGCTCCTGGGTGCTCTCTGCAGGTGCTCCCTCCTGCAGAAATGCCTGGTGGCTGAAGCAGGGACTTCACCCATTAAACCTGGTCGCAGAGCGTGAGCCCATTGTATTGGCTGCTGGCCAGCTGCTAGGGCCACTCAATTACTTTCATCTCCCATCTGGACTGGATTTCAACCAGTGACATAGGGGTAAAAAGCTTGCTATCCCATTACAAATCCCCTGAAATTTGTGTTTCGCCAGCTGTCCTTACTGGTAAAGCTTTTTGCTTAATGGCTACCTCTCACATCTTATCTGGAGGTCTTAGGGACCTCTGGCGTTACAGATGATGCAGTCTTACAAATAAGTCGCATTTCCAGACAATCAGTCATGTTGCTAAAAATGCCTGCCTGTCTTGAGCATCCAGGCAGGGATTAGCCTAGAGGCATCTTTTGGTCTAATTGGATAATTGCCCAACACTGTAAAGACAGCGAAGAATGGACCCACCCCATTTTTCATATTATTTGCATCTATTTGAGTAACACAATTAGCATAATGCACTAAGTAGCTATTGATGCTAATTACAAAGCTGCATCTGGAAATATTTGTAACATCCATGTTTGCTATGATTTTTCAATTTGAAAAGCAATCACTTTTCAGAGCGATTGATGAATCCTTATTTTTCAGCGCTGAGAAGAGGATGTATGAGCAGCCCCCTGGGACTTCTCTATTAAAAGAAACTTTTATAGTTCATGCCTCAACTTTTGATTGCAATGCTTTATAATAATACTCTGACATATCATTAATTCAGCAGATATTGGAAAAAGTCCTCCCTTGACATTTTTTGCTTCATCTTGGAAGGTATATTTGCTATAGTTAGGGAAGCCTTGCTTCTGTACAGGAAGTACCATGTAGTGATTCTTGTACATGTGGCCCACAGCTCCCTGCTTAGGGATCACACTGCTTGACAATACATCAAGTACTGCATTTAGCAAGGGCCGGTGGGTTGCTGACCTGCAGTATGATTTGTTTTTGGTCATGTAGTAACTTCAACACGCTGTCTTTGCAGACCGTTGGCAACATAAACTGTTTTTTTTGGTTTGTTTGTTTGTTTGCTGTTTGGTATAACAGGGCTCTGCTGTTATACCACAGACATGGGGGTCAGGAGATCCAAATGCATTGGAGCCAGCTGTGTTTTCCCTATGGTGAGCCACACTGCTGTATGTGGAGCTGTACGTTGGCATTCAGGGACACTGTAACTGCTGCTCTTGCAGAAGTTTTGAGGACTGCAGAACCAAGCCAGACCACTGTGGTGTACAAGCGGCTAATGGACGTGAGGTCTGCCTCGTAGTGTGCGTCTGAGTCCTGGATGTACTCTGGGAACAACAAAGTGTTTTAGGAAATATGCTGAGTGTTCAGTTAAATAACTAATCTTGTTTAATGTTCCAGACAATGCCCTCATTGGGATAACTGCGGGTCAGATTCCCTTAGTTCAAACCCCAGCAGAGATCTGGGGACTCCCACTATGTACACAAGAGGAAGCTGAAGCAGGTCTCCTGGTGACGCAGCTTGTCATTGATGTGCTTAGAGGCATTTCAGTTAGGAAACAATTGCTTTCTCCTGAAGGAACTGTACAGGACTCTTACAGGGGTTAAAGCCCACAGCTATCTATTTAGCCAAGAGATAAGAGCGAGCAGTTTCTATTTATGCCATGCAGCTGTTGAAATGAGCACAGTGCTGGCTAGAGGCATCAGCACAGCTGCTTTAAGTAGCTTATTGAATCTGAAGCTTTGCTGTTTACTGCTGCCCTTTAGTCCTTGTCAAAATGGGGACAGAAAATTCATGTTTGTTTTTACAGAATAGATACCATGTTCTGCTCTTTCTATAGGAAAAAAAAATGCTTGCTTCTGAAAAGCAGCTCAGGAAGTCAGATAATAAGCATGTAGACCTGTCACAGTCCTCCTGAGCCTAGACAAAGCAGTGACTGTCTGCAAGAACTCGAGCCCTGTTCTCAGCCTTCAGGGCGGGGTGACAGTCCTTGGACACCACATTGTTTTGTATGATATGGCACCTACACCATGCTGCACATCTTCCCCCAGTTCCAGCCAGAACCTCTGCTGTGGAGCTGTGGGCCCTGAGGGCCCCCAGGAGCTGCTAGGCAGGTGAGGTGGTGCTGCCACCGAGGGCAGTGTGAGCTGCCTGCAGGAGCTGGCCTCTGACCCTCGGGGCAGGGACCTTCCTATCCGTGGCCACTCCATCCTCCAGGGCAGCATGCCACTTTCTTTGGTGTTGACCCCGCAGTGGGTTAGAGGATTTGGAAGCAGCACGGAAAAGATCCCATGGGGGAGGCACCTGGGGCAACCAAAGCTTCAAAGTACAAAGGTCTTACACAGCAACCTCTTCTCCCCTGTCTTCCCCTTGTGGAGCCTGGAGACCTGGGATCGTGCATGTTGTTTTCCCGCAGTCTTTGCACACACAAAATGCTGTGGAGCTTTTAAGTGCCTCATAGGCACTATAAGAAGAAGGGAACAAAAGATTTCAATTCTATGAGACTCAGTAGAACAATTAAATCTCACGCTGCCAAGGCAATGTATAAATAAATATAGGCTGTCACCTGTATTTCACATTTACTTACAAATGAAATGATTAAGTAGAGCATATCAGCTAAGGCTTGTTAACTTATTTTATTATAGATAACTACAATATGAATGCAAATCAATATAGCTGGCTATTAAGGAGACAGAAACAATGCAGCTCTCGTATCAGCTTGTGAGAAAGTTAGCCTTCATTTTAATTTTAGATATGGGGCTGGAAACATCATAGAACTTTAATTGAATTATGTATAAGTAATTTCCATCACTAACTTTATCTAAATTTGAAGAACAGTTTAAATGTCTTTCCAGAGAATGTCCCACTTGTTCTTTTGAGGAAAATAGGGTTTCAACAGTAGCAATACTTTAATGAAAGCCCATGTTGAGAATTGAAATTAATTACTCAATTGCATAAAAAGACTTATAATGAAATTAATAGAGTAGAAAATTTGTAATGTTAATTCAAATCTAAATTGACAATGGAAGGAAACTTCAAAGGAACTACTCCAATGGGAGCCTTTTGCTGGCTGCAGTAGGCATGGGTAGGGCCAGGAATTATGGAAGAGCTGTAAGGAATGTCTGGGGGGGGTGGAAAAAAAACATTTTGCTACTAAAATCACCCAGGATGAGAAGATGATTGACTGGAGGTCTGTATGCCAGGTATGGGACTGGCAAGCAGGCAGAGCTCCTACCAGTTAGGCATTAATAATGTCAGGGTAGGGTCAGATTACCTGTGGGCCTGGCCAGTGCTAAGCTGCTGTGAGGTCACCTTGGCCTGACCCTGGGCTTCCCCTGCAGGCCCAGCTGGTTGCACACCGCAGCGAGTCTCGTGTGTCCGTGGCATAAAGTGTCAATGAAATGTAGCCCGGGATCTGTCCCTGCTGTTGCGGGTGCAGTCTGTCTCTCACAATATGGAGTTTTTAGGACCCTTTCTGGCACTCTGTCATCTGTGCCAGAGGCTTACATACCCTCACATCCCTCTGCAGGTGAGGCCCGTAACAGTGTCAGGTTATTGATGCAATTTATCTGTTGTCACTTGAGGCAAAAATCACTACATTGAGGTGCTTGAACTGGTACAGCTGAAAATGACTCATCCAGAAATCTTTAAAACCTGACATCCCATCAGTGCCCCCAGAAAATACATTAGAAAACTCCAACAGCTGTGCAGTATTCTTCTGTTTGGAAGGCAGTCCATAAAAATGCCCCACATAGGTTCGTGCTGTTTGAGAGCCATACGGTCATTTAAAACTGTAGTAAAGACTGCCCAAGTGCAAAGGGAAGGGGCTTGGATGCAATGGGAAGTCTTAATCTCATCTGCCATGAATCAGCTTTTATATGAGCTGGGCACAAAGCAGCACGGGGCTAGGTAGATGCACATAACAACAGGACTCAGTGGCATGGAGTCCTTTAAAATAACTTTTTTTTTTTTTTAAGTCATGATTAGAAATGGCTATTCTGCTCATTTAGAATTTCTGGGCTAGAACTTGCATGATCTACTTCAGGCTGTTGTGGAGCTTGAGAGACCTAGAAGAGGAAGAAAAGGGCTATTTTGAGTAGAGCAAGCTCCTAAACTATAATTACAGCACCACCACTTAGCTACGGCAATTTAGCTACAAATGTCACTGAAGGAACTGAAGAGCAGCAGCACAGCGTGCTCCTTCAGTGGGCTGTGGTGGTCTCACCCTGCTGGCAGCTCAGCTCCACCGTAGGCGTGCTCTCACTCCCCCTCCTCAAAGGCAGAGAGGGGGGAGGAAAGTAAGCTGGGAAAGAAAAAGGCTCCCTGGTTGTGATAAAGCTAACTTCATTGACAGGGAAAAGAAGGGGCGGGAGCAAAGGCCCCCACTCCTATGGGGTGGGAGATACCCCTTTGGTCGGTTTAGGTCAGCTGCCCTGGTGACTTTTTGTACAGGCTGAATTTGGGTTTTGGATATTCACAAGCAACTTCCAGTAACTGTCGTATATTTGGGCAGAATTAACCCGGAAATGTGTTCACCCTCCTGCATATATCGAGTTACTAATGAACTAATGCAGAGTGCTGTGAAGAAGGAGGCCAGCAGAAGCGTTGGTTGCTTTGTAGCCCAGGCTGAAGCCAAGTAGGCTGTGACAGACTGAAGGAAAAAAAAAAAAAATTCTTCCAGCAAGGTCCTGTAACTGTTCTCCCTCATATTAAACAGAAGGACATTTCTGTAGAGCTTACAAGTTAAACTTGTGTATCGATTAAGCGGAAAGCATTTTGTTTATTGCTGCAGAATTTGCTGTATGCCCTCACAGGTGAGGGAATTTTCCACTTCTAGATCCATTTCAGTCTCATGAGCACATTAAAATGTATTTTCGACAACTACCTACGGTGCTCAGAGGCCAGGAAAATTCCTTTTAGATCCCTCGGGGTCCGACTCCCTCATTCTGCTGTGTCATCCTGCAGCGCATCCTGCCGTTGTATCGCTGCTGACAAATCTATTCCCTGGGCCATCAGTTAACCCCGTGGGCCTGGTACCTAGCTCTTCAGCAGGCAGGGGACTTTCTCCCCTCTCAGGAAGGTACAAGAGGAGCCTTCTCTAAGGGAGAAGTCGTAACGATGGCAAGCAACACGCGGGCAGTGCTGCAGACCTGGATGGGACTTTGCATGTAGGATTTAGCTTTCCACTAGCACGTATGTAAATGCTGTTGTTTGATGAGAGTGAAAAATGCATTGCTTCAGAAATGGGAGTGATGTGAGGCTGGCTGCTGCATGGCCCCCTTTGGCACCTTATAACCCCCCTGCCACTTGACTGATGTGGACTAGGGCTACTCTAATAGGTGCTGATGGTGCTTTCAATGCCATTGCAAGAGAGAAACATAGAGAAGACAACAGAAAGTCATGCGTTATATGTGTGGTACAGCTGGGGATGTCTCAGTAGGGTTTCAAGGAGCCTAAAAGGCCCTTGAGGTTTTCATTGTGTTCTATAAATTCAGTTGCAGGGATTGACATTAAGAGTGTGCTCTCAGAGTGCTGGTGATGTTTCTCTGTGCACTGTAACTTCCTGCATGCCTCTCTTCATTCTGTTGTTCCGCTCTTCAGGTGGCACAGAAGCTCGAGTGCTGCTTTTGCCATCCGGTGTCACTGTGGGTTTGAGTGCCACAGCCAGGATCACGACTTCCTACTCCCTTTGCACTTCTCCCCTGCCCCTAATAGCCCCCAGGGAACATGCCAAAAGAAAAAAGGGGGCAACCTCCGGTCCCTTTACTTAGAAACAGAGGTGGCAAATCCACCAGCTTTACTCCAAATCTGTGCCAGGGTAAGGGCAGATCCTGGCCTTGGTGAATGTCTTGGTAAATTCCTGGTGCATATTTTCCAGTTTGTCATCTTTAGACCTACACTTCCCTGCCTTTTGGGGGTAGGAGAACGCTTCTGAACTCAGGCTTTCTGCAAGAAAAGGGTCTGCTCATCAGAGGCATATTTACACGGGGGAGAACTAGCTTTGATACTAATTGAGAATTTGGCCTTGTATACTGCGGCTGTTCTCACATGCATAAGCAAATACTACTGTAAACAATAGTTTAGACCCTAGGCAAACATTCATTGCTGGGGCCTAGAAATAAAAGTTTGTGCTCTATTTCTGCTTTAACATGCAGCTATGTTAATTGAAAAGCATACAAAAAATAAATAACAATAAAAACCTCTCCTGCTGGAATTAACTCTGTGGGCCCATCCAAACCAATATTCCCGAAGGAAATGGGGTAAAGCCTTTGCAGTGCAAGTGTGCTGCTTGCTTTGCTTGCAAAATGTTTGTCCATGCGTGCACTGGAAGTAACTGCTAGCCTTTGCGACTCCACTGTAATACTAACAGGGCTTCCTTTTAAAGGCTGTATATCCTGCTCTCTGGAAATTAGTGGGGGAGAAACTGGGATAGGATCTCTTCTTTTTGAAAGAAGCTTCAGTTTTGCAAGAAATTTCAGCACATGTTCACAGACTTACAATATTCCTTTTAGTTCTGCAGGCTCCTTAGAAAATTGTAGCTCAATAGCTATGATTTAGGTGAAATGTTAGGGCTACTTCTGTTATTGCTGTTCTTACATCACGAGGACATACCCCAAAAGCTATTTCCATCCAAAAGCTATTTCCATTTTGCTTTGGCAGCTTGAAACAGTGTATCACACAAATCCCTACCTCAAGACTCAATTGTGATCAGCCTGTGCAGTTACTGGTGCCAGAGGATCTAAGTCAAAAGCAACCTGAAACTCTTTCTCAAGAGTGATGAACTGCATTGGATTTATTCCATGGTACATGGTGTTGCTGTCAAGCATCCCACTGACTGGGAAGTGTCTAGTAACTCTAAGTTGAAAGTCAGTAAAGGAATGCAAATAATTAAATTAGTACATCTACAAGTCTATCAAGATGAAGCAGAAATATAAGAATATGTGCATTACTGTCGATAACCAAGACTAAATAAAAACTGTAATAAATGCCATAATAAACTACAGCAATTAAGTTGAAATAACTCAATGTTTCTCAAACAAAATTCTAGAAATCTCACATTGCTATGAAGCATTTATTTTAATTAAAAATTATTAAATACATATTCTGCTTTGTGCTAGGGAAACAAAAAATAAATCAGAAGATAATCTAGAAAATAGTCTACTTACTTAGTTTCATTTTTTTCTGTGCTATTATCTGTTACTGCAACTGTTCGTGTGAAGTTCAGACTTCGATTTTTTTTGATGGTGTTGGTACCGTGTGGTAATTCTCTGCTTGAATTTGTCCTAATTATGGTATCAAATAGTTGATATGAAACAGACTTCTGTTCTACACAACGGGTTGGCTTTATGCAGAAGTATAAGTACACTTACAAGTACAGTAAGTTTTCCATTATCTAATTAACCAAGTATAGGTGAAATTTTAATTTAAATCATATGATAGCTATTCTTTAAAGATGAATGTACTTACTTGAAATAACTTACTTTAAATAACTGATGGTTAACATAGTTAATAGTTAAGCACAGGTTCTCATTTTTAAAATCTCAGCCAAGCCAAGAAAAGAAGAAAATAACCTAATATGCAAGTCCCAGGCTAAGCCATCATTTCAGTCATACAAGAAGCAAACAGACATCATCGAACCCTGACCTGAAGCTATACCTGGGGGTGTAATATCATACTTAGATGTCATATTGTGCTTTTTTCTTTATCAGGCTTTAGATAAGCACTTGCTCCAAGGAACAATTGCTTCAGATGATGGAGTAAGGTTGCCTGCTCTTGTCCGAGATACAATCTTTTGTATCCTAATAAGTCTCGTACACCCTCTGTATTTCTACAAAAGACAGCTGCAGCTGAGCTTTCATATCAGTTGCTGTTTTATGTGAAGCTTATATATTTTTCTCCATTGTTATACTATTGCAATGAACTCAATCAGTGCACGTTAACCAAGAAAGCAACTTCCTCCACTTTGGCCTTTCGTTCTTCGATCAAGTCCTGTAAATGCACACCTGTTGGAGTTCCTGGCGTGGCAGGAATAGCTGCAACTTG
Source organism: Oxyura jamaicensis (assembly GCF_011077185.1). NCBI lineage: Eukaryota > Metazoa > Chordata > Aves > Anseriformes > Anatidae > Oxyura > Oxyura jamaicensis. The sequence goes on from NC_048898.1 coordinate 7,224,388, forward strand.
TTATTGCTAATTGATTTGCTGCAGGGGAGGATGGCCAGGTGATCCCAGAGCAGTGGGCTTTGCCTCTGGTGAGGCAGCAGATGGAGGGGACAAGGAGCTGAAGGTCACTAGCTGTAGGGATGGTCACTGTCAGGGGGCTCTGCATACAGCTGCTGAGGGCCTGGTCCAAATTCCACAGACCCAGGTGCTGTCAGGAGTGCTTTAAGTAGCATTTTTAGGGGTTACTGGGACAAACAAAGTGACATCTAAAATTCCTTGTAGTGCAGTTTTCTGTGAAGCTATAAATCTGTGCTTATGTTGCCTGCTGAAGGCTGTTTATGCTCTCTCTGCATAACGTCTCCATTCTTATGCCTCCTGAATGCAGATGGAATAATGAAATACTTGCATTAATGGACTATTAACCTATCTAATCCTTTCTTTAGACAATAAAAAACTTCGTAGCTGAGTATGACATTCCAGGCCAAAAGCTTGCTAGCCTCTGACACGAGACCATGAGACTACAGCTGATCTCTTGGGCCATTCTGCCTACTTCCTTGGTACAACAGGCAATCATGGCATAAGTCCTTATCCTAAACCAAAGAAGCTCCACAGACACACAGCACGTCGTCTTGCTTTGCTGTCTAAGCTGGCAGTTGTCTCCTGCTTCGTGCTAATTCCAAAGACAATTTATACACAGAGACTAAGTTTTTATACTCCTAAAGAAAATATTACACTAATCTCTTAGAAAACAACCTGTTATTTTGATAATTAATACTAAATGAACAAGCTATTTTGTTAAACTACTGACGTAATGCTGGTATGCCAAGACTCGTCAGCTCCTGAGAAGCAATGTTCCCCAGGTAAACCAACCAAAGATACCTACCTCTGTAATGCCATTTTAATTAGATCCAGCTACCACTAACAACCACGCCGCCCCAAAGTGAATTGGCAAGTGCAGCGGTTCGACTTCTTAGAAGCTAAACTTAGGCTGTTTCATTTTGGAGCTTAGGCTCCACCGTCCATCCCCAGTGCAGCAAGTTGAGTCCTTTACACCCGCAGCTGCGGCAAAGCCCCACGTGGGCAGGAGCACTGGGCTCAGCCTTCAGCCCTTCTGTAAGCAGAACTTAAAAGCAGTTGTTCCCCCTGCACTTAATGAAAAGCTAGAGAGAAGAAAAGGCCAGCGATTAGTAACAGTAGCTAGTTAATTGACAGAAACGTTAAAAAAACCCTTTGATAATCCCATGACGAATGTCAGAATGGGACTGTGACAATGACAGCTTTGGAATATGCACTCATCTGGAAAAGCAGCTCTGGTATTGACCAAATTGCTACATCTATTTTCAACGTGACTTTGCATTTCTCATCAATCTTCAGCAAAGATTATATTACAGGAGCCTGTACTATATGATTTTTGACTCTGCAGTCTTAAAAATCTGCTTAAGGGATCTATCAAGACAATTACAGCCCCCCTTTTTGCTCCCGTATTTTGCTCTGGGGGCCTTGTACTGGAGCTGTGCGCTCCAAGCTGTGCAGGCAGAGCCAGCAGGGCTCCTCTGGGCCTCAGAAACAGCCTGGGGCCTCCAAGGGTGAGGGACAGAGGGAATTTGTGTGAGCACACCAAGAGCAGGGCCGTGCCTGGCAGAATGGGCTTGCCTGGTGTCACTGGTGACACTCCTGTATTGCTGGGGCTGTTTGGCTTGGGGGACCCAGCACACCCGCCCAGGACAGCTGATAATGAATCTCTAGACAGCACTGATCTAGCATCCCTATGTACGGAAATTCATCCCTGGTGCACCCCTTTTGTGGGAGCAGGTATGGAGCCTGTTGTTACACCTTTCCAGTTGTTCCGCATTGGTCTTGCACTGACAAAATCCCCTGGGGTTTGCGGCTCCAGCTGTACCTCAGTGGCAGGTCACTGACTGGCAGTGGGGAAAGCCAGAAACAGGACTTCTGTTCTTGATGCTTCAGAAGCAAGTATCTGAATCTGGAAATGAAATTTGAGTTTCTTGCCAGAACTTAGCAATAAAAACGTGATTGAAACATATCTCACATGTCCGGCCAAATTTTACTAAGCCTTTCCTTTGAGAAAACGTAGAGGTTTCTAGGGTGGATCAGGGTGGATATGAAAGGCTAGAAACATCTCTTTTCACTTCTAAGCTGTGTGTGAAGTAAGCAGAAACATGTTTCAGCCAAAAGGCTGAAACAATTTAATCCTCCCTCCTAGCCACTGGTATAATTGCAGGCCAACTCAGAGCCAGGCTTTAGAGATCAGAACTTTCTGCCAGCATAACTGGGCTGTGTAGTGAGGAAAGGGAATATTCCCACCAAGATCCTAGAGGGCTGAGCAGAGCAGATTTTTTTTTTTTTTTTCCTGCCACTGTTAATATGCAGAGCTAAGCAAGTTCTGTAAAGCTCTGCCGCTCTGTTGTAACTCATCCAGACACCTGGGATCTGTCATGAGTTAATAGGTAAGGGTTAGTAGTTGCCAGCCCAAATTTTCCCAGTCTGTGAATCCTTTTCCCAGCTGAGGTTGCTGCTCTGCTGAACCATGGCTGGTGTACTGTCTCACAGTAAAATACTGCAAGCTGTAGTATTGTGACTTTGTCGAAAGCACTTACAGGCAAAAATAAGTGTCTGCTGGAGGGATGCGTGTACTTCCTTTGCCATTGTTTAGGCAGGTAAACGCAGGGGCAGTGGCTCGAGTGGAAAAAACAAATGCAATGGTCTCCATATTCTCTAAAGCCCTGTCATTGCTGGCTGCTGATAATTTTCTAGTTGAAAATAATGCAGAGGAGCAGACCTTCACTCTGCAGAGATTCTGGCCTCCCAGGTGAATTTAGTCTTTTGTATTTTAGTTGAAGCATTAAATGCAATTGTTTCTAGCAATTTTGAATCAATTTTTTTAGTTCCTGAGGCTTTTTCCACACATCATCTTACTGAGGTAACAGCCAGCTGGGCGTGAAACCAAGAAGAAAAGCATGAAAAGAAAAATGTAAGGTAATAAAGAATATCGAATGAGCACAATTATGGGAAAAAGAGATAGAAAGTCTATTCCCCTCCAAACTGTAGACCTGTGAAAACTCTTTTTAAACCTGATACACTGTTAGTAATCTCACTGGTGTTGTCCTCTTTCTCCTACAAAGCATTCCTGTGCATGGCAGATTGAACTGGAATCAGGAGATAAATCCTCTTTAAATAAGCAGCACTTTCTAAATTGTTTCTGAGCGTGGCACGTGGGCCTTGCACAGCTCTGCTGCCCAGAAGGCTTCTCTGGGAGAATAACGGGAACTATTGCACCGTGCTCCGGGACGCCAGCAGATCTGCGAGGGCTCGCCTATAGCTTTGTAGTAGCTGCCAGAATCGCATCTGTTACCTGTTGGGGTGGTGCTTGAATGCCTCCGATCTAAACCAGGTGTCAAATTCAGCAGAGTTCAGTCTGTAATGCATAAACTCCTACAGGAGCTTGAAATGTGGTGTTTAGATGGAATGCATCTGTTCGGTGCCCTTTATCTCTGTCCTTCACAAAAGACCATCAATTCTCAGCTGAAGAACAGTGCCCCTGTTTTTGTATTTGGTGTTTGGCTCTGCAGGATATCGAAGGTTCTCATGGGAATGACCTTACGAACTCATCAGTGATAAAATTCTGCAGAAAATCACAGTGCTGCTCAATTTACATTGCAATACATGGAGCTGGGCTGTTGTAATAAACTGTTGCCTGTTTGTGTGCCGCAGTGAACTCTTGGTTCTGAGTGGTGAAATAGCTGAGTTTATGCACGGCAATGCAGATGGAATTGATGCATTAGAGTTCAGCAGGTTATCATTACTGTAGAAATAGATAATGACATATCTTCTAATTAGGAAAAATACTCAGTGGTTAGGGTGAATTAAAGGCTAGAGCTGATTTGACCCCAATCAGTACAAGTGAGGATATAGTGCTTCATCATGGAGACCGTGCTGATAGCATCAGGGTCCAAAAGCCATCTGCTCCTTCTAGTCATTAAAAGAAATGCACTCAAGGGTGTTTCTAGGACTGTTCTCTTTCAATCTTTGGTCTTTCATGCACATGGGAGTGAGTTGAGATTCTTGAGTGCAATCACTTTAACTCTTATTTAAGTCACTGTAATGTTCAACTCCAGTTGAGGAAAATCTTAGCATGCTGGCAGGTCCGCTGCCCGGATGATGCCTGCCTACTGCCCATGTCTGGCCTGGGAGCTGGAGATTATACATTAAAATATGAAACCCATTTCTTCATCAGCCATACTTTAGGGACATCCGTGCATTTACAAATTGCATTTCAAAGAGCTAACAAATGATCAGGTTACTCGTTGCTTCTAAGATTCTTATTTAGCTTGAAGTAAACTAAAATTGAATTTATCTCATTGAATATAACGTTAATAAAAGGTATTCAAACATATTTCACAGTATTATGACAAAATGTAATCTAGCAATTGTGAAGTATTATAAGCTATGTAATAGTGAAAGAGGTGGAGGTAGTTTTAAATACAAATCACAAGAAATTCCTTAGTAAGGGGTTTGGTTTTGTTTTGTTTTCTGTCAAAGGGAAGAGAATATTTGCAATGAAAACACTGGTATAAAAAGTGCTGCTCCAGTTTTATCATATGCCTCCTAGTGAGAGATGTCATCACTCACTGGATTTTGAGGCCACTCTTTTTCATGTCTGATTTCTGTTAAGCCAGGCAGTGCAAGGAAACTGTTATTCTTCAGCAGGACACTTCCACATGGAGACAAAAACTCACCTCTGGTATCAGCCTGTGCAGGGAGTACCTGAAACTGTTTATCCTTCTCTCCTGTTTCTCATTGTCTTTGGAATTAATTTCATTCCAAACGGATGTGGGAAAGATAAAGAAAAGGCAGTCTCCTGAAAGCAAGGTTTGTCACTGTTTCCACCATTTGCACAACACGGCTGTTTTTCTCTCCCATACATTCAACAAAGGGAACAGAGGGGTAAACAGAAATACTTCCAACATTTTGCACTGCCTTCGGTAAAGCAGAAAGGTGGATGTAAGAAGCATGAACACTGAAAGGTAAAAGGACGTGATGATGAATTGTCATGACTGATGAATTCACAACCTCAGTCCCATAGGGTCCTGGAAAGATGAAACCAAGTATAAAAGTATTTCACAATCTTGCAATAGCTTTTGCAAGTTGAACTTAGAGAATTTAACTTGCTTTTATTGAAATATTCAATTACCTGTGAAGGTCTTAGAGATAATCATAGCCTTTGTGTTTAAAATATTTCACTTAGGGATGAAGCCATTCATTTGTAATGGAAGTTATTCCAGGAAGGATATGTGTACAAAAGCCTGACTTCAACTTACTGTACGCTATTTGATAGAGAAAACCCTGCTTTCATATAAGCTGAAATATGTTTTTAAGGAATTTATGGGCTAGTCTGGAGCATTGGGAAGTTCAAAAAAATGATTGAACTTGCACACACTTAGCTCAAAAAATATTTTTGATTCTATTAGTAAAATCATATTTGTACCCAGGTAAATATATCAGCGTAATTGCCATTTTTCCTGAACATAACAAAACAAAAAAGCCCACTAATTATTTTAGTTCTTGTCATTCTCTCAGAGTCTTGGCATCCCAAGTACGGGAAGACAAATCCCTTGAGAGAGACTGCAGGAAGTTTATTCACAGCAGCAATCTCTTGTGTAAACCTATCTTCCCCCATGTGACTTGACCCGCAGAGGAAGTTAGGCACACCTACAGAAAGTGGGGCTGGTGTAGGAGGTTTGCCAGAACACGAGCACAGCTTTGAAAAGTTGCTGGGGCAGGGGTTGATTCTTACCGTGGTTGCACTGTGCAGCTTTTCATTTGTCAGTTCAGGTCTTGCTTGCAATTTAAGTTTGGATTGCTGAGTATTGTGTTTGCATCGCAACTGTGCAGTGAGGGCCTGTGCAAAATATAAGCAAGCGCTGTATTGCAAATAAAAATAAATCTTCTAGTTACATTTCTCCTGAAAACTATTTTTAAAAGGTAGGTATTATCCATATTCCACTTGTGTTGGAAAATAAAAAATCAGATAAGGAAGTCTTAGTCATAAGGTCTAAATGTGGACAAGAACTTTTCAGGTAATGTATCAGATGACTTACCAGAATATTAAATTTGATTTAGCTGTTACTAATCTGACTTCACGAGTTAGTAAAAGACTATCATGTTTAAATTAGTTAAATATAAGTTTTCTAATTTGTGCCTTTTTATTTCTCATACATCTAAAAGAAATACAAATAAATAAAAGTACAACCCATACTCCATTTATCACCTGAAAACATCCAAAATGTGAATTGCACAGTATTTGCTTATCCTGTGCAAAAGGAACCCCTCACTGGTACAACACTTCTGTGTTCCAAAAACAGGGAAAGAACCTTGGAAAAAACTCTCCATATTAAAGCAGCTTTTTTTTAGTTGATAAATATTGGCAAGAAAGTCTTATAAAAATAAAAGCTTTAAAATTTAATAATATATAAGAATGCATAACGTATCTAACTGCAAAGTACATTGCAAACACATTTTGGAAAGAAAGATAATTTGCTTTTCTTGTTTCTCATTCGTAGATCTACGCTATGCAACAATTTACCCCTAAAAGGATTAGCTAATACTGAGTTTTGATTTTGTGCTACTTAATTTAGCTCTTTAAAAGTTTGTTTTGCTGGCGCTTACCTCTTTTTGGTAGAGAGGAGTCTCTCTTCCTCAGCCAATTATTTCTCACTCCCTTGGGCCCTTCCCTGCTTAGGCAGCTGTACAGAAACTCTTAAGAATCTGAAAACAGTTGCTAAAGTTGGATCTGGAGCCCTTCAAGTGAGCAAAAATATTAAATTGAACTGGTTCTGTTTACTACAGCTGTACCCAAGGTCAAAACGCTCAAGACAAGATGTTTTGATCATAGACGAAGTTTAAAAAGGTTTAGAAATAAATAATACAATCATCTGTTTGGTAGCTGTTTAAATTCCATTGGATGTGGGGGACTGAAAATTGGATGGGCCGTTCCCCATGGCTTCTTTACTTCAGTCCCTCACCTCTGGTTTCTCACAGGTTGTGTTTTAATGAAATAAAGTTAAAAAGTCACTGCCTGTTATGGGCTATTTATATTAAGATATAAATACTTCACAGCTCTGTATCTTTTCTCTGTATCTGCAAGTAAATCAGTTTTCACTTTTTTGCTAAATGCCTCCGTTCTGGGCAACCAGCTTGGTGGACCCTGGTCTAGGGCTCCTTGGGTGCGAAAGGCATGCCCCAGTCACTTCCATTATTGCTGTGGGTGTACTGGGTGCTTCTGAAAACAAACAAACCAAAACAACAACAGCAACAAAAAAAAGTGTCAGTTGATCATACAGAAATGTAGAATGCTGTTGAAAATTTGCCTTTGTGGCTACTTGAGTTCATACAGCAATTTCATAGGAGAACCAGGATGCAAAACTTTGGACCCCAGCTTTGCAGCCTTATCTTTGCTGTACCATTGCGAGGACCATTAATTTTCATGTGAAAAGAGTTTTTGTTCAGGGTGAGCAGTGCAACAGCAGTATTCAGTGTGCTGCTTGACTGCATCTTGTTAATACAGTGTTACGTTGACACAACGCCTTTTATCCAGGATCGTAATCACCATATCGCATCACTGGTGGTGTCAACTGAGTGCTTGTAATTCTGAATTCTTCTGCTTTGCTCTGAGCTGAGGAATAAGGCTTTTAGCCTTTCCTGAACTGCTTGGATGCGGGGCTTGACAGGAGCCTGTTGGCCTTTCTGTTCTCCTCTCAGGATCATTAAGCTCACGCATGAAATAGAGGCTAATCTTTGGTGTGCTCGGTTCTGCTAGTCCTCCCTAAAGGCTACTGTGAGGGCACAGAAGCATTAATTGACTAAGTTTGGGGATCGTTTTACGCAGAACATTTTGTCATCCATTTCGATCGTAAGCTCTATCTTGATGTTCCAATGGATTTGAACACATCCGGAAGAGCTTTCTTGGCAGGTAAACACATTGTGTTTGTGCACGGTGCTGAATTTCTAAAATTTGGGATGGATGGCAGGAGCAAGACAGAAAGTTTCTTTTGCTTTAGAAAACAAGAGTGATTTAACAGCTTGTCGGATGACTAGAACAGCAGAAGAGCCGTGTCTTCAAGGTTTTCTGATCAGATTAAAGGTTTTCCGTACTGGCAGGGAACTTTGCTAACAGATCTGAATACCACCAACTCTGTGGAAGAAGTGTTCACTCAGAGGGAATATCTGTTAAATCACATCTAATTAATTAAACAGGTCTTCAACAGCAGATGTCACTGAAGCCTTAAAATTTAAGAGAGGATTTCAGAAGGCTGAGGAACTAAATAAGCAAGCCTTGGTATTACTTTAACTGTTAACATACTATGGATATATATTACTTTATTTACTATGAGTCTCACCTCTAGAAGATGCAATAAATTGGTATTCTTTATTGTACTCATTATTGTTATTACTGTTATATTTGGCTTCACCTTCACTAAATTATGCCTCTGGCAGTTGTGTTTTTTCTGTCTCCTTAAAACTGACTTTCTTATTATTAGCTCAGCTTTATCAGCAATAATATGTGTAGGAGGTATTAGGATAAAGAGGATTCATATTAGCTTTCAATCTTAGCCTTCACAGCCCCTGATTAGGTTGGCCTGTCCCATGCAGTGCTCAGAAAAGAATCTGCTGTTGTAGCATTTTCAATGCACTCACTTAATGACCAGCAGCGGTGTTGTTCTGCTGAGAGATGCTCGTGACAGGCGGTGCTGTCTGCTGATCACCAAGACACTGAGTATCAGTGAGAGACTCGGTTCAGTTGCAAGTCCTGGGGCAGCCGTACGGATGGATGGCCCAGCTGGGGGTCTGTCTGGCTCGCCTCCTGACCCCGGTGGGGGCAGCCAGCGGCTGGGATTTTGTCAGCTCCCAGCTCACATTCCTGAGGGCTGCAGCCTTGTGATTGTGTCCCCGGGTCTGGCTGCCCCACTGACCTCAATTGCTCTGGACCTAGATGTTCCCATGCTGAGATGGAGCTGCTGAGAGGGAAAAGGTGTTGGCAGGGAACCCAGAAAAGGAGTGTCCAGGATAAAGATATTAGAGATTAGTCTCTGCACTGTGTTAGAGTGATATTAAGCTGCTAAGTTGTCCCACTTTCCAAGTCTTTTTCATAATGCTGCTTAAAGTGGAAGTAATCTGACTACCTGTGTTTGTATCAGCCCTGATTGGTACAGCGTGAGATAATGAAATAATGCATCAGCAGACTCTGATTGATTTCTCTCTGCCAGATTTTAACCTTTCCTTATACTCAGCCTGTTTCTTCACCCTGGATTAACATAATGCAAATGCAATTCAATTTTCTAATGAGAAATTGACCCAGGTTCTCTGCTGTGAAATAAAGCGAGTGGACAGTCACAATCAATTAGGGTCAGTTTGGCTAAGTCGAAAAAATCCATATGGATGCCGTTATAGAACATCTATGTCTGGTTATGTGTCTTAGAGGCTTGCATCTTTTGATTAGAGTGTCAGACACAGGGTAGGGTTATCCATGCTGAAGCTTGCATGGCAGACACTTTGGAGAATGAATCTATGAGCTTTCATTTCACACCCTGTTGAGATGATTTTCATTAGAGAAATTAGATGATGGTACAAATGTCACATGCTTTATTGCTAAGGCGTGCGATGTGAAAAAAGCTGATTTTTTTCCACTGGTTGTATTAAGCTGCTGAAAAGAAATCAGTGAAGTTTCCCGAGCTCTTCTGTATAATTTGCTACTCCAAAATGTCTGAAAGCAGTATGATTCACAATGGTTGTTTAGGATGTCTAAAAATATCCAGAAGCAAGGTCAGACAAGAACCTTACATTAAATCCTAACCATAAGGTGTAAGAATCGCAGGCTGTCCAATGCAATAGCGACTGAAGTCTGGCCCAGGAGGTATATCCTTCATTAGGTGGTGTGAAGAGGAAAGAAATTCAGGGAGGTGTATGCCTCTCCTTCCTCCACGTGAGCATGAGTGGATATGGCAAAAAAGCTCCCACATCTGGTGAGGTGTTTGCTGTCTTGTGGTTGAGCAGGTCTCCGCTTTCCTCTCCCTCTTCTCACCACCTCGCAGGGCAGGGTTGGCTCTGTCCTTGCCAAAAATTGCAGACACGGTGCCTGCTTTCCAATGCAATGTAGGGAGAGCAGAGCTACGCTCAGCTAACATGGATGAATAATGAATAACGTGCTGAAGATGCTCAGACTCAATCCCTATAACCTGTGTAAATCATCAAAAGACTTAGTAATGCTTCTGCTTTAAAATAGAAATTTACAAAAGGACACTCTTTATCATTCATCTTAGAAATTTTAGAGCTGCTCTGCTTTGAGAGAGAAAATCTCACCGCGTTGACCTAACAAGATTTTCTGGCACACATATGCAGGCTGTATTTTGTACCTTTGGCTTTGGCTAAATGTTTCCAAATAATGAAAACTGCAGCTATGATTGCCTGTTTTTAGTAAACAATCACAGGTCTAGGAGACTTCTAATTCATAGCTGTGCTCTCCAGGACCCACTGGGAACAGTCCTCGATAGAGTGCATACAAACAAAAGATATTTTAATATCTGTAATATTAAGCCACAGGCCCTATAAGACGTAGAAGATTGTGACCATCTCAATTTGTAGCTGTGTGCTTAATTGCTTCAGCTTTAAATTCTCCCAAAGGAAGGATGTATTCTTAGGCCCAGAAATAAACGGGATGGTATACAGATGCTGACAAACTACATGCATCTGTGGAGTAAAATACAACTCGCATAAAGAAGTCAGAGTGAATAAAGAGCCCATGGATCACAGTGACAATAGAATTACCGAGAGGAATGAGGACACATCACAGACTATACTGTAGTCATTGTATAGGACAGCAATAAAAAAACCACAATGCTATTTGAGTACAGTACATGATGATATAGCTAAAGAATGGAGCACAATATATGTACCCCTATGAAGGGAGTCATATGTTTGGGTTTTCCTGAACAATGAGTGCACAGCCATTTCACTACAGCGTTTCTCAGACCTGGTTTCATGTGCATTGGGTATTAACTGGCAGTAACTGTGGTGGCTACTGAGGAAGGAGCATCTGAGTATTCTCTTGTCTTGCTGCTGTTATTCTGCATCTCAAGGAAAAGACAAGTTAAAGAAATTGTTGATGTTTTTCAAATAAAACAAAACAAAAAGTATGAAAGACAACACATATATTAAAATATACGTTGATATACAGTGCATTTCAGAACGGATCTGGGTGCTGTTGTGTCCAGCTGTGACTGGGCTATAAAGAAGGATTGTACCAAATCGCTAATAGGCCAAGAACAGAAGCTGTAGCAGCCAGGGCAGCCAACAGCATCTTTTATGTTTGTTTTGAGACACGCCACAGTTCCCAGCACTGCAGAATGCTTCTCCAAAGCAAGGCTGCTTTGCCTGTCCTAAATTTAATCTAGTGGAAGAAATCTTTTAGATTATTGCTGTGTCCTTTACTGACCCTCAGCTCTTACCGGCAGGTCTTGGTGCCAATATCTTAATTTTTCATTTTATGCTGCTTGCTTTAACAATGTGTTCTTTGGCAGTCAGCCATGTCTACAGCACTCTACTATTAAAATGCCTGCTCTCTACTGCAGCTGTCCATTTGCTTTATGGACTGATCAGCCAGTAGAGTGCAATTTAAGAGAACAGGAATAAGTCATCATTGAGGGCACAAAGTATCAGCAGATTTGTTGTATGCAGGTCTGTCCTTCAGAGATTTTTGAACATGACTTGTCCTACTACATGTTTATTTTTTAATTAGTGCATTACGTGGAGAGGAAGAATGACTTGTCAGGCTGCACACAGAGGATGAATAAAATAGTGCTGCCCTTGTGGAAATACTCTTGGTACCAAGACCACTCAGGAGTGACACAGCTGTCAAAGTGAACACAGCACATAGTACTTTCCTTACTTAAATGTTATTACAGGTCTAGAGGGCAGGATAATTTGAATTGGTAATGGCATTAGCTTTCTCGTTTAAATAGAGCGAGAAGATGATCGGTTCTTAGGAGACACTCGCCTACTAGATTTTCTCTTGTAATTACTGGGGTCTTATTGGGCCAAACCAAGCTGTAAACTGGGTATTTAGGTGAGAGGCATTTCACAAAATGTCCTATTTGCCTATAACAATGGATGCTAAGAGAAACAATGGAGAGAGTGGCTTACTAAACTAATGAAAACAAAAACATCGACTGATACAGCCCAAGGATTGGCTTGATACCATGTCTGGTAAACAAGGGAAGAATGGAACCAGAAATTAATGGATCATAATTGATGTGTCGGGAATTAGAACCAACTAGCAGACGGGGTGCTGGGGGGATGACTCTGCTCCACATCTTTTCTGGTCATTAAAAAGTGTGGGAAGCGGCTGTGGAGAAGAGCTGGGAGAGTGGAAGGAATTTTTCTGTCATGTTTGCCATCCTTAGTATCCCTGGGATTTAGAGAAGTCCACCTGCTTTCCCCCCACACCCTTCTTGTAACTGCATCGTTTCTGGGCCTGATCCAGGGACATGCACTGATAAGAAAAGCCAGAGATATGGAATATCGAGATTGCCATCTTGACCAGCAAACAAAACCTGAGAAGACTTTTCTGTTTTCCTTCTCTGCTTTATTTTTCTCCTCTCATCTTTTACTTAAAAAAAAAAAAAAAAAAAAAGCATTTGCTTTTGCAAGACATGACTTGCTGTGTCTCAGTATCCCCCTGAGCTGATGGCCTGTAAAGCAGTTAAAAGCAATGACTGAAATGGCTCAGCAGTGGGGTACATTTGCCAAGTCTCAGAGTAGTCAGTGTCAATGAGTGCTTGAATTCCTCCCTCCAAGAGTTAGTTGGCAAGATATATAAATAAATATATATGATATATAAATAGATGTAAAAAATCAAGGCAGGAGAATGAATGATAAAAATAAGCAAAACAAGCAGAACACAGATCTAGTTTATCTACTTAAATTTAAGTACAAACAGGAAAGCATCAGACAAAATCAGAAAAATAATGATTTTTTTTTCCACAATAAGAAAAAAAGACAGAAGATATTAAGTATAGTCTCACTCTCCCTCTTCCCCCAGTTTATTTGTAAGCTGGCAAATACACAATTTGCTACACTAATCAAAATATAGCCTCCTGCTGTTGCCTACATTTTGATATGGAAATGTATTCTGACTTGTATGTATCATTTTACAGAACCCAGTCTTGCAGACCAAATATAAAAAACACGCTTACTAATCAGTTTCTATTCTTTCTGTTTACTATACACATTGATGAACTTTTAGTGTTAACTTCATTCCCTGCTGGCAGTGACAAAAGACCGTCTAATATAGCACTTGAAACATATTATTAGCTTTTGATTGAGTAAATTTTATAAGAAATTACATGCTCTAAAAAGAGATAATAGCTAATAAGATCTATACCTCAAAGGAGTAGTAAAGGGAATATAGTGAGATTCAATTCGCAGTCATCAACTGGGTCACATCTCAGCTGAAAGATGTATTATTTCTGACAGACGTTATGGTCTGATGACTATTAAGAGAGCAACAGAGTAAATTTGATGATCATAGTCCAGTCTTCAGTGGTCAAACTTCCAGTGAAAGCTGGTATTCCCAGTGGGTATTAATATTTCTGTCTTGAGACCATGTGTTCTTTACTCCATAAAGCAGAATGTTAGTAGTTTTGGTTAAAAGGCTGTAATTAGACATGTATTCTCTGAAGAAGATCTCTTTGCTTAGAGAAGACAAAAGTTGGCAGGGCAATAATTTTCCTTGCAGGTGTTTCTAAATTGTGTAAAAATGAAGGATTTTGGTTTTCAGGTTTCTTAATCTGATACCTTTATCATCATAGCTTTCTAAATTTGTAAAAAGCCCAAATCATCTGCCACTGAATTATTAGTCATGGAAAGATCTGAAAGAATTTATCTACAAACTTGTATTCTGTTAGTTTGCCTTTTTTTTTTTAAATTTCTTTCAGATTAACTTTTATTGTTAGAGTTGATGTTTGTCATCAGCTGTAGACACCTTTTGTGTTGGTGCCTAGAAACTACTCTCAATGTACTTTTGTGCAACAATGTGGGGAAGAAGGCAGGCAGGTGAGTGGTTTTTATGATCTTTATAGTACTAAAAGATTAAGTACTTTTTTTTTTTTTTTTTTTTTTTAAATAAAGACCCATCCCATGCCACAGACTAAGCCAAAGTATTAATTACATAATTACTTCAAAAAGGCAACATGATATCCCTAACCCTACGTATTTTGTGAAGGAAAATGGACCAATGCAGCAAGTGGTCATTCTGCAGGACCTTGCAGAGGAATGCAAGCCTACTTTGATGAAGCTTTCTTTGCAGCTATTTATCTTTGCTTGAAAGTAAAATAAAACTACTTACGAATTGTGTTAGAAACCATCCTACTAAGGGTGATGCTATAGGCAAGGTCTTCCAGGGATGGGGAGGAGGAAGCATGGTATCCATGCCATAAATACATATGTCATTTATTCTAAATGAGATATGTTCATTTTAGCATTGAACTTGTACTTATAATTGTATTCTTACTTACTGACAAGACATAAAAATGTGAAAAACACATAGGAAGTAGATTTTAAGGACAACTGGACAACATTAGAAAGAGAAACATGTTTGCAAAAGAAAACAATATTTTAAATGTGTGCCTAAGCACACATAATGCTACAGTAGAACCATCTGTGTAAATTACTTAGTAGATTATTCTTAGAAAATTAGCTAATTGTATTATGAACACATATGACTAACTAAATGTGCACCCGTGTTGGAACATGTCTCTGCTCTGTGCTAGCACAGAAATAATACTAATAAAAAGTCTTATAAAGTGCATAAACAGGCATATGACCATTGAAACTATTAAGACCAAAAAAGCCCAGATTCTGCAAGAACAGTTCCATGGGTAGAGTTCTTTACCTGTGGAGCAATTAAATAACATCACTACAAATATGCAGATACCAGATCAGCTGAGGTAAAGCTCAGCTGGTGTTAGTGGCATTTGCTGTTTGGCCAATGGCTTTTCTTTGCAGGATTGTGGCATTGTGCAGCAGCTCGTAAGAAATTGTTACAAAACCAACCTGATGTCAAAAGAACGTATTTCAGTTCTACTATCAGTTAAATTTGATGAAAGATATGATTTCCCACAAAATATTTTTCAAGGCAAAGGGAATTAACTTGTAAATGGTGTTGAGTATATTGCCCATGCATTGAATTTCAGGAGCAACCATAAGAAAAATTTCAGGCCATTCAAAAAACCATGTTGTTTGCATCATGTGTCAGTCTTCATCTTGCTCATTCAGTAAAGAAAGAGATACTACTGACTCTGTAGCCTGTTTTTCTTGAAGCTATCTAACAGTAGGTAATGTAAACAACAGACACTGAATGCTAGTAAAGCAGTCTGAGTTTTGCAAAGCAATAAGGCACTGATGTGTGAAAGAGAATCTAACTCATAATTCATCTTTTATACCTGTATTACTATTAAATGTGTAGTATGTCATGGTGATTTACACTGTTGGGGCTGCAGGCAAAACGATAACGTTTCCCAATATGCCCTTAACCAAAATCTTAATGTTTAAAATTTATTTACGGAACCACATTCATTTAAGCAATAATTCTGTAGATTCACTGTGCTTAAGTCAAAAGCTTCTGAGGATGGTAAATGTCTGCAGATCCGTCTTGAACTTACGGCAAATAAGTGTATAGAATGCATTCATTTAAATTGTATTTCACATACAGATTTCCCCAAGCTGATACTGAATCTACAGTGTGCACCTGGAGGAGTAGCCCAGAGCTAGGAGTATCACAGGACTGCAGATCCCTGCTTAAGCTTTTTTTAGAAAGCCAGTAACCTTGAGCACTAATGTATTAAAATTGCCAGCTAAGTTCTGCTTTTAAAATGACAATAGACTTCCGTGACTCATGAAATGGCACAGAAGACTGTATTAGCACCTGTTTCTTCGGTGACTAACAGACTAGGAGATTTACATGTAGCCATAAGCACTGGAGTAGAAAATAGATCTAAGGGCTATTATGCTTCTATCTGATACATGCATTTTAATTCATTCACTGAATATGCAAACTATACGTTTAGCTAAGTGCTTGTACTTGGCCTCAGGTGTAAGATTCTAGAGATCGCAATCGTGTCTCCCCAGCGATGCCCTGCTGCATCCATCAAGGCAGAGGATGCCACTGTGTTAGAATAAGGAATTAAAAGTGACCTGAAGCAAGTACTAACTGGGGACCTCCACCACTTCAGGGGAAAACAGCAGGCCTATTTCTTTTACTTCTGTCTTCAATATTTCATGAGACCTGATCTTTTATCATCAAAATTACCTTTTCTTTCTGGTCTGAAAACCCTTCCTCTGTCTCGAGTCTTATTTTTTTTGGTTTGTTTTTCCTTCTTTCTGATGTCTAATTCCCCTCTGTTTTCTCCCACCTTTGGACCACTCCAGGTCATCTACATCCAGATAAATACTGTTTAATATTCTTATCTTCAGTCTGGACAAACAAGGCTTAATGTTCTTATCTGCAGCTCTTTCTATGCTCTTGCTACTTCCCAGAGAATCAAAAGACTGTCAGGATGCCTAGATCATAACAGAAGTACAGCCCCAGGGAAAACTGAGGTTCATTTCTGCTAGCTAGAGTCTGCACTGCTACTCATGATTTGGATGCAGCAGCACATGCTACCATTTTCTTAGTACTGAAATGTGGCCCTTTAAATGCACAGAATTGCATTACCACTGCCAGGAGGAAGGGCGCAGTTATTTATTTAGGTGATCAGAACTGTAAAGAATTCTATCCTAAAGAAAATTAACACTAGAACTTTTTCCCCCATCTACTTTTTGTCATTAAGTACTTTGGAATCAGTAAGAGAAATTCAGTTGCTGAATTTCCACATTAATGAGGGTTGTCATCTGAAAATTTTCACAAGAGGTAATAAGAAGGTATCTCTTTTAAATGAAAATGCCTCCAAATCTCTTTTCCCTCTGGATACCACAGTATGTCTTGAGTTAATTATCATTAGAAATTCTGCCTCTGAAACGAGAACTTATTTTTTTAAGTTCTTTCTGATGAACGTGAAGGAAATGATATTCCATGAAATGGTGTGTAACACTATCTCTTTTACACAGCAGCTGAATCTGGAGTCTTAGGAGGAATTTAATACTATAAACATACATCGATGCCTGCCACTGCAGGCACACTCCAGGTGGTCCCGTTTTCGCTTTGAGAATATTCACCTTTTACCAAGCTCCTCCTTTACATGTAGGTACTGTGTTCAAACCCAGCAGCTCTCCCTGTGTTACTGATTGAACTATACAATATTTGGCCTCATTTTTTTTCAGTATATACAGTCATGTTGCCAGAGTGTCATAATGTTATTGAAAAAGGATTGCAGTGGATTAGAAAAATGAAACATAAAAATAAAATCAGATGTCTAAAAACTGCTTGCAATCAAATACCCAGTTCAAAATGGTATTAACAGATGGAGGAAAGCCAGGCATTCCATAAAAGCTTATCCACCTCTCTGTGCATTCTTTGTAGGTTCATTACTTTCTAAGTGCTTATTTACTAATACTTTCATTATGTGCATCATTGTGGTCTGAGTTAGTTCTGCACTTTAGCTGCATTCTCAGTGGAGGTTTCCTTTTGCTTGTTTGTGTTGTCTTCTTTTTCTGCATCTCCGAGAATCACACGCATCTCAGTCATGCCGGTTTAATCACCACCAGTTAGGTGAATATCCCCCAACATTTCTCAGTTTACTCATGGTTATTACTGTTACAGCTTTTTTACATTAAGTGTATTGGATTTTATGTTCTTTCTCCACACCGCTTTGGTAGGGCATAGAGTTTCATGCTGGGTGTTACGTGGTTTGGTCATAAACACACTGATCTGAAGTGAGGAACTGTGGACTCCAGCCCTGCCTCCGCCACCAGCTTGCCAGTTTGACCCTGGTGCCTTCTGTACCTCAATTTATTTGAGATGAATTAGAAATAGCCTTACCCCTGCTGAAACGTATTCTGAGGATACGCTCATGTTTGCAGAGCACCGCGAGTTCCCTGATTACAAAGGATCTAGAGGGCAAAGTATTTTTCATAGCTATCGTTATAGTGAGACAGGAAGAGCAGCAGTTTTTCTCACAATTTTGCATGTAAGTTTTGGTCTGCCAGCATTTTCTAATTGAATTTTCATAATGTGGATTGAAGACATATTTTTAGCCATTAAAATACCAGTCATGCTGCTAAGAATTTGTCCTTGAGCCTTGTGACAACCATCTGAAGCATATCCACTATTATTTATTGCATGCAATTCTAAAATAGTTCAGTTTCTTTCCAGCTTGCTGCTGTCTACAGTTAGTAATTATTAACTCAGAGAAAAACACCTTCAGCATCTCTGGGTTAGAAAAACCTTCTTAGCAAGCAAAACCTTGCTAAGCCTCTTACTGGATAGATCAGCATTTGAATCTCTGGTGCCAGTATTTCTGTCAGAATCTCTCAGGGTGATGCCTTCAGAAGTCCATGAATCAAGGGAAGGCACCAGCTTATAAGAATAAAATTTATTCTATTTTGTCTTTGCGAGAATCCAGCTTTCTTATTTGCCAGGAAAGCAAGTCCTTAGCACTCACTGCAACTGAACTATGTTGACTTTGACAGAAGTTTCCAGACAGATCCAGTGGTAAGGAAGGACGTTGGGCAGAGGGACAGCTTATCCTCCAGCTGATGTTGAGGCGGGCCAACCAACCCCACCTGGAGGAGTGATCGGTATCAACCTGTATAAATTGTACCTCCAATAGCCCAGAGTTGCCATGGAGGAATCATCCAACTATCCACTTACATTGTCCAGATGATTCCCAATGCCTAGAACAACTTTTTTAATACACACACACATATATCAGGGTACATGTAAAAGTAACATTTTATATAAATATATTTGTATTTATACACGTTTCTGCATATATAAGCATAATTTTCCTGAGTAACTAGGGCTAACAAAATAAAGAAAAGAGGGGAGGGAGTAAATATAAAAGAGAAGAAAAATCCATGTAAGATACAAAACATTTTCTGATATATTTCATGATTTTTTCCAAGTTACTATGATTTTGAGAAAACAGTGTAACTGTACTTAATGTTCCAGTGGAGCTCTGAGACATTCAGTTAATTATTGAGCTATACTGGTTAAGTTGGTCACGTAAATTCAGATAAGGTCAGCTGTTTTCTCGGTGCACATGTTACTGCCATGTGCACAAAAAGAGGAAAAGCAATTGCATCTTTTAATCTGCATCTCTGAGCTCTTTGTTTTTCATTGCCATTTAATACTGAAAATGTAATCTGATCACTGAAAAATGGAATTTCAACTTTCATTTTTTATCTTTGGATGCTTTCACATGTTCAGACAAGAAAGATTAGGGTCAAGAATATACAGGGAATAAAACTGTTTCTGAAGTCCTGAACTGTATTTTGAAAGTGCTGTTTGCTATTGGAACAGTCAGCTTTTTTTTTTTTTTTTTTAATCTCAAATTTAATTGAAACTAAAAATTTGCATATAAAAATTTAATATGATTGAAGAAGTATTCATGGAAAGAATATCACTTTGAGTTAATTCCTGTCTGCAGTCTGCTTCAGCTATGAATCAAATTTCAGAAAATGTGCAATTCTTCTTAAAAGGATCCTCTCTGGGATGAGATAAATGAGAATGAATTAATCTCAATACTTTCAGTTATTATATATTCTCTCATGCAGTTGCCTAGTCAGTGGGAATTTTCCCTATGAAGGGAAGGTGAGGTTAATCTGGAAGTCTGTCTATCCTAGGTTTCTTGTGAAGTCTCAACGTGTTTCAGAATATCTGTCACTGGGAAAAATAATACTTAAAATTGTCTCATAAAGGTAATACTGGACACTCCTTAGTCATTCTAAAGCAGAATGTTACAATGAAACATAAGGAGGTAATGCAAGGCTCTTAATTTAAGAGGTTGATGGGACATCGTATAATCAAGCTGTTTTTAGGAGTGGTAAAATTATTGGCAATCCTAGTGGAGAGGATGACTAGAATCAAACTGGTGTGTTTCTCTTAACTGTCTTGTCACTTTGAGGTAGAGATTAATCAGTATAAATGAACAACTCTGTTACAAATTTTGCATTTATTTTTGTGCTAACAGCATGTACAAATGTGGTCACTGCACCAACAGGTATCTTTTGTCATTCCTAACCAATTTTTGAATGAGGCTCAAAAGGATCATGTTCTTTGCTTCTGGCTGCTGAGTGATGCTGATAATCTCTCCCTGTGGATGAATGTTACGAGGAATGCTGTCAAATGAAAACACATACATACATCTGATGTGCTTATGTATGTATTCTTTTGCTATTTGCTTTATGTTTTATTTCTTAATATGTATAGCTGTATTGCTTTGCCACGGCATTGTAGGCTGATTATAAGTAGATTATTACTTCTGCATATCACAGGATTAAAGACCAAAATGATATTGTAAAATGGAGGACACTAGCTATACAAACAAAAAGACTGCATTTCATCTTTATTAAACTTTTTTAAGGGTTGTGCTATTTGAACTG
Source organism: Oxyura jamaicensis (assembly GCF_011077185.1). NCBI lineage: Eukaryota > Metazoa > Chordata > Aves > Anseriformes > Anatidae > Oxyura > Oxyura jamaicensis. Next base: position 7,244,980 of record NC_048898.1, read on the forward strand.
TTAGTAAATAGCAAAATTTACCACATCAATCAGCTTAGGATAAGCATTCATTTAGAACAGGATCTTTTACTCTTTTACAATGATGTTTATATAAAGATAAGCTGTACAATGCCAAATATATTTAAATGTTTTTATTGAGCCTACAGAGATTTTATTAAATTCCAGTCAACTTTTCTCATTATGTTAAATTTGGAGGGAGTTATTAGAAACGTAAGTCTAAGTTATTTTCTCTACTGTGTCACTGAATGGTGTCTTCATAGGTTGGATTTTAAAAAAATCCCAAACACACTAGATAAATTTCCATAACAGTGTCACTAATGGAAAGATATTTTTTGAGTACTGAGATTATCAGTCAACATTTCAGTTGCAAAATATGGGAAAAAATGTTTATCCAGCCTGATTTAAAATCATTTTTATTTATACAAAAGGATATAACTTCCATACGTGTAACTCAGGCTGAAATAAAAGCTTTTAGTTATGTTTCAGAATCCTGAAGCTTCCTACTGACTCAGTGGAAATGTTAGACATTTGTATTCCTTGGGGCTTTCGGCATATATGATTACAGGCTAAGTTGGCATAAAAGATAAACTGTATCAGAGTTAAATGAAATATATGCTAATTTGTTTTAACAGATACTGAGGGGAACATATTTAAAAATAAATGAAATACAGCATATTTGGATTTTAGACACGTACAATATGATTTTAATTGCTGTCTAGAAATGCTTTTGCATGTTTGTGAAGGTGACATACTGTAGAAATACGGCCACTGAAGTCATGCAGAAAAAAAATGGTAGTATTTTACAAAGTAGTTTCAAATAGATCGTTTAAGTAGTTTAACTAGACTGTTTAAGTAGTTCAACTAGTCTCTTAGACCTAAGGAGGTCTACGTTATTTATACCAACAGAGTGTTTTGAAGCATTATGGGTGGTTAGCCCTTAGAAGAAAGGGCAACAGCAGCAGAAGGGTATAAAGATAGCTTGAGGCAGGTTTTAACAGGACTACACTAACCGGTCCAGGCTACTTCTACCACAGCTCTGCCAGAGTAAAGAAAGGATAACGTCAAACACATGATATAAACATAGACATAGGAACATTGTCTTAGCACATCCAAGGTAAGATGTCTGAGCCAATTATTTAAATAACAAAGCAGCTGTGCAACTGTTAATGAATAGTTCTTCATTTACACATTCTCCTGTGCATGTATTTAGAAATCAGTGGATGTCACTAATACCTGAAAGCATCTGAGATGCTCAGAACTTCATTTCTATAAGCTCAGTATTTCTTTCAACTAATTATGAAAAATACAGGACTAAGTATGAAGTATGATTAGGCTATCACATAGTTCAATGGAATGAGTTTCAGCTCATCTCTGCGTTTTTCAGCTTTCACCAAGCAGAATTTTCTATTATTATTTTATTCTTACATAAGTATTTTATTATTTTATTCTTACATAAGTATTTTATTATTATTTTATTCTTACATAATTATTTATTGTAGAATGATACAAAGTTTTGTTACCTGTGGCTCTACTGCATGGAATTAATAAAAACACACACATACAAGCACAGTTGTACAGATAATTTTGTATGTGTCGTTAGTCTGTTCTTTTCCTTCTTTTTTATCTCAGAAAACAAGCTCATCACCTTTTTGAACTTGTTTTAATACATATTTTAAGGTACTATAAAAATGAAGTTATTTGTGCAGTTTACAAAAGTATGAGTTGAAGAGAGACAATAGGTAATTCTAGAGACAACAGATATCCAGTATTAAATTAAAACATGGAAAATGCCTCCAGTAGAGGGGCAGGATCACCTCCCTTGACCTGCTGGCAACACTCTTCTGAATGCAGCCTGGGGTACCTTTGGCCTTCTTGGCCACAAGGGCACATTGCTGACTCATGGAAAATGCAAAGGATTTACTCATTGATGAAAGACCTCCTTGCAGAGACACAGGTTAAAAAAAGATTTGTGTCTAGAAGAATACCTCCAAGAAGTGAACATATTTATTCTCTTTAAGGAAAACCACCAAGACAACCAAGGGACTGGAGCCCTTCTCCTGTGAGAAGAGGCTGAGAGAGCTGGGGCTGCTTAGCCTGAAGAAGAGGAGGCTCAGGGGGATCTCATCAATGCCGATGAACACCTGAAGAGAGGGTGCAAAGAGGACAGAGCCAGGCTCTTTTCAGTGGTGCCCCGTGCCAGGACCAGAGGCAGCAGGCACAAACTGGAACAGAAGAGGTTCCACCTAAACATCAGGAAGCATTGCTGTGCTGTGCAGGTGACAGAGCCTGGCACAGGCTGCTCAGAGAGGCTGCAGAGTCTCCTCCATGGAGATCTTCAAAATCTCCTGGAGGCGGTGCTGGGCACCCTGCTCAGGGTGGCCCTGCTTAGGCAGGGGTGGGACCAGGTGGCCTCCAGAGGTCCCTACCAACCCTGACCACTCTGTGAAAACATTGCAGATAGCTTTATTTTAGCTTGGACAAACAACATTGCATACTGTTGCAAAAAATAGTACTAGTATTTAGTAATAAGCTAGTGTATCAGCAACTCAGGTGAAGCAAGGTTACAGCTGGATACTCCCCAAATGCTCAACCACTATGAGGAAAACTAGGCCTTGCTACTGCCCTTTCCATTGAAATTGCTCATATCTGAGCAAATATATGGGAAAATGTATCTTTGGCTTATCAAGTCCTTGGCCTGCAAACTTCCTGCACCTATGGAGGAATAACCCCAAGCACCAGTACGGGCTGGGGGCTGACCTGCTGGAGAGCAGCTCTGCAGAGAGAGACCTGGGAGTCCTGGAAGACAGCAGGCTGACCGTGAGTCAGCAGTGTGCCCTTGTGGCCAAGAAGGCCAAAGGTACCCTGGGCTGCATTCAGAAGAGTGTTGCCAGCAGGTCAAGGGAGGTGATCCTGCCCCTCTACTCAGCCCTGGTGAAGCTGCACCTGGAGTACTGTGTCCAGTTCTGGGCTCCCCAGTACGAGAGGAACATGGAGCTACTGGAGCGAGTCCCGAGGAGGGCTACAAAGATGATGAGAGGACTGAAGCACCTATCGTATGAGGACAGGCTGAGAGAGCTGGGCCTGGTTAGCCTGGAAATCAGGAGATTGAGGGGAGACCTCATCAATGTATATAAATATCTGAGGGGAGGATGTTGAGAGGATGGAGTTGGTCTCTTTTCAGTTGTGCCCAGTGACAGAACAAGACGCAAGGGGCACAAACTGAAGCAGAGGAGGTTCCAGCTGAATATGAGGGGGCACTTCTTTACTGTGAGCGCGACAGAGCCCTGGGACAGGTTGCCCAGAGAGGCTGTGCAGTCTCCTTCTCTGGAGATACTCAAAACCTGCCATTCTGCACAATGTGCTCTAGGTGATTCTGCTCAGCAGGGGCGTTGGACTCAATGATCATCAGAGGTCCCTTCCAACCTCAGCCATTCTGTGATTCTGTGTGATTCTGTAATGCTTCCTTTTCTTGAAGTTATTATTCAAAAAAAAAAAGCTATGAATTTGGTGGAAAGACTGCATCTTATGATTGAGGCTATATAGGCACTGTGGCAATTTGTTAAATGTCTAAACAGATAACAGAACTCTCAACTCTGCCCTAAAATATCTCTAGGCCATTTTCTTATATATGTAGTTTTCTTTTAGAATTTGGCTTCATAATCATTTTCAGATAAAAAAGTATGAGCTATAGATAAAAAGGTGGTTGTCCCACCACTTCTATGTCAGTAGATGAAACCTATGTGCCTCCCTTGCGTTGGTACAAGTGTTCCTAGTCTTCTGCTCTAGTGGAAAAGTGTGATGACAGGAAACAATTTGTTCCTTGATCTGTTTTACTATGCCCATTTGGGTGCCAGCGCAAGAGCTTCACCTTTGAAGATCCACAATCATTTTATGAGATTATATTTAAAGTATTTGCATTGAAGAAATACCTGCCACTGAGAAATACTGTGCCTGAGAAAGGGGAATGTAACTGAGAAGTGGGGAATACAAGAAGGCCTCAGTGAGCCTATAATTTCTCTTAATTTTGGGAAGGAAATGGAGAAGTTGGAGGAAATTTTAGTGGGAACAGTAAAGTTGTTCTGTTGAACCAAGTAGAGGAAAGTCAAATCTGTGCTAACGCTGTTGAGGTTTACATTAATACTCAGAAGCTGAGAACGACCAAAAGAAAGGATGACTGTGTGGTTAAAGCAAGGCCGCCTGACTCGGGAAAGCTGAGTTCATTTCCTGGCTTTGCTATCTCTTTAGCCTTGTGCAAGAGATTTAGTCTCTCTCCACTTTATTTTATTTTTTTTCTTCCTTCCTGTACCACAGGGGAGTAATTATTCTTCAAATTGTTCTAAGAATAAATGCATTAATGTGACTGCTACATTGAAGCACAGGCAAAAAGACCGAGAAACGCTTCAGTTGTTACTCCTTATTTTAAAAGAAGGCCTTTGTGCTCCTGAGAATGTGTAGGAGTTCCACAGCCCGTGTCTAGAAAGGTAAGCAGGCACTCGAGGCACCAACATACACAGCCCAGGCCGCGCACCCAGCCAGGAGGCTGTGGTGAGTGATGCTCATCAGTCCCCGGGCTTTTACTTCTCCCTCACACCTACACAGCTGGAGCCTACTGCGTGGCGTTCTTCCCCGGAGGGGCCTGATGCAGCAGGCACGGAAGAACTGAGAACTAATTCCACGTTTCAGTCAGAGCTGAAATATGGAACGCCTGAAGCTGAGCCGGAGCCACGCGGGCGCCGCCCAGCCAGGAGGAGCTGCACGGGGCGATGCGGCAGCCAGCCCGGGCAGCCGGACCCTCAGCGGGCCACGCGCCCGCTCCGCAAGGCGACGCGCAACGACCCCAACGGCTGCCAGGCGCGGCCCAACGGCCGGCCGCGCGCCACCCGCCCGCGTGACGTCAGGGTGAGGCGAGGGGCGCGGCGGGCAGGCGGGATTCCCCGAGCATGCGCCGAGCGGCTGCGCGCCCCGCCCCTCCCCTCCCCTCCGTGGCGGGCGGGGCGGGCTCGGGGCGGGGCGGGCGGTACCTGGGGGCGCCGCGCTGAGGGGAGGGAGGCTGGGGCCCGGCGGTGAGTGCGGGGCGGCCGCTGCCCCCAGGTCTGCGGGTGCGGGCTGGGGCCCGGCGCGGCGGGGAGCCCTCGGCAGCCCCGCGCGAGGCAGGCGGAGGTGGCGGGGCGCGTGCCCGGCGGCGCGGCGGGGCCGCTGAGGGCGTGCTTCCATCGCGCAGCGCCCGCCGCAGCTCCGAGCCCCGAGGCGCGCCCCAGCACGCCATGAGGCAGCGGCGGCTCGCCCCGCCAGCTCTGCGTCCGAGGGGATCGGGCCGCCCGTCGGCACCCACGGCGAGCGGGAGCGAAGGGGAGCGGCGAGCCCAGCGCTAGCGGCCGGGCCCGGCAGCGCAGCCAGGTGAGGGGGCGGGGCACAGCGCAGGGGTCTGCCGGCCGGGGCCGTGCCACCGCCCGCAGGCGTGGGGCTGGCAGCTGGGCAGGCTCGGTGCTGCTCGGTGGGCCTCCAGCCCCGGGTTGGTGCAGAGCAGCGCGTTTTGTTACCGGGGCGTTGGGAGGGAAGCGACATTGCGTCAAGGGTCTCGTTTCGGTGTGCTCCTCTAGCCGGGAACCGCTTAAAAATACGTCTTCTGAAGCAGTGCCAGGGATAAAATGCTTTGTCATGGCAGCATGAGGCAGTAAATAATTAATTGTGTTTAGTGTACTGGATGAAACGGGCAGGTAGCTTCTAAGTCTGTAATGGATCACATACATCGATCTAGATTTTACAGGCCCATTTTGAATTGAATACCCTCGTGCTGGAGAGGCGAACACCAAATGTTAACCTAGGATCTCCGTGAATATACAACTCCTTCTAGTCAAGATGTTTTTAAAATAGAAACGAAATCTTTGCTCACAGTTGACACCTTTCATCACAGCAGTCGTAGTGTTTGGGCTCCAAAAACTGCTGAGTGCGGTCTTCTAGTCACAGGGCTGTAGAAATGCGTCACGTTTCGAAGATGTCTACATTGTTCTTCATTGCTCATGGCACCCTGTGTTTCTGAATTTAGGTAATTAATAATGCATATTAGTATGCGAAAATACAAATAGTAATGATCTCCATGAACGTAATGTTCTCATTTAGCGTAGTGTTATACTAATGAGTAATCCTGTTTAATGGAACTGCTCGTGTAAAAGCTTGCTAGAGTAAAACCTATTACTTCTGGACCTGATCATCCCTTAAGATGGATTGGTCACTTGGAATAAACCCGTTACGTAGAAGAGTTAGCACAGGCTCTCTGTCTATAGAGAGTCATCGTGCCTTCAGTCTTCAAATGAACATCGCTTGCCTGAAGTTGTTAGAAGAATGCAGCTCTGTGAAAATGGAGACAGGGTAAAAGGTACCAGTTATGGCAGTGATTGTGGTATTTTCTTTTTGCCACTGTTTGGAAATGTAAACAGCAGTGCCCTCTTCCTAATTAGAAGCTTTCAAGCACGGTTAAATTCCTTGCCAACAGGGATGCTAAGAAGATCGAAATACTGATGGTGCTTTTGATAATTAGGTTTAAAATCCTGTATTGTGTTTCAGTTGAAGCAATAAAAAAACTTATGTAAATCCCCGTATACCTGAATACATGTATGTTAGAATCAAGTCAAAACAGTGTTATAATAACTGCTCCAAAGATGCCTAGCTAGTCAGCGTAGGTCTTTGTATTTCTTCCTACCTCTGGGACACAGACTGAAACTCGCTTCTAAACTTCAATCAAATTAGATGCGTTTTTGAAGGCATTCTGAGAATATTGTATCCTCCTTAGTCCAAAGTTACTTGATTTCCAGAGCTGCAGAGGTCTGGGCTTCACTTGCCAGCTATCTCCTGTCCTAGAGGGAAGGATTCAGCTGGAAGGGTTCTGTTGATTGTCGCCTATAGTAAGTGAAGCTAGAAAGTCTCCTTGGGTTGGGGGATGCTTATCCCTGGTCACGTGGGGAACTGGTGTCACGAGTTGTCAGTGAAATGCCTTTCCCACTAGAAAGATTGCTGGGATTTTCATGAGCACTTAGTCCGTGATGACTCGAGGTAGTGTTCTGTGGAGTGCGTTGTAATGGCTTTGATGGAAGCAGAAGTATGGCTAATGTTGGCAAGGTTCAGGCTGCGCAAAATGTCTTAGTTTCTTAGCCAGAGGAAAATAGCTGATAAAGGTTTACTTTTAGGTGGTGGATGAACAAGTTCTCTGTCTGGAATAACCCTTAAATTGCAAATGCTTTCTGAATTGCGTAAGAACTCCTGTGTTTTTAGCCTCATTAGCCTAGGTGGCTTGTGACAAACACAGCACAAGTTAAGTGTCATGGGAGGATGTCCTGAACACCCTGCATTCTCTTGACTCAAATACCATGTATGCTTTGAGCTGGAGACTCAGGCTCTACATAGATGCAGAGATTCTCCCTAGAATCTGAATCTGTATGATACATGGTTTCATTTTGTGAATCATATTAAAGGTAGAAAATCACCTCTAAGTAAAGCCTGATTTTATGTAATATTATTCCAATGGCTTGTTAATCTGTACCTTTGAGTTGGAGGAAGCTATGACTTTCAACTGACCTGCATCTCAGCAAGGCAAACTTGCATAGGTTTAAGCTTCGCAAGGGCCTAAGCTACTGCTGTTAGTAGCAGATCTGAGGAAAGTAGCAGAAGCTTGCATCCTGCACAGCTTGTCCATCAGGAAACAGCTCGTATAAAAAGCAAACCCAAACCAAATGACAAAAAACAGAACACGCCAATCTGTGTAAATCTTTCCGTTGTGAAAATGCTCTGAAATAGTAATGTATAAAAATAGCGCTTTACCATGAATAAATGAGATACTGAGTAACCAAAACAAATCGTACGCATCACCTTCCTTTAATTTCAAATAATCCGTGAGCACAGATGACCATGTCTGCGTAATTTAATAAGCTAATGTGGGAGAAACAGATACTGTGGACAAACTGTCAGTAGTCATTAATGTTCTACAGGTCAGTTTCTTAGAGAAACTGTTTCAGTCTTCACTTGCAAATTGTATAATCAGTGTCTATGGCTTCTGCATTTTTAGAAGGCTGACGATGATGGGTACATACAAATCTAACTGTTTATCAGAAAATCAGTAAGAAAATATAAAACGCTTTAAAATACTTAAGGAAGATTTGTCAGTCTGTAGTTATAAATATGTTTATTTGTTATGCTGTGGCAGACCTGCAAAGTTATTTGGTACTACGATATTTTTCCAGAGTTCGGTGTTCTGATAGGGAACTGGTTTGTAGTAATCGAATCATAGACAGAAGCTGTAAGTGTCCAGCACTAACAAAATGAAATTCCATAGCGAGAAAGCGGCACTTTGAAGCTGTGGTTCAAAAATAAGCCAGTTTCAACTGAAAGCTATTATAGGCTTGTATGTGGCTGCAGTGATTTTGGTTAAGGGTGGATGTTGAAGAGAAGTCAAATTTAACTTCAGAGAATACAAGCAACATAGAATCTTCTTGAAAGCACAGATATGAAACAGAGGGATCCGTATAACTGGTTTGTTTCCTAGTTAGGAAGGCAGAAATCAGTAGCCAGTTCTTGTAACGTGGAGCACTTACAAGTAGTGTTCCACAGGAGTATGTGTGAGGACCCAAATGACCTGGCAAATGGCGTGAGTGATGAGCTGACATGAGCAGCGTTCTTCAAAGTGTTGAAGAGATTATACGGTATAAAGACCTGCAGCAAAACCTTATTGCTTCTGCTGGTTGTTTGCATATAAAGTGGCATGTGAAACCAGTCATAAATGTTGAGATACATCTGTGGGAGAGAAGAACAATCCTAGCTTTGTGCATAAACAAATGGGCAGTGGGTTGGATTTTGTCACTTTGGGATGAGATTTGTGGGATTATAATACATAGCTAAAAATATAAACTCATTGGTCCGTGTCAGTTAGGAAAAAAAACAAGTCAAGTATCATTATGCCATTCCATAGATTCATTTGTGCTTATACTGGGAGATGGGGACGGTAGGTATTCATGGTTCCTGTTCCAAAATCGATGTGCTAATTGATATATGGAAGAGAGAGTGTTTTGAACCCAGAAGAGTAAAAAGATGGTTTGGGGAGGTATGATGTCCTTCTGGGACTTGTAACCTTGGAAAAAAGAACACTTCTCATAGAAACACAGAAATGTTAATGGAAGGATAAATATGATGCTGACTGTTTGCAGTATCCTCCTGTAGAAGTTCGCTGTGTCAGATGAAAATAATCTTTAAAAGAGTTAGCAGTAGTGCTAAATGCTGCTCCTTGCTTAAAGCAGTTGCGGACAGAAGAAGTTTGGGGAGTCAAAGACAGATTGGACAGGACGGGAGAGGAGAGACCTGCTGAGGGTTCCAAACCAAATTACATTGAATTCAAGAAATCTTGTGATTTGAAAGTATTTGTAGGTCTTGCCCTGTGCTGCTTCTTCCTGGTGTGCTGATTGAAGGCTAACAAAGGAGACGAAGACTTCTTGTTCATCGCCTTTAAAATAAGATAGTCTGCTGGAACAGGATGGCTGAACTAGAGAACTGAAGTTGAGTCACCATGATCCAAAACCCAAGAAATATAATGTTTAATATTTCAAGCTTAGGTAGGGTTTGCTTTCTTTCACGAGAAAAGGTCAAGATTTGCTCTGTCACTCCATTTTCAAGTCTCTTTTTAATTCAGCAGTAGCTGATGTAAGAATTTTAAGTCTGTAGCTGTGGTTTGACATTCTTTTCTCAAGATCATGGTTTTCTGACAAAAAATGAGCCGAGTTGAAATAGCCCTGGCAGCATGTAGAAAGGGAATTCCTAGAATTTTCTTCTCTCTACCTACCTATCTTGTCTAGTCTCGTTCCATTGTTACCTGTGAACCTCTGAGGCTTATCTCAGTAGCAAAGTGTCTATGAATTGCATGCTGTCTCCTTGAGTTATCTGTACTTGTCCTCCAGCTTAACCTGTAGCTGAACTGCTTACTTATTCACCAATAAGAATGAATGCGTGTGTGCTGGGGGGAGGAAAAATCTTGTGGCTGGTAAGCGCAGCCAAGCTGCGGATTGAAACTGTTGGGAATTCTTGATTTTAAGATACCTACGTGGATAAAGTGCTCAAATGTGGTTTGTGCCGGTAGCATTGCAACAACATTAGTTGTTGTATAGTCAGTAAAACAATGTATTAAACAATATCTGTTTATGCAATCAGAAGGGGATTTAGCTCAAGGCTATTCGGCGTTCCTATTTGGAGACATTGCATCAGATGAATAAATGAACTAGAGAAGGATGGACAAGGTGAGAGGATGAAAAGGGCTATTTCCATTTGTAATCACTTACATTCAATGCTTCATTTGGCTTCCAGCCTGCCTGGTCTTATCAGTAAGAAAATCCTGTTCCAGGTAGCATCACTAAACAGTGAACAGAAAACAGTAACCTGCAGCTGGCTGTTCGGGTTGTTACTGAAGCAGTGAAGTAAATCTCTCCTCACAGAGCTACAGACAGGAGTGGGTGTGTTTGAATCATTGGGTGGCAGTGGATAGGTTTGAGGGAAACGGCACGCTCGTCTTCGAGTGTTAAACTGCACAATGGCAAATGATGCTTTTTAAATGTACATGTTCTGGAGTTAAACCTTTAGCTTTAAGGTAACAGATTCTAGTGAGTGTGTTCATGGTGTATCTGTGAGTGAAGTGTTCGCTAGACAACAGTGACTAAATCCCCCGTTTGCAGAACGGCATCGCTCTGCCTCTTGAGTTCTGACATAAAAGCAATTTGTCTCAATAAATTCAGAAAGATTGAAGTGACCAACATAAAATGTTGCTGACGGAGTAACGCCATCTGCGAGCACAGCGCTCTGTTCCTGGTATCGGTTGCTTTGATGTTGACGTGATCACCACCTCTTTGAGAGGAGGGGCTGAGGCCTGCTGTTTCATTTCTACAACACTTCTGTTCCGGACTGTAGTCTCTGGGATTATTCAGTCAATCTTAGCTATAGAATAAAACTTAATTAGCCTTCATGGCATAAACGGTGATGTCAGCTTTAAAACTTTTCTGAAAGGCTTTTGCGTACATTTAATGAGGAAGATAAGAGTGTGTCACTCCTTCCCCTCCCTCCCCCAATTATTTACTTTCCAGGATAGAAGTCTTGCCAAATAGAGACATGTGATGAGACCGCACAAAAGAGTAACTTAGATACAGATGTGCTTCACAGCTACGGTACTCGGGGGTGTATGTGCTTGCAGAATAGGATAGCTGGGTTCTTTCCTTCTGCGTTGCAACAGGACTTTGTAGGTCACAGGGCACTAAAGCTGTATGGCAGACAGATGGCGTATGTCTCTCCCTAGGTTGGATTTCCCCCTTTGATTTTTACTGTCCTTGTGAATTTGGTAACAATCTAAACTGAATAACGTCATCAAAGAATTGAAGCAAATAAAGACTCATGTATCTCCTCACCAACAAGGATTTTGAAAACAATACATGTTTCGCAAGCTAAGTGTTTAAGCTACCCTACTGAAGATGGTCGACATGAGTCACTTTCTAAGGCTGAATCTGTTGAAGTGGTTGTGCCCTGGGAGGCTGTTCTTTGTTATGTAACAAATGAAGCAATCCAAGTAATCTAATTGTTTCTAGCATGAGTGTTTTTCCATTGGAGCCAGGTGTATCAGTCATGATTATGTCAATCGCTTCTGATTTATTACAGTGCATCTCATCCTCCTCTTGTAACGCTTCGAAACGTGTTCCTGGAGTCAGCACACTTAATGTAGCATGCTTATCAGCTCTGCCTTGTGTTCTCTGGATTTCTAGAGAATGCCCTTGCTGGTTTGCATCTTCGGTTTTGAGGAGCTGGTTACGCAGGAAGCACGTGGTGTTTCCATCTGCAGGTACAGAGTTGACACTGCTAGTTCAAATTTAACAGGATGTGACTCTGCTATGTTCTGATGAAGGATCAGAGGAATGCATGAAAGCAAATTTAAGGAAAGCCCTATGTCGATCAGTGTCTAAGTCACCTTTAGCTCTTACTAAAGGAGTTTTCCGGAAATTTGACAGAAGTCTGATTACACCTATGTTTCACATCAGCTGTGGCCAGAAGAGTAAGCCATTTGGAGAAGGGTGGAATTGATGGCTCCATGAAGATTCATGAGGTAGTCGGCAGCTGCAGAAGCACGATGTGCCTTTGCAACGCTTTACTCTCACTGCCAGCTGACCCCTGCCCCTGAGAACAGGCTGCCAGCCAGGAACGCAGGAAATAGCAAATACCACTGGATTTCACTTCTCATTTATGAATGAACTGTAGTGTTTGTACCATTTAAGAGGAAGGTGATGGGAATTTAAGCAAAATGCAAGAATTTCAGGTCTATTCGCTCTGCAGGCTCTGAAATTTTTGTTGACATAAAATATTGACTGCTCTTCCCAGTATCATCTTCCTTCTGTCTTTACTTTGTCCCAGAGCTGCTCCCTTATTGCAGCTGGCTGAGCCTCTAGATGTTGACTGCCACGTGCCACAACAGTCTGTTGTAAGAACGCTGAAAATCAGTGCAGGTTTATGTATATGAGAAACCTTAGCAGAGGTTTTGCTTTTCATGGAAATTTATATGATTTTCAATAAACTTTTAAAGTAGTTGTGATAAATCCTGTTGTGTTTTTTTTTTTTTCCTGTTTTTCAAGGTTCTTTTCTATGCCCTTGGGTAGTGCTGTGACTGAGTAAACCTCACTAGAGGAGATAGTTTAGGTTTTCATGGGAGGAATGTTTTCACCTTGCTATCCATGTTGTTTATATGCATACAAAAGTGCTTTTGATTTCCAGTGAAAAAACTTTTAGCAAGGTTTCATAGGAAATTCTGGCTTTGAAAAAGTAGAGTCTCCATTTCACCACTATGCATAGCACAGGAGGGCAAAATATGACAAAGCATAAATGTCTAGGCAGATAGCAAGTAGCTCCCCCCTTCCCTTGAGGTGCCTGATATTCAATGTAAGTAGCATTAACGGCAGAGTGAACTGTGAGTGTGCCCCTAAGGGATGTGAATTAAGTTTTTGACTCTGAAAGTATTCTAGTAGCTTTCCTCTACAAAAATAGAGCTGCATTTTCCTGTTTCTTCTTCAGTAAGCACTTATGTCCTCTAGCCATGCAAAACGTTAAGAAGCCATATTCTGATGAGTAACAACAATGCTTAGTTTTAGACTGCAAGGAATGCCATATCTTTCTGTTGTGTTGACTGAATATATTGTTCAGCGTTAGGAATACGAGAGTCCCAGTCTCTTTGTGATGTCTGTCTTGTTTCCTCTTTTCATCTCTATTCATTATCATCCTCTGCTTCTGTTCCTTGACCTAGTGTATTCTGACCGACAGTAATGGTAATTCAGCACGAGAGCAGCTTGGATGGCTGTTGTGCTTGGTGTTTGATACAATAAACTTCATGTGTGGGTAGAACATCCCCATACCTAAGGGTGAGGGAGGAAGAATAGAAAAGGACTTAGCTCTAGGCTCTCAAGTCTGGGGAAAGAATCCCACAGCTTAGAACACAGAAGATAAATAAAACAGCATTATTAAGTGTCTGGCAATTTCATACCATACTTTGACCATTGTACCCTCAAAGAACAATCTGTCTAGGATGCTGGTGTGAATCACCATGCAGTTTGTGCATAATAAAGGGGTGCACTGAGAAATTCATGGATGACTTCATGAAGCATCGGTAATTGATTCAAGAAGAGAGTTGTTTCAGAGACACTGAGGACAGGGGAAGGAAGGCAGGCTTGGAGGATATTACTGCAAAGCAGGTAAATCTTACTGGATCTTGAATTTTACGGAAGGGTTTTTTTGTCTAAGCTGAAGCTAGTCTGTAAGGTGAATACTACAGAAGAACATGTGGCATGTATAAATACTCAGAAGTTCAATCTCTCAACCATTGAAACTTTTAATTGTATTCTAATTCGATTTAATTCATACAATATGCACAGTTTCCTCAGGATGTATCTCTTAATTTCTTATTCAGTTCAGGACACGTACTGCTCAGAAGCTGTGTTTGCTGTCCAGATCTTCTGGTAGTTTCTTTCATTCTGTTAAGCTCTCATGATCCCCTCGCAGCTGCAAACTGACTGGTAGTTCGGAAACTGCAGTGTTCCAAAGCTGAAGAAGCTTTTTGTTTTATCTGCTGCAAAAACCTCCCTGATTTGTTTTCCCTAATGCAGTTGAACACCTCTCTACGCTGGTAGAAGTAATGCATACGTAGTGCATTTTTATTTTTTGGTTTCTAAAAGTAAAACAGTTATTAAGTTACACTTTTAACTCAGGAACTAAATCATTGCTAAGCATGTCAGTGGTGAAAAGATTCTCATTCTTTATGTGTCATGAATATTAAAGCATGTTTGTATCTGTATGTAAAAGTTGCCAAGTGTTCTAAAACCCAGTGGTGTCCAAAGGTTGTTTTTATAAGCCATGCACCACGGGCATGGTTGAAATACATTTGCACCAAAAGTCACGAAGGCCATGTGATATACATCTAGATTCAGCAGAGAATTAGAAGTAAAATACAATCGCTTTTTCACATTGATTGTGTGTGTGTGTGGTAGGCATCACAGTTGTAGTGAAAACCATTGGGGTGTTAGGAGCAGTTGTCTTGAAGTCTTTTTTTGCAGCATCTTGAATACCTGGTCTTGTGTCTGTGTTTTCAGCAGGGCTCTTTCCTGTTACAAGCACGGCGCAGAAAACAGGATGTAATGGTTACTGAAGGTGGTGGATTCTGCCTGCCTTGCCTGTATGCATCACTTGTTTTTATGCTGCTTGGGCATTCATTACCAGTTCTTTTTGATGCCCTAGTGCAATGCTGTGGCTGAGTAGGCTTTTAGCCAGAGGAGATAGTTTAGGTTTCCATGGGAGGAATGTTTTTGCCTTTCTATCCATGTTGTGTGCATGGATAGAAATGTGCTCTTGTTTTCCAGGGAAAGGAATTAAGGTCTCAGGAAATTATCTTGTCAAGTTTGTGTTGCTAAAAATATGCATAAAATGGGTAAACTGCTGTTTCAGATCACCTTCCACCGAGCCAAACAAGTAGAATTACACAGTCTCTCACTTCTCTGGCTTTCTGGGGAAGGCAAATAATACGATGATGAGGTTTGGCTTGGCAAGTGTGGTCACTGAACTTTAACTTCAGTAACATCCAACATATGATGGCAGAAATGTCAATAACAGTGGTGAACTCTGTGCTAGTTGTTCTGTCAGTCTGACACCACACTAAATACCAAAGCACCTTGACTGATTAATAATTGATGTTTGCCGCTAAATGGATGCTGGTGGACCTAATATTTCTGGATGGATAAGCAAGCTTTTGTACTGTGGCAGCTGCCAGCTTCCTATACACCTTCAGGAAAGTACTGGTCCTGTTTTCCAGAAGTAATGAGGAGGTGTCGGCTACCTTGGGTTTTCAGCACAGCCCTCTTCCATGAACTGACGTTTGTCTCTAGCATCAAAAAGATATCCTTCATGTAGGGAATTAAGTTGCTCAAAGAAAAGCATCTAAAGGTTGCTGCTTGGTAATTCTCATTATTTAAGTCTACTTAAAATTGACAAGATGAATGAAGGATGCATTCAAAACTGTTGGCATAGCAATAGTTCTGCAGAGCCGCTCATCTGTCACCTGTCTACTGGATGTGTTTCACCTGGCAGCTGTTTGTTCCACACTGCCATGAGAGTAAGGGGGAGTATGGTCCCTCAAATAACCTGTTTGGAGCTTCAGACTGCTGTTAGCTCTCTGGTGTGGACCATTAGGGGCAGTGATATTTTAAGGGTGCCCCAATGTGACATGCGTAAACTTACAGCTGTCTCGTATTATAAGAATCTTTCCACAACACACAGGGCAGTTTCAAATGTAAAACTATACTGAGATGATGATATAGGAAACTGTTTTCCTGATGCTGTTGAAACAGACTGAATGGTGTGTTTGCAGGTTGGAACTAGTGTTGGAGGACTTGTCTACATGTGCATAAGCCTATATGGAAAGTACAAGGGAGAGTGAAAATGAATATCCTTCTTATCACTTAAGGGATGTAGCACCTTTTCAGTTCAGGTTACACTTTGGAGGGTTTGTAAATCTTAATTCCTTTTCCTTGGATTATTATGTATAAAGTCTAGGCCGTTCAGTTTAATTCCCATTTACACTTGTGTGCACTTGATAATGTATTTCCTGGGGCAGAATGTGTAAGGCTTGTTCTCCCAAATGTCTGTTTAAAAAAAATCCATGGATTGCTCAAGTCTAAAAGTACTTTGAATTTTTTATAATACAGAAAAATACAATTCAAATTATACTGAACCAGAGTTTGGTGGAATGCATAACTTGCAGGTACTGTGTTTTTTGGTAATGAAATTTCATTGTTAAAAGAATGTAATTTTTAATAGAAAGTGTTTGTTGAAATTCAGGAAGTTTGAGAGAACATCATGAGAAAGTTTCTGGATTTGGGGGGAAAGTATTATCTGCCAGACATGGTACTGTTAAGTTTTTTGACAGCATTTGTACTTCAACCAAATGAATGCAACCTAGAATTGAAAATGCGACACAGTAGCTACAGCTCATAAAACATAGGCAAGTTTTTGTTGTAGGCAGTTTTTAAATTTAATTATCTGAAGTATTTCAAGCAATCAGTGCAGTTTTCTTGAAGATAACATTTTGTCTTTCCCTAATTAAGGATAAATGAGCAAGCACCCTTCCTAGAGGACTGAAGTCGTCTTTTCGAGTTTAATTTGCAGTGCTTGTTGGAGGATTAAAGTAATCTCATTAAATGGCCTCATTTAAAT
The DNA here is from genome assembly GCF_011077185.1 of Oxyura jamaicensis. Taxonomy (NCBI): domain Eukaryota; kingdom Metazoa; phylum Chordata; class Aves; order Anseriformes; family Anatidae; genus Oxyura; species Oxyura jamaicensis. The sequence goes on from NC_048898.1 coordinate 7,261,741, forward strand.
TTTACGGTCACCTAAGAGATGGTAGACAGATATGAAAAGGGATTTATCCATAAAACAGGAAAGCTAAATTAGCAGCTTTCTAATTTAACTTTTTTCTTAGTTTTGAAGACTTTACAAGAGTTGAGCTTTTTTTGCTAGCTTTGGGATATCTTTGGCTCTATAGTATGGTGCTTGCCATGACTGAATTGGTCATGTGCTCAAGGCCATTTTTATGCATTGAGTTATTAAAAAAAATTACAATGTACTGAAATATATTTGACATAATGTCTTTGAGATTGACATTCGACATTACATTATAAATGAGAACATCTCTTATACAGGTACACTGTAGGCAAGTTTTTTTTATAGGTACAGACACATGAATGTGTTGCTTTAAGTGCATTTTCTTACCAGAAAACATTGGTTGTAGGTTTTTGATCTGCTTGTAAATCATGATGTAGTTCGTGTGAAATTGTTTTAAATCTAGCTGGGATGATTTCTGCAGAGGTCGAAGTGAAAGAGAATGTGTACGTTATGTCCCTGTCTTTGCTGTAGTATAGGGGGATATTAATGCATTCCAGCCTATAAAAATACTTGTACCCGCACAGCAGAAACTTCATAAAGAAGTGTGGGCTACTACTTGCTGCCTTTGCAACACAGCTGGCAAACAAGCTGAGTAGTGCGATGTTTGTAAACTCATGGCATCTTTTCCAAAAAAAAGAAGCAAATGGTAATCATTGTGACTTTAGGTAATTATTGCCTAAATTTGATAGATTTTTTTTTCTCTTTTCTGTTTAAAGCTTTAAATATAGCTAAGCAACAAACTTCGCATAATGCCTGCCTCTTTTCTAAGTTTGCATAAGGAAGTATTTCAAGCACTTCTCAGCTGTAGCAAGCTAGGATCATGTGCATCATTAGTTAGTAAGGCTCAGTTAATGAGTGGTAATGTACAAGTGACTGGCTCTCCATATATTTTCCTTGACTATATAGAAAACAATTTTATGTCCATTAATGGATGTTGTAAGGTGCAAACTGGTGAGTCTCATACAATCTACTACAGTTACGTAGTATAGCAGCCTTTTATCATGTGCGACAGTCTGTATGGAGCACATCGAGAAGCACATGCTGTTCTTAGTAGCTGATAATCTTGTTATGACTCTAACTTACGTTCTTCAGTATAAAAATAAGAAACCACTGCTGAGAATGAGATGTGTACAACTCTGTGGGTTACGTCTCCATGTGCAAGCATTCACTTACACTTAGTATTTTGGAACTGTGGATTTGTGTTTCTAAATGGAATTGTGCTCTACCAGTTGCAGAATGTGGATCCTGATATTTTCAATACATTAGGAGCCCCTAAAAAGCCATCTTTCGGAGTGTTTATCTTTTTAATGTGGACCTATTTTCAGAAGTACAGCTCTGGGGCATCCTATTCATTTACAAAATCCTACGGGTGCTTCAGTTTGCATGAGTTTAATGCCACTTTGATTTTATCTTAAATGTTTCTTAGTGAGGTCTTGCAGCCTGGGGAGTGACTCACTTTGGGGTAGTGTTTGCTTTGGTTACACAGGGTGTTTCCTGTATGTCGAATGAGTATAATGATACTTGTTGTATATTACTTCTCATCATCCTGCTTCTCATGATCCATGATTGCCATCATTTAAAAACTTTGAGGGTGCTTTTCAGTCCTGCCAGCTGCGTGTAGTAGGTCTGTGATGAAGGAAATAGAGATATTAGTTTCAGGGAATAATGTATGAACTAGTGGAATTAATTGTCTTGACTCTATTATAAGAGCAGTGTGTGAAAGTGACTGATGAATAAAATCTAGGATAACAAAAGCAAGGTATCTTTTTACATCTGTCTTGGAAAAAAAGAGAAACCTCATATTGGGAATACATAAATTAGTGTTAGAGTAAGCCTTTTTTTTATATACAGTGTTGAATATACAACTTTGGAACTTTAAAGCCCTTATTATCTGAATTACTAATAGCATTTAGACATATTGTTTGTGTTGTATTGCCAGGAAAAACAACAGATGAAGTGCTGTGCAAAAGGACGATACAGACATGGTTATCTGTAAAAATAATAGGATGAATATGTGCATAGGGCGGACGAAACAAGTGATGTATTAAAGCGAAGAGATGGGGATTCTCAAGGCAGGGATTGTTGAGGCAAAGATTCATCTGTAAAGCAGATAGGGCTTCATAAAATAAAAGCATGACAAAAGTACACCAAAATGACAGAAGTTCAGATGGAACAAATCTTTAGTAAAGGTGGCAGTGAAATGTTCCCAATCGGGGGAGGGAATGAAAATTCACAGATGTAAGGAAATGAATAAATACTGTAATTATCTTTTTATCTCACAGTCGGGGTCTAGGGCTATGTTCACGTACTACAGCACAGAAGTAAAGCTTTTAAATTCACCTTTGCTAAGAGTTTTATTAATTTGAATACTGTAGGCAGCTGCTGCCATGTACTTCAGATCTTGTACACAAATAAGAAGATAACCAAAATAGACCATAGTTTACATAGAAGGAGGAAAAATGGCCAGGATTTTTCATCCTGAATGGGGATATCATTTAGATGTGGAAGAACAAGATGCTGAGGTGAAGGTCAATGATGAGTGATTATTTTGTATCTCATAACATACAAAATGGGGACACCAAATTAAATGATCAGCTATTGAGTTTTCAACAAATGAAAGCAGAGAGTTGTACCATGAAGTATGGAGTTCCAGAACTGAGATTATTCTAGAAATAGAATAGATGATTCACAAAACTGGTGAAGAAAAAAGCCTGTACTGAAGCACAGTTAAACAGGAAGCTATGAGCTCAGCTCCTTGCTTGGGAAGTTCTGAGATCATTGGACTCTGGGAGGATACAGTGGGGAAGTATCCCTGTTGGAATGAGGGGAAATGCTTGCTGCGAGCATGTGCTAGGACACATCTCTTGCCTTTGCAGTGTGACCATCTGACAAAAGTAGTGAATTTCAGGTTCTGAATTCTATTGATGATGCTTAATGTAAGTAGCTTTCTTCAGTAATAGGTTTCTTTCAGAAGTTGGTTATCTTCATGCTCATGTGATCTCTGCATTTGCTACTTTTACACCTACTGGATTTCCTATACACTGTGCTGGTTCTGCTAGCAGAAATCTGATTCACTAGTGTTAAAAACAAAAACATCCCTGAATGTCTCAGTTTACTCAAATCTTCTGCATGAAGAGCTTGAGAAATTCCCAAGGCAGTGAATACTTTGGAAACTTATTTTCAGTTGTTTTTCAACAATGTTGTTTCTTCTACTGCTATTTTATATTTGTTCATACTTAAGGATATGTGTTGTGGTATTTGTCAGAATCTCCTTTCCTGCAGGGGCTGTGGCAGGTCAATGTGAACATTTTGGCAAAGAAAAATAATTAAAAAAAAAAAAAAAAAAAAGCTTTTGGTCAGGTTAACGTTGAAGGTTTGGAAGTTCTATGTTGCTGACAGCAGACTTGTGCTATGTTCAATTTGTTCCTTTTTAAATATAAAGTCAAGTATGTAGGTGAATAATTGTAATATAACTGAAAAATTTAGTTTGCTGCTCAAAATAGGTAAAGGAAAACATGCACCCTTTTTAAAGCTTATTTTAATGATGTAAAGAAGGCAAAAAGTGCAGTTTATCTAGACAATGAAAATGTTGGGGGTGGAGAGTGACACCTGAATAATATTACTGCCAAATTGCTGCTGTTGATTAGTATTTCTCAGGAGTTCACAGAATGCATGAGTTACTTTATATAATTGTGGTATAGTTAGCTACGTGGATGTAGTGAACATACAGATGCAAATGTATATTGAAGAATATTGTTTATTGTGTGGTTATTTAAGGTCTAATATATTCTTTCTTTTCCTTAGATTCAAGCATTCTTTAAGGACCAATGTACCCTGTAGCTCATGGAAGAAAAAAGTCAAACCAGGACATCCTTGGTTTCCAGGTTACCGAAATATGGAACGAAAACTTTGGGAAGCGTCTTGCAACCTATGCCAAATGGGTCGGCTGTTAATTTAGCAGGCAATAATGGTGGCAAAAATTTCAGTAAGCACAATGGCACTGTTCGCATGTCTTCCTTTTCTTTCAACTGGAGAAAATCAAATAAACATCAACTTAATGATCAAAATGGGGGAGACACCAATTCCAAACATAATTGTAATGAAAAACTAATTGATTCTGAGAAGTATTCTCCATCTCAAGGAGCATTGAGTAACGATGTGCTCAGGGTGGGTTTGAACAGCACTGCTTCAGTTGCATCAAAAACAGTAAAGCAAAACAATATGTTTGTATCTTCTACAGAGGAATTAAACCCAAAGTCTTTACCTGGACTCTCTAGTTCAGCAAAATTCGCCAAAGGTACCCTGTCAGGAAGGACCGCGTATTCTGGACTCAGTGCTCCAAAATCACACTTAAATGGATTTTATGGAAATAGGCCAATGGTAGGTTTGCAAAGACCTAGAGCTAATTCCAGTGCCACAAGGACAAGTTCAGGAGAAAGCCTTGCACAATCTACAGACAATAACAAGCCTTTTTCCTGTGAAAAAATGGTAAGATCACAAAGTTTTTCACATTCCATTCAGAACTCCTTCCTCCCCACTGCATCTTTAACCAGGTCACATTCCTTTAATAAAGCTGTGGATCTTACAAGGCCTTATAGTCAAAATCTAGCTGTTAGGACATCTCAGAGGTCATCTCTGTTGTCAAGAAATGCACGACAGTTGGATGTACCCAACGGGAATGAACCTATGAAGTATGGATTTACGAGACCGTACTCTGGCATATCAGCTCCTGCTTCAAAGAAGCCCCCACTGTCAAACGGATCTGGGTCCGCACCTTCTTTTGGTTACAGATTAAGTAGACCTTCTTTGCTGAAGCCTACTAGGCAGCGATTTGCTGGAAATATCACTGTGGATGGTGGCAAAACTACAACTCCTGACACGTGTATAGTGGAGAACTCTGAAATTTCAACAAATATTAATCGAGCAATTGACAAAAATAGCATTATAGAGTGTGATACTCACAGAACAGAATCTGTTGATGGCCTCCATGAAAGCATGGGAAAACATGGGTCAAATGTCATGTGTATGAGTGATGATGGAGATGAAATATCTATATCTTCTCTGTCATCCTCGGAAAAAAATGATTTGAGTGAAGACTTCAGTGATGACTTCATAGATATAGAAGATCCAAACAGAACTATGCAAGTAAAGCAAAAGGAGAGCCACATCCAAGATTTAGAGCATGGGAGCATAACATCGATAGAGCCGTTCACTTCTCTCAAGGAAGGTGGATCTTGCTGTAATGCTGATGACTGGCTTGATATAAATATGTCTGGTAAATACTTCGCATTCTGTTTGATATTTTAGGTGCTCCATCAAGATTCTGTAATTGCAGTGAAGTTATGTTTAACCATTCTGATTTTTTTCAGAATGGATCTATGCTAGCCAATTTATTTTCTCACACTGCTTTTTTTTTTTTTTGCATGATAGTAATCATTTTCAAGCATGATTTTTTTTTTAAGAGCTCTTATTTCTTTGGAATAAGAATTAGAGATACCTCCTTTAGCCAAACTTGTCATAGGATTGTAGAATTCCTCTTAGCCTTACTTGGCATTCATTTCTTTTGGACTAGTGATCTCTGCAATTTTTATCCCCCTCTGTAGGCAGAGAACATCTGTAACTGCTTAATGTAGTGGCAATAAATGTAGGGTGTCTTATTTAATTACTTAATTTTATAAATTGTAATGTTACCGATTTTTTTCCCAGAAGCATGCTGTATTAACTCTTTAAAAAAAAAATCAGTGGAAGAGTTGTAAGATGCTTTAAAAGCAAAGCTGCGTTTTCGAGTCTGATGTACTTTTTTTCTTAGTATATACTTATTTTGAGAAATGTCCCGCTAGAAAGATTGGATCCAAAGGTTCCACCTTTGGTTCCATTTTATTGAAAGGATACAGAATTCTAAAAAGCATCTTTCTTGACAGATGAGTTGCTGCATTGTATAAAGCTAGAAAAGATGTAGTTTAAAAGGATACTTAGTGGTAATGGCTAGTCCAGCCTGAGCTTTTTATCTCCTAGGACAAGTGTTCTTAATATTGTAGAATGCTTCCAGATATTTCTGTTAAAACAGTTTATTATTCAGACTTCAATGTTTTTTATACACCTTAATTTTTTTATTTTATTTATTTTTTTTTTTTAGAATCTTGACTGTTTCTGTTTTCTTTAAGCAGTGGATGACAACAGTGAAAGTACAAAGAATACTGCTGAGAGTGTGATTTCTCCAGAGATGAATTACAGAGCTGGGTCCTCTTTTGAGCTTTCTCCATCTGATAGCTCTGATGGCACGTATATGTGGGATGAAGAAGGGCTGGAACCTATTGGAAGTGTCCATCCATGTGGAAGTTATGAGTCTTCAGAAATGAACAGCATAGTATGTATTTATACGCATCATTTGAGTATCTGTAGTTTTAAAAAAACTTATTGCTGATGTATATTTTAAAATCAGAATTAATGTATTTTGTTCACCTAACAACTATTTCTTCTTTCCTCTGTAGTTGACAGCTTTCTGAAAATTCTCGTTAAGGAGTCCCTTTTTCTGGACAGATGACCTTGAATTAGGCTGCTTACATGCATGTTTTCCCCATTCTAAAGCTGGGACAACACAGCTTCTTCTTTATGCAATCTCATGGTGGCATACAAAAACAGTAAAGAGATTACTTCAGCAAATAATAAGTAAAATATCTGCTACCAATCTTTAAACCTGGGAGTGACAACAAGAAAGTAGTTGGTCCTTATCTGACTTCCATTGATTTGTTTTTATTCTGTATCTGCACAGGACCCTTTTGAACATTTATTTTCATTTGTCTGTTTGTTCAAGCATAGCATCTTTAAAGTAGGTAGCTGACTAGCTCATCAGATGAACTGGACTCTTTATGTCTGGAAAACAAAAAGCAAGATAAGTAATAGCCATACTCATAATGCTTAACACAACTGATTTGCATCAAACATCATTTAGTCTAGAGTAGATGGCGAGAAGTTGCAGTGCTCTAACCCTTCAGCTGAGGTCAGTTAGCCAGCCTCTGGGTTCTGGCAGGCTTGATGTCAATTGTCTATCTGTCTTTCATCCTTCCACAGAAATGCTGTTCTAACTTATTTGGGTTGCTTATTAAAAGACTGTTCAGATTTCATTAACACTATATTATCCATTCAGAACTTCCAACAAAAATTAGGTATGATCAATCAATGTCTCCAGCTTCTTAAATTTGAGAAGTGTTAAGTATTATGTCACCAGTGCCATTGTCAGTAGTGTAGATGCTGTCTTCTGCCTTTGAAAGGGCCTTGTGGCGCTAAGTCAGATTTTAATTTGTAGTTTTGTTAGGGTTGTCTAGCCCAACAGCAGAACAGCATAGATATTTTTCTGAAACTGGGGCATAGCTACATAATTATATTGTTATGTGTAACTACACAGGAGGAATTCCTGATACATTTTCAGCTGCCTGTGGTGGTGTTCATTTTCTGTCTTAAATTACCATCTTGGGATGCGGTGCTTAAAAGTAAGCTTAGAAATAGTTATTAACTTCTCTTGGTAATTATGGCCAGCTTGGAAAAGCATTTTGAGATTTTTTTCCAGCATGAACTTTGTACTTATATTGATGTTTACGGGAAAAAAATTACTGTAGGGCACTGCAAAAACAAACACCCTTCTCCCTGTCACATGCATGCATATACTAGGATAAGTTCTTAAACTTTGTCCTCAATAAGCCTGAAATTGATATTTTTGATATATACAGTGCAATTTATCAAACAAAATGCACTGCTTTCATGTGCTTTTGGACTATGTACCTTGTATTTAATATGTATAACCTCCATGCGTTAAATTACGCATCTATATGAATTGAAGGTCAGTCACTGATGTTCTGATTGATAGAAGCTGTTGTAAGCCTCAAAGAGCAGAAGTTTATTAGAAGCTTATGATATTTTTATTCAATGTTTTGGTTGATTTCTTTATTGAAAGTAGATAGCTGTCAGAGAGGTATTAAAAGTGGAAGAATAAACTTATTTGGTTTAGATGTAGTGGAGAAAGAAGGAGGGTGTGGGACAGTGCTAAATCTAAAAACATCATGTGCTTGTTCCTCTCATTTTGATTTTTATTCCATTAGTGCTCTTCCGAAATTATAGTGCAGTAAGCACTGTATTTTCATCTGAATTTTCATCCTAAGTAAGGGAAACATCAAGAATACATCTTGTGTTCACACTTCGGTTTTAAGAGAGACTGCAGCTCTGAAATACTTGTTGAATTGCCTTTTAGTGGTAGCCCTATTTTTTTTTTCCTGTGCTTGTTATTGTTGGCAGGAAGAATGAGATTTAGAGGTTTTTTTAGCCTACAAATTAAACACTCATCACTTTTAGTCTTAAGATGTAGAAGAATTTCTGATACAGTTCTTAGTTATGAAGAATTGTGATGTTGGGTGGGTTAGTATAAGCTTTTGTTCCCTGTTGCTGCTTCTGTCTGAAGGCACCGAGTATAAAGGCAGCTTAAAAAAAAAAAGAACTGAATGTCGTGAGAATAGTTATTGTGATTAGGCAGCATATGTTGATATTTTGAGTTCTAGGAGGCGTATGATCAAATTGTGCATTTTCTGTCTAGTATTGTGAAAGTCAAAGCAGTAAATCTTTGTCAAAATCCAATTGATAAAGAGTCTTAAGCTAATGTCAGCCTGACTGCCTCTGGGAAGTATTGCTTCTGGGGAAATCTGAAGCAGATAGGTGTTCCTGGAGTTTTCCTGGCTTTAGGCTGGTGTGAGTAGGAGCAGTGTGAGCCTTCGTGATGCTTTGGATTCCAGCAGCACATATGAATTACTCATAATAAGTTGGTAAACATTGGTAGTGTTTAGTCATCTGTCTTCTATAGCATCAACAAATGTAGCATCAACAAATATAGCATCAACAAAAGGGCAGCGTAGACCTTGTTGGGTAGTCAAATGAGAAGTGGTTTGGCCTATTTGCCTAGGGTGGTGTTAATTAGGTCTCTGGAATGACAATGAGAGTGGTAAGACTTTGTTTCATGCAGAGTAGTCTACTTGACTATATCAACCTTGCTGTATTTTTGCTTTCATTTGTTTTTGTTTGGAAATAATATCCATATAAACAGAATGGATGAAAACATGGGTCCTACCTGGAGTCTCATCACTCCTTTCCTTAACAGAAAACAAAGTACTATTTTGCTATAGCAAGGCTTGTCCAAGTAGTTCTGTCCTATCCATTGTCTTAACTAGACACGTGAGAAACATAATCTTTAGTATGCATTTGTTTGAGTAAAGCTTTTTTTTTTTTTGAAGGTTAAAGCTCTTAATCCAAACAAGGGTCCCTGTATTATTATGAGGTATTACTACTTCTTAAAAGACACTACAATATTCTACCATATAGGGGTCTGCAAGAAGTAAAAATTAAAGATGAAAACTTTTTCCATTAGCATTTTTAATACCTATAGGGAGTAAGTTATTTCTTTTTTTCTCTTTCAAAGAAATTTCATTTGCACTAATAGGTTTAGAAAACTTGTGTTCTCTGTATTATTGGGTCATACGAAGACCCTCTCTCAGACAGAGATTGAATCCTCTGGCCTTTTGTTATTAGAGGCTCTAGTAACTGTGCATGTCTCTGCTATCTTAATTTTTACTGAACTAAAGCTGGTATTTGGGGTATACACCAAGTGAGCATCAATTTAGTTCCAAGGATATAGGATTATGGAACAATAATTGAAATCCATCTTGAAGAGACAGATGGGTTTTAGCTGCTTTGCTTAGGATTTAATTGCTCCTGGGATGAAATCTAGATCTTGGTGGAATGAATCTGTTTCGTCATTTATCAGTGTGGCTAGAGTTTCAGCCACAGAGTCTGAAATGGTTACATTTTTCTCAGCTTCCTAGCATATTTTTGAAATCTCATGAGATTTTTTTTGTTTTACCTGTGATTGCAACTTGGGAAAGGGAGATTCTGAACTAGTTTCTGAGACTCTGAGGAATGGCTTATTGTTCTAGAGGCACAGATGCTCACTGAAATATGCTGTTCAAATGTATATACTTCTTAACTACAGAAAAGATGAGCTTGCTAAAATAACATTGTGTAATGTTCAGTCTGTGGTACTTGCTATTTTCTTACAGTAGTTTTAGTTACTTACAAGTAAATGAGTTCTTAAATTTATTTCCTTCCCTAAATGACTTTAAGCTTTAAATGACAGTCTGTATCAAATGAGTAATTTATTATATAGGAATTGGGACTTGTAGTATGTATACTTCCAATGCATTTACTATTAAAGAGCCAAGTGTTCTAAGTATTGTCTTCTACCCATCTCTGTTTTTTAGTTGTACATCCTTTCTAATGGGTTAATGCCAGATCCATAGTTGTTGTTCTATGAGAAGCTGGACTTTGAAATTTTGGATTACTTTGCTACAGTTGTAATAAAAATACAAGCACAAGTAAGCTTAAGGTAGTGTAGTAGTATGGAATAAAAGGCTATTCAGATAGACAAGAATTCTTTATTAAGTAGTATTTGGATGGCTTCAATGAGGTGTGAGCCCCATAAACTTTACCATGTGAGAGAAAGTGTTTTTTTCCCCAGTGCGTGTGGTGTTTGTTTTATTTTTTACCTGGATATATGTGATACTAATATAGAAGTACTGAATTTTTCTAAACACTACAAATTTTTAATGGTTATTCCAAATAGGTGAATAATGAGTCTCCATTACTGTGCTAGCAGCACTGTGTTAAGATCCATTGGAAGAATTTAAGACAAAAGCCTTCTGAACTAATAGCAGTGTTTACAGACTTAAATGCAATTTAAATAGTATACTGAAAATGAGAAGTGGTCACATCGTGACATTTTTCATCAGAAGCAGTTGTTGATTTAATGAGGCATTCAGTACAGAGTATTCAGAAAGTCTTGTGCCTCATTTTCACTTTTTAACAGGTTATAATGAAACTAAATATGTGTATTTTCTCCATATATAGACACTTCTTTTTTGAGACTTTTTAGAAAGAAGATCTTTTGAAATGAGCCCTTCAGGGGCAAACTAGTTATAAGAAGCACATGAGCAGATTGTGTCTAATGATCTAATTTAAACTTGGTTCCTTTTTCTGCTTTTCATGCTGCGAGTGTCTAAGATTTTAAGAAGCTGAAGGTAAATTTAAAAGAAAACTTAAAAATCAACTGCTTAAATGTAAAAACTGTCTTCACAGGAAAGTATATATACTTTCTTTAAAAATTGAAACAAAGACTCTTAAATATGTTTAGATTTTCATGGTATCTTTATGTAAGACACTACTGAAATCTGTAGATTTATAAAATCTGAAGCTTTTTTCCCCCATGCCTGCATTTGCTTTTCTGTGTGCAAGTTGGTGTTAAAATGCTTCATCGCCATTGCTGGAGATGTTCCAGTCAGGAAATACTTGTGCACCACTCAGCTCTTCCCCTTCTCCACCATGTAAGAGACAGGATCAACCAAAAATTTTTGTCCACTGACACTGATACGTTGAGCATACTTGCAGGTAGTATGTAAAATAGCTAGCTAGGTGACCTGTGAGTGGAGAAACTCCAACTGCTGATCTGCAACACTTTGTGACCTTAAATGAGTCTCATGGAGCCCTTGTCTTACTTCTCTTTCTTTAGAATGATGATGAATTAAAAATGAACAATTTTACTTAACGTTATAATTAGTGTATATTACATTATCGATATATTTGTACTTCATGCTCAAATTCAGGTGGATCAAGAGGAAGGGTTTCTTATGATTTGTTCCCAGTGTTTCACAGCTCTGATTTAAGCTGTGGGGGAATGTGCTGGTGTGGCCTCTTCCTGGATCCCATCCTGTCTCTTTGCTTTCCTATAGTAGTATCTTTTGGGTTTTGAAGGAGACAGTCCTTTTTGTCACCTAGAGATGCTGCCTAACATGGCTGTGAGCTCCCAGTCATTTTGGTCTTTACTGCTCCTGCCAATTTATCTGGCCAATGTCATGGTATAACTGGACCGCAGAGGAGGAAATCCGGCAACTTAGCCCTGTAGCTATGCAAATAAAAATCAGACAACATCACATCAGTGTAATGAGACTGCAGGATGGTGCTGGATACTTGGCAATATGCTATACTTCTTTCTACTTTTTCCCTCTGGGCCCAGCACGCTGGAGACAGTTTTTGTGGAGAGAATTGTAGTGTGTGTAGCATCACTAATGTGGAACGGCAGTTTGAAGTCTTGTATCTTCTGCTTCTGATCAGGGAATTTTTGTTTGTTGCATTTAGCACCAAAGAAATCCTGTCTTGCAAGACAGATTAGGTAATCCATTGGTCTTTCATACTGCTTTACTCGAAACATGACTGTTGGGTTTCTAGGTCAAAATATTTCTTCTTTTTGACAGGAGACATTGGAGTAGCCTGGGAAGTCTTTTATGAGATTTTAGCTTTTACTAATGTGTTTTAGACAATAGCAAGCACCGTGTCTGAATTTTACTTCTGATGGGAAAGTGTTTCTTGGAAATACCTTACTTTGATAAGCTGGCATTTCTGCTTAGAATGTTGTTATGAAAGAGCTTCAGCATTTGTACTTAAATGCATAGTGCTTCAGACTTCCTGCTCAGAAACACGGTGCATCTGGGATTGGAATATCATACAAATGTCAGCCTGGGAAGGCATTTTTCACTGGCATGTGTTTGTGTGCCACAAATGTGAAGTTGGTGTTGCTGTTAACCTCACCACTTTAAGCAGAGGTTATGTCTGAGTTCTGAGCTCTTGGGGACCTGAGGACTCTCTTGGGTTGTGATGTTCTAACTTTATAACTTTAATTAGATTGATATAATTGCTTTCATTTTTCTACAAGTACAGAAATCTCTGGCATTTTTGTTCATATTGCCAATTTCTGACAGTTCATCCATCCCAAAAGACAAGAACCAAAGCAACAGCAGCAAAAAAAACAACTACTTTTAGTTATGCCTGAAAATTTATATTTGGAGAAGACTGTAGCGTATAGCTTTCTGATTTCAGAAGATTCAGAAAAGCTAATAAGTGTTACCTTTTTTGCAGTTAGTTTCAATTTGAAAAGATAGTGCTTCTGGACATAGTAAATCAGGGTGAGAGCATCCTTGATCAATGTGTCCTCAGTTAAGCTTTTAGTAAACTGTGCAAGCGCTGCATAAAATTGTCAGTAATACTTTTGTCTTAATACAGATTTAGGAGTACCTGCTGGTTTCAGTATGTTTTGCTAGCAGTGATCCTTGCCCACCTTTTCAGGTGTTTGCTGGCAGTCAGTTTTCTGCTTGTGGCATAGATAAATGTCATGGAAGTAGGGACTGACTTCAGAGGTGCTGCCTTCTGAGAGAAAATAGCCACTGTCTGCCCTCCCACCACCACTTCAGTCTTTCAGCTTTACAGCTTAATTGTTACAGCAATGGGAGGTAGTGAGAAGCTACACTACTTACTGAGATGGTGTTTCTGTCTGTGTCTTGGGTGATGGGCATGTCCCTGCTGTCAAATATTATTAAGAGGTTATATGACTGTATTACAGTGCACAAATCTATTGTGGTGTTGCTTTGAGAGGTATGACACTTTGTGAACAAGCTTTTATGGCAAATTGTCTTTTTTCCTTTGGGATACAAAGGTATATATATGCCTTTGAGAGCTGTATGATTCAGAATTGACACAGTAAATCTTCTCATGCTGTTTTGGTTGGTAAAATCAAGGAAGGCAACTTTTCTTGTGCTCCTGTATTTCATTTGTGGTGGACATTAATGACAGCTTTTATTTTGTATGGTGGGGAGAGAGAGCAGCAGTGTTGAGTGCAATATGACAATAAATGCTGTTAAAAATCAGTATTTATCTTAATTCATAAGCTTAAAGTGAGGTTTCCAGTACGGGTTTGCAGGTGCATATATGGTGTTGTATTTTTAGTTAGTTTATAGCAATTTCCTTTTGATGTTTTTCTTTATTCTACCAACTGGCATCATTTTTTATAACGGAACATCAGAAGTACTCTAGTGTGCATCAGTTAATTGTGTTGCTGTGTTTTTTTTCAAGTATCGTACATTGTTTTCATTACTCCTGGGAAATCTTGAAACAGGTAGGTATGTGCTCAAAGAGAACAGTTGAGTCTTAATTTTGGTGTAGTTTTTGCTGGTTTTGGTCAGCATAAACAAGAAAATCATTTAAGAGTATGCAAAATAAAATGAGAAGAATCTAACTGGGTTGCTGAACACTTGGCAGATAACTTGATCGAAAACATGAATTGGCACACAGTTTCCTTTTTTTTTCTTTTTTTAACCTAAAGCTGTGTCCTAGTAAGTTATAAGAACACTTGTGTTGAATCTTTTTGTGACTTTCAGTTGCAAACCATCAGAAACTTTGAGGAAGGGCTGTATCTTCTACATATCAGGGTCAGTTATGTTTGTAGTACGCACAAATCTGATCTCTGGATGAAATGTGCACAACTATTTCCAGTCTTACTGTCTCCACAGTTGTAAAGACAGGATGCACAGTTCATTTAAAGATTGGTCAAAATAGGTTTAATAAAAATATTTGAGGTTTTTGTTCTCTTTTTTTTTTTCATTAGAAACAACTGTATTAAGTAGCCTGTATAAGAACACACAAATGCTGTCTAAAATGTCATATTCAGTTTACACAAAAAGCCTAGCTAGGGCATAACTAGAACTCAGTATACAGAAGAAACTTAATTGATCTCCTGGTAGCTACCCTGCCCATAGTGTTCTAAATTCTGATTGTTTTGATTTCAGTCTCATCTGGGAGTTGTTTGAGGCCTGAAGTTACTTCTAGATAGCTCTTCTATTATAACTGAATTTCAAAATTAAACTGGATTGTTCTTGGTATTTCATGTTATGTTTTTTTCAAATTCACTGATGCTTGTGCCTAAGAAGAGGCAGTAAAACCAATTTTAAAAGCATTTGGGGAGTTGAAGAATATTGGTTTGTCTTTACTGATCCCTAGAAGTGAGCAGTAGACTCATCATACAAGATGTCTGGTAACTTGGAAGTCCTGAGGACAGTAACAAACTACTTAAATTGTAGTTTCTCCTAATTCTCGAGGTCTTCTGCTCACTATACTCATGTAGGCTGAATGCCACAGTTTTAATATAAGTGTAAGTCAGTGGAGAGAACATCATCATTCATAGTGATTTTTGCCATTTAAGAGAGTATAAGCAGGAAATACATATTGCCTTGCAATGTAAAATGGTCCATTATTTCTAGATTAACTGCAGAAGTAATGCTGAACTTCTGATATTGGTAGACCTTTCTGAAAACAGAAGCAATGAGTAGAAAGGATCAGATAAGTCATATGTTATTTACACTTAATGTTGATGTTGTTCTGTTACTGTGCTGTAAAGTAAATGAAACCAAAACTGGAATTACAAAGCATTCTTAAATGTTGTTGAAATTCTGCAAAAAGACGTTCAGACTGTTTTTCCCTCCTGGTATAATTTTGTAGATTCATTACTGGAGGCTAGATGGCAGTAAGGGAACGCTTTTTGTGGTTGTGGGACATCACTTGTGCTGCATGTTTGGTTAGTGCTATTGCTTATGAATTGGTAAAATCTCAACAGAAGAGTTAATACTTCAGGTCTTCTTTTTCTTTCCCTTTGTGCTCTTAAACTTCATTTTTTTTTTTACATGTTCTAGCGTATAATTAAAGTAATTAAGCAGTGAGCCTAGCTGCTCTTTGAGAGATAGTCGATAGTAACTTAACCTAATAATTATTTCCTATCTATGTTCTGTAAACCTAGGTAGAACATACAATGCCCTTATAAAAATGTTTTCAAAGAGGAATACATAATTATTTAAGACTAATATCCAATAGTTAAAATGTCTTAGGCATTCAGAACAAAAGTCCTGTTGCATTTGTTGTCTTGGCAACACTCCTTAACGGAGCATGAACAAAATGATGAAACACTTGTTTGGATGCTAGGCTTAATTATCCCTAATATGACTTGCAGTATACAGCATTTAAAATAGCTCCTTTCCTACCCTGTTTTTGGTATCCTGTGGAATTCTAGCCTTTCTCTGGCACACTGGCAGGATTATTGATATAGTTTAAAAAATGTATACAGTATTGCATACATGTAGTGAATAAGTAACATAAGAAAAGCTGATGCATTATATGTAAAAGAAAATAAGAGATCTAGTATTCATTTCCTCAGACAAAAATATATACTTCTCACTTTTTTTTTTTTAGTGATTCTTGTCAACAAGAATTCAAATTGGAGGAATGATTGCCAAGGCTTTAGTCCCCCTTCTTTGTTAAGGTTTTTGGAGCTAAAACCAAATTCTTGCTATTTGCACGTGTGCTACATCACAGGCAAACCCTCCTGTTTGTACAACTAAAAGCATATAGGCCACATTCAGCTGGAGGGCAGGTATGCTCTGAGGAGGTATCGCCAGATTTCTATTCACAAGATGGTAGTTTGTAAACTCTTATTTTGTGGTGCTTTTCTGTTGTCTGGAACTAGCTTCCTGTGAATTATTTTCTACTTGTTTTTGTGATCTTGCTCTTTTGAATACATTTTCCCAGTAAATTCTAGAAGCTAGGTATCTTGTAGCTAGCCTCACGTTCAGCCCCATCTTTGTTGCTTTGTACAGCAGTACAACTTCACCCTGCTCTTGGGCTGCTGAGATGTGTCATGGCTGTATCGTGATGTTTTTCTTAACTTCAGAAGTAATCAAGTAGAAGCTTTGCTTATGTGGGTGTTCTTAAGCCTGCTGCACTTGAGGAAATTTGTGACAAAAGTTACAATATCTGTTCAGCTATTCTATCACTTTTTTTGTGAATAATGGGAGCTCAAAAAGAGCTGTACCTTTTTGTTGGTAAGTGGTAGGATGGGGAATTTCTGAAACTGAGTTTGTTACAAAAGAGAAATGCTCGTACGAGGCACTGCTGTAGTCCTGTTTTAAAGGGTCTTGTGCATTAGTGTGTCTTGGATCATCTCTGCATACAGGGATTGTTCTGTTTTGATGCTGCAAATGTGAAGACTTCCATTTCTGGATGAATTAAATGAATAACTGACTTGAAACTATCACTACTTCTTAGAGCCTTATACGTTAGACTGGAAATTTAGTTTTCTATCTCAGAGTCACTCTACATCATCTGTTTTTCAAGAGTATGTTTTTGAGAGCTTTGATTACCGTCTTATGTAATATGAAGCAAAATCAATATTACTGAATTTGTAGTAATGTATCCATTGGTATAGGACCAGACTCATGTTAAAACCTGTATTGTGGCTTCACTGTTCTGCTAACACAGACACCAATGTTTCTATTTAAATGGTCTATCTTCGGTAGTAGAAAAAGAATGAAGTTGACATCTGACCAGGATATCTGACTTCTTTCTTTTGTGGAATGTGACAAGGACACCTGTCTGCTTTAAATGATTTAGAGACTTTGGCAAGCTGCTTTTTTGAAGTTTACAGGGAAGTATGCTGTAATGCTAACAGGTGCTAGTTTTTTTTCTGTAAGACTTGGTTGGTGTCCTGCATGTGAAATCTTAAAAAATGTTTTTCTTACACTAATTACTCAAAAGACATAACAGTAACTCTAGTGTTTTGAGGGTTCTGGTAGAGTTTTGTTCAGAGGACTTTTAATTTACACAATTTAAAAAAATAAAGGTAGTTCAGTGGGAAGGGACCTCCAAAGGTCAGAGACCAACTGCCTGACCACTTTGGGGCTCACCAAAAGTTACAGCCTCTTGAATGCTGATAGGCATGGGGCACTAACCACCTCTCTGGGCAGCCTGTTCTGGTGTCTAACTAACCTCTCATAAAAGTTTCTTCCTGATGTCTAGTCTGAGCCTCCCTGGCACAGCTTTGAACCATTCCCATGTGTCCTGTCACTGGATACCAGGGAGAATAGAGGAGCACCTCCCTTTCCACTTCCCGTCCTCAGGGAGTTGCAGAGAGCAACAAGGTCGCCTCTCAGCCTCCTTTTCTCCAGGCTAGACAACCTGAGTGCTCAGCCTCTCCTCACAGGAGATGCCCTCCAGCCTTTTTACTAGCTTTGCCCTCTCCTTTTTATATTGTGGAGCCCAGAACCGCATGCACTATTCCAGGTGAGGCTGCACCAACGCTAAATATAGCAGGAGAATCACCTCTCTTGACCAGATGCTATCCGCCTTCTACATACATTATTCTTCTCAATGATAAAAACCAAGTAGGATTATTCCCTTAATGTAACTCTCAGTAATTGCTAAAACATGTAATAATCTATAGGGTTGTAGCTGGTGTGGTTTGGAGAATTTCTACATCCTGTTCAAGGCAGAACTTGATGATAGTAGCTGTTAAGCACTCTTCTTAACAATGTTACTGCCTTGTAGTTGAATTCATTATACAGCAGTAAGAATAACCAGAGTCTGTAAATGCAGGTTTATATGTATGAACTTGCTGATGAAACCTGAAGTTTATCTTGTAACTATTTCAAGATGACATTAATAACAGTTCATTTCCTGTTATCTCTTCTACATAGATAACAGTAGGAAATGCTCAAAGGGAATTCACGTGGGATCCAGATATTGCAAAGACTTCATAGTCAGATTTTGTTTTCTAGCGTGGAGTTGCCTCGGTGTGGTTCAGGAATGTATAATTAGGGAAACATAATGAAATGTGCTGTTGACAGAAAAGTATGTTTGGCATCTCAAATGCTGACCTTTTCTGACATCATTAGACTTCTGAAGCTCTGATACAGGGATAGCAACGTGGCTTATCTGGGTTTCTTAGTTAACACTCTGACATACTATGGTTTTTTATTGTACTTTAAAATGCATTTGCATGGTAATGGCAATGTTTTCAACTTTTTTAAGCATTTGTGGCCACTGCTCAACTAATTTGTCATGTTCATTAAGGTTCCCACAGTACAGGAAAATAGTGCTTCTTCATTACTAATTTTGAAGATCAAAGCACGGCATAGAAGCAATTTATCAACTAACAAACTGAATTTGCCTCTCAAACACCTACATTTTGCAAAATTGCTTTAAAAATACACATTACTTAAAAACATTTGAGTTCCTGGAAAAATGTAAATGAATGGATATAAAAATAAGTAAACATCTGCAGTCTGCTTCCCCGAATGGTAAATCTGCATTTTATTTAAATTACTTTCAATTTGTGAAAGCTTTTCTCTAGTAATTTATTATTCAGTCTAGTAATTTATTATTCAGTGTCCCGATATTCTGTGCTTTTCTTCTGTTCTTTTTCTGTAAATACTTAGAATGACATATGTAAGCAATATTATTCAGGTAGGACTTCTAGAATATAACAAAACGAAGTGGTTTTGTCTCAAGTATTCCACCGTCCCTTGATATTGCTCATGTTTTATGAAGTGAATGTTAACTTTTTGTTTCATATCCTCTCTCCAATGTCAAGAAATGCATTTCCCTGCAGAAACGGATAAGGTTTATTGTTCTGTCACAAAAAAAATAAAATAAAATAATAATAATAATAAAAAATATCCTTAGGTCTTTCCACCGTTTGTAATCAAACAGAGGAGTACTTTGTGAACACTATAGGAATACTGCGGAAGAACAGTTGGGTCAACAGTTTAGCAATGCCTGTCAATGTTACTTCTTTCTGACATCTCTGACAAAGCAAATCTAACATGAATAGCCAGCAAAGGGATAGCTTTCCAACTGAATACAGTTTTGCAGTGTATTGATAGTCTGTGTACTAGTATACAGTTCAGTATTTCCTGATATCTTTAATACCCAGTGAGAAGAAATTAGCAAAACACTACCTTAATAGTTGTCAGTATTGGTCCTGTGAGTCATCTCTAGATGTAGCTGCTAAAGCTAAGGAAAATCTGCAGTTCTCTTAATGGAAAAGAAGCCGATGTGAAACGTCTGAATCTAATGAAACATCTGAATCTAATTCTAGGCCTTAAAGCTATGACTTCTATTTGTGGGATTTCTGAAAATAGGTATCAAGAGCTTTAGAGCTGTGTAACCGTTAACAGTTTCCTTAAACCTGCTTTGTATTACGATCACTTGGTATTAATAAGTTTATCTGTCTTTGAACAATCAAGTGAAAAGGCTGTGTTCTCTAAGCAAGTACTGCATTTTGTCTGACACAGCTTTCCAGCAGCATGTTGCTAGCAGCATCTGGCTAGTCCAACAGAATATTCTGCAGCCTTGACCTCTTGAGTTTTTTTGTACTGTTGATGTTCTTAAAGGAAGAGAGGTTAGTTAATTTGTCTCTTTCACTGTCAGTTGACCTTGCTGTCACTGCACTTGTTTTCCTTTAATATACCTGACTAATTTTTTGATTGGAGTTTTGGTGCTAATGTTACTGCATTTTTGTGTTATTATCATACTTACACAATGTGATGTTTTATTTGTAACTTTAGAAACAGCTTTATATAGAGCACATTTTTAAAGACAAAAGGCAGTGGTGCTTGGTACTGATAATTACATATTCTAAACTTTGTTAGCTGTAAAAGCTGCTGGAAGCTGTAAGTTCTTGTCAAAACCTTGGGACTATTCAAATCTCTGGCTGACAAAACATGTTAAGTGATATAGGTGTTCTCTTCCTTCTGTTCCACACTAAAACAGGCTTAAAGCCAGAAGCACGATCAGGTACTATTTCTCAGCTCGTTAAGCAGTTAAGTTTCTTGATTTTTTTTATTTTATTTTTTCTGAATTACTATGTGCCTTTGGTAACATATAAAGAATGGAGAGGCCTCTATATTCCTTTATTTTAGAGGGACAATATTTGTCCTAAGTCTGGCTTTGATTATTATTTATGCTGAAATACAGCAACAAAGTAAATCTGAATCTGAACATGGTGTCTGGATATTTAGTGAAAAGGTGTCAAAGGCATGAAGTGGTGACTTTCCCCTGAAAGATTCAGCAGAAGAAAATGTGTCGATGAAGTTAACCAATTACAGCTTGCATTGGGTTTTTGTCTCTTAGCATAAGATGGGTGTGCCGATGCCTGAGAAAATCTGTAACTTTTCCAGATTGTAAATGGCTGTTCTTACAAATTTTAAGAGTTATTCCATTGTAACAGTATACAAGAAAAGGAGATTTCCATCCATATCACAAATAGGTGTAGAAAACAAGTGTTTGGCGATGGCAATGTGTTTACATTTGAAAACGTGAAGATAACAGTTCTGCTCAGTAATTCACTTAGAAAATAATTTTCCCTGTTCTTTTTCTTGCTCTTCTAAATATCTTGTTTGGAAAAAGTGTTTAAAGTCAATCCTTAAGCCTTCCATAAAGACAATATGTAAAGGAGTTGGAACACTCTCCTGAGGTTTAAGATAAGTTTTAAACCAAGATACTATAGGTTCCCTAACCCACCCCTTCCATTTCAATGACACAATCTTTTGATCAGTGTGACATGAGAGCTGAAACAAGGTGATTTAACATCTTCTCCTCACAAACTTGTCTTTGAATCCTAAGTAAGCAAAATAATTTAGTTTTACAATGCAGGCAGAATATTAATAAATAAGAAAATCTTGGGAGCATTCCATTAAGTACAAAGCAGAAAATTGTTTAAATCCATCCGTTACTGTACCAGACCAGTAGGAGGGTTGTTAGTTTGTGTAGACAGTCTAAGGTAAGGCTCATCTTCTCTCAGAAGAAGCTGCTGACAACAACAGATATGAATACAGAAGAAACGTAACAAAGCATTGCAATCAACATCTTATGGCACTGGAATAAATGAGATATCCGTCTGCCATTTTCTTTTTTGTAGGATATCTTGAATAATCTCGATTCATGTGATCTTGAAGATGATGATCTCATGCTTGATGTGGATCTACCTGAGGACCCACCTCATGACAAAGGTTAGTGAAGTAGCCAAGCAATCTTACTGTGAAACTGCATTATGAGTTTAAGGTATTTTTGGATTTCTTTGTTCTAACTTCTGCTTTAATAAGATGCGCGCTTTCAACTGGTTTTTATTTAGGTAACTTTATTTTCTGAAATGTAGAAATTATACAACTCCTACACTTGAATTCTAAAGTCAGACATTTACTGCCTTTTTATTAAAAAAAAAAAAAAGGCAAAACCAACCCAAACTAAACAAACATGTTGCACACTGTTTCTTTGAACTGTGTGTACAATAAGCTTTGAACTTTGAAGTTAGTGCTTCAGTTTCATTTTCAAATATAGCTGAAGTATGTTGCTCGAATGATATTTTCAGCTTTGACAGCATAATTCCTCTTGAGATGGTCATTTTGTAGAAAGAAGAATTATCTCCTAATATATTTTATACACTTCAGGGTAACAGCGGCCTTAAGTCTTAAGATGCAATATTTTGAGGAGTCTTTTATGCACTCTTGTTGTCTGTGAGAATGCTTTCAGCCTTTTCATGGGGAAGACAGATGCCACTAACATAATACAAAATAACATAATACAAAATCATAATACAAATTTAGACCAGAATTAACTGGGTCAGGCAAATTAATGCCACACTTCTTGAGGCATTTGGTTTTGGTCACTCCAACCTATAACAATTGTCACTGGCTGTGACAATTGTGACAATATCTTCAGATCAATGTTGGATGTGGACCACAGTAGTGTCCTACTCTGTCCAAACAGGCACTGAAGGAAAAAAAACCTTTGCCTGTTTTGTGTACTGTTCAGCTGCCTGCTGAAGTATGGGGTAATTCAGGTGCTTGGACAGTACATTTGACTTCTTAGGATGAAGACTCCTACGGGTATGTTAGCTATGAAGCCAAATTAACAGTAAAATAAATAGTCTGCCACCTACAACAGCAGTGGCACCTGTAAAGTGCAATACTTAACCTTTTAAATCTCAGTAATTTTTCCAAAGTACTTGTGTGAAAGGTGATGACTATTGATGACTATTACTGCTGTGCTAGTAGTCAACTTTTCAACCCAGACATTTAAGTTTCTTTTTAATTTTCTGGAATGAATAACAAACCAAGCATAAGTGATCACTCACAGTGCTCGTGGTCACACATTAAACATTCTTTCAATAATGGTAATTGTTATCCTATTTGAAAAACTAAGAAACAATTTTAAGGGATAGATAATTTTAAGAGTTTTTTTTTAAAGGCATGCATTGTATCTGCATCAGTCATTTCATTTTAAACTCATTTTGAATTGTTCAAAATATGTGCATTTTAAAGGTGAATGTTTGCCTCACAAAAAAGTTAGCTTGCTATTTAACCTGGCTATGGGTGAAATGCTGTGTTTACTTCACTGCTTTCTGAATTGCATCAATATAATCTGTACTCACACTGCTACAACAAGTATCTGTAGTGTTCACATAGCTGGAATATGGCTTGTGACTGCAGCAATTTGTGCTGTTTATGCTGGTGGTTCAGGTAGAGAAACTATTGGTGTTTGGGATCGATTTCAGATAATTACTACTGTTCTAGGCATTTTTTTGAAGTAGGTTTCCATATAAAATTAATGTGGAATGAATTGGGTATCTCTGCTATAATCACTTCTCTGATAGAAATTCAGTGATTTCAAAATAAGTTCTGAGAAGAGGAATTCAGACGTCATCTCATGCTTTCCCTCAAGCAAACACAACTAACCACAAGTGAAGTTTGTTCTTTGCTGATATCCATATGCTTTTCATTCAGTGTCTCAATTTGTTTTCCGAAGCTGTGTATCGTAACTACCAACAAACTTACTGAGGGCTTATTTTGAGCTGACCTGTTTGAACTTTCATGCAGTGTGAGCTGTAGAAATAAGCCTCTAAAGGAGAACAAGTCTTTTGTTAGTTTAGCTGTACAAGTTCTTTTCTTAGTTAAATATTTGGTTATTGAACTAGTTGATTAAATTGGAGATATGAATGAGTATTATGACACCCAGCAGCACTTTTTGCCAACCTTATTTTCATACTTGTGTACAGCTTCACTGATGTCAGCCTTTTAAGACTTTCCCAGGTCTGCGGAAACTCTCCTCGTTTCGTTTTGGAGTGGAGGATGGCGCTTGGACACTATTTATAGCAGCAGTTCTAGTTCAACAAGTATGCAGTGAGTGAGGATGGCAGTTTTAAATCACAGGGTAAAACTGGGCTGCCTTCCCACCAACACGCAGGCTGGGAGCTCAGCAGGAAGGAAGGCCTGTTTATGAGCGTTTCATGCGCAGCTATGTCTGAGTAGGCAGCTGAATAAAACAATGTCCTCTTGTATAGATTTATTCTTCTAGCAAAGGGCTGACAATGTGAGGAAAAGCTGGTTGGGTAAGTGAAGGAGACGGTGCAATGGCAGAATAGCAATTTAGGACTTTTTCACTGTGTCTGACTGCACGGGTAGCAGTTGTTTTGGCTTTGTTTCTAGTGGTTTACAACCTGTTGCCAAATATAGCATTTGTTTGCTTCAGAAGTTTGTGGAATCTGCTTTGCTTTATAGAAGTTAGTGTTCTAAAGAGATTTTGTTTGCTTGTTTTAAGTCACGCTTTTTGTTCAGGTAAACAAAGATTAAAATTCTTTCAAGTTTGATCACAAGACAGATGACTAGAGTGAGAGAGAGATGTAATTTAAATACTGAAACTACTCTTTTTTGTAACGAAGTTCTGGCATTTTTCTAAAATACCATCTTTGTGTTTGTTTTGTTCTAACTTTTTAAAATCCTGAAGATACTAAGAAAGAGAAGAACATGTTACTTTTATTTTGTTTTCCTTCCCCATAGCCCTGTCTCCTCCAGGTGATTTTCTTCTTAGACCTGAAATATTGTTAAGGCTGAATTCTGTAGTTTCTGCTGCAGATTACTTTTATTCTTGTAACAAGTTTCATATGCTAGTAAAAACCTGAGTTCATTACAGCAGTCTGCTGAATTCTTCTAAGAGTGCTTACTTTTATTTGGCTGTTTAAAAAAAAAAAAAAAATGATTTTACACTGCATCCATTATCAGCACGTAGTAAATATTGTATTACATGGTCTTGGGATCAAATTTATTTTTTTTAATTTACACTCTGTAGAGGAATGTGAAAATATGAGCCGTTATGATAGACAAGACAGAAATGCTAGACAACATCCAGAAGGATTCTGGAAAAGAGCACCACAACAACGATGGAATGCACAGGATCACTATCATCTTGGCCATACTGAGCACTATATTCATGGCAAAAATGATTTGAACAGGTAAAGAATTGCTGCCTTTACCCCCATTAAAATACTATGATGAGAAATCTCTTGTGTCAAAGGTATCAAGTGATACTAAGACATTTACAGAATAGTTGTATGTTATTGAATAGCATGTCTGAGTGGGAGCATTCCTCAGATTTCTAATGATTTCTTTCTAAAACTATTATGTCATGGGTTTTTAATTAAAATACAAGTGTTTTGCCTTGAGCTGGAACTTGGAAATGTTGTGATTTATTAGTTGTCTTTATAGGATACTATAAATGGCTTGCTTAAGGTACCGTATGTATTCCATGGGGGAATAGTAATGTCTTTTAAATTTGCAATTTTTTCCTTACCAATTTGTTTTTAAAATACATGTTATCTTGTAGTTTGTACAGGCTATAGCTTGCATGACTGAGTTTATAGAAATTATGATCAGCAAACTGATTTTAGGGTACTGTAGGTGTTGGTCTGGATTTGTGCAAGTGGGAAGGAAAATGAAATAGCGCTGGCATTTTCTGATTTATTTTCCTCTGTATACCACAGTATGTAAATAGAGGCGATGTTACATAATTTATTTTACTAAATGCTTCCTAGCTCTGGTTTGTCATCCCTGTGTGTGCATATGCATGTAGACACATATGTATATATTTTTTTTAATCAGGGGATCAAACTACCTAGAGTCTCCTGTTGGTCACTTTGAAAGCTATGGGGCACCAAACTGTTACCAGGCTCCTAGACAGCTGGTGGGCTTACCGGAAAATACTGTGATGCTTGATGAAATGACACTTCGGCACATGGTCCAAGACTGTACAGCCGTGAAAACTCAGTTATTGAAACTGAAAAGATTACTACACCAGGTAAGCTGTTTAAGTGGAACAAAGGCCAAGAAGTATGTTGGAGAGTTGTCTCAGTTGGTTTGTCATCTGGCCTTATTAAGCTGTTTTCATTTTCTTCATACATTGATTTAGTGTTTAAGAGTGCACTTCTTATTGCTATGTAAAATAGTAATTTTCTGCCTTTTCAGCACTTTACTGAATGTGAAAACATTACGTATTAGTATTCTGCTCCTCCGTGGAAATAATGGTAAATTTAATCAGTGGATGTGAAGACAGGCTTTTATTTAATGAAGTCCTAGGAGGCTAGGAGTAATGAATAAATAAAAATCTATCACATTGAACAAATTTGCATTCAGCAAGTCAATGGCTATAGCTTCTTCCTTTTAAAACAAACAAAACTACAAAAACGACCTTTTCCCTCCTTTTCATCATTTCTCGGTGTTTCAGCAAGAAGCTTAGCAAATTCTTCTAGGTCATCTCTATTGGAAGTACTAAAACTTAACCTTTCCAGTGTATTGTCATAAGCTTTTCAGGAGCTTTTCCAGTTTAACCTCAAAAATCGGCAAATTGTTGGAGTTGATAAACTGCTGGATCATTCTGCAAAAGTATAAGATTTCAGCTGCAAAAATTCCTTTGTCTTAAATAGAAACCTATAGGACTTGCTCTTTGGATGCATTTACAGATCAGCATGTAGAAGTGTGTGTGATGTTTTCTTAATATTAAGTTTATTGTTGTTGCTTCCTAACAGCATAATATAATGGAAACAACTTTGTGCCTTAAAAGTAAGACACTAAGACAAAGCACAACAAAACAAAAAGCAAATCAGTCTTGAGACTAATTGAAGGATATGACTCCGCCTTTCAGAAATGTGAATATTTGCTTCCTATGGTAACAGAACACTGGAGATGTTTTTCCACTGACAGAGTCAGAAATACTATTGTACAAAGTGTCAGAGAGGGAGGATGTGTTCTTAAAGCCTAAGTCTGAGCAGTAGGCTGCATAAACTGTGCCTCCCAACAGCCTTGAGCAAGTGATTAGTACAGGAGATAACAGGGAACTTCTTGGCCAGAGCTCTTAATGCCTTTAACACAAGGGCAATTAAACAACCAGACATATGATCTGTATACTTGTAGCTCATTGTGTAAAGGTGTGCAAGTTACAGCCAAATAGCATATGGCCTTGCAGAATGTAGTATTTTAAATCTTGCCGTAGTTCATAGTAGTCGGACTTGTCTGGAAAATGATTAAAGATGAGCCTTGCGTCAAGCCTTGTTTAAAAAAAAAAAAGTTACAGAAGAGACAAGTAGCTACTCCTAAGGTGTATGTTCTTTAAAATTAGTTGCTTCTCTAGTTAAAAGCGTGATTTGTTTTGTACTAACAGCAATGAATAAAAATATTGCATTTTTGCTTGATTAAGAATAAAAAAATAGAACTTGGAAAACATTACATGACCTTTAGCAGTCTCAATGCTGAACTAGGACTTGACCTCAGTCAGGCTCATATGACAGGCTGCTTCTTAAAATGTGAAAAAGCAAGATGCAGAGTGAGAACTCCTTTCAAACACTAGTTTTAGTAAAGGAAGCAAAAGTTTTGTCCTTGCTTCACCTATATTTATATAGGTGAAATATATTTTTTAATGTATATTAATGTATTAATGAAATATATAGAAGTATATTTAAATGTATAAATGTTACCTTTTTGAGATATTTTAGCAATAGTTCTCATTTGGGTGAGAGTAGAAGCATAGTCAGTTTTCAGGTGTGAGGAGTAATTTTTTTTTTTTTTTTTTTTTAAGAAAGATATAAATAAACTTGCATGATTATCTAACCAACTGTGGCATGCCATGCTACCACACATAGCCCATAATGAATGTGTACCTAGCAGACTCCTAGGGAGACTGGATGTGGTATACTGGATTCACTGCTGTGGCTGTAGCTCACATAACAATATCTAAAGTGTTGTCAAGTAACAGAGCTGCAGCAGCATGGGATTTGTGTGGAATTCACAGTTCTGCCTGGAAAAATAAGTAGTTATTAGAGTAGCCTGGCCTTCTCTGAACTCTGTGAGCAGGATAAGAATGCCAGCAGTACACATGCAGTCTAATTGCTTCTCACATAGTGCCATCATTGTGTCTTAAACAGTGAAATAGAGAATAGGGGTGTATCTCATGCAGGAATTTTGAAGTTTTCACTGTGGTAAGTGTAAACTTTGGATTCTCTAGTAATGTTATACCAGCTTGTATGGAGAATTACCTTCTTTTCACACTAAATGTGGTTGTAATTATTTATGGAGAGATGTTGAGCTACTGGTGTATGTTCTCACTTAAAGTTTAACTGAAGCACTAACTTTTTTGTTGTAAGCAGTTTTTAATTGACATCTAAATGTTAATGCCTACTACATGTTGACTAAGATGGTTCATTTGCATGCCTAATAGTAAATGTTTTATTTTGGTCTTAAAGATTGCTTCCTTCCTCATCTTCCTCTTCAATTTCTTAAACTTGTTGCTCTAGCTTGAGCAAAACTGTTTTAGAGCTTCCTTACTTAAATAAGGATTGTATTATTTAAGAAGCACTGGAGCCTTTGAGGAAGGACTGACCCGTGCTCTGTAATAATTCCTCTCAAGAATGGCAGCAGAGATTCCCACTCAATTTATCTTATCTCAGATAAGCACTTATATTTTAAGGAGGACTAAAACATGAAGCAGTTTACGGAACTGTAAGATCTGTGAAGGCCTTTCTGGGGGAGGCAAGGCTTATAAAAATGTTTCTTTCCAAATTCATTTCCTTTGTATTTATGAAAGCTGTTCTTCAAGTGCACATCTTCAATGTAGCATCAGATATGACTATCTGAAGCATATGAAGGAGTATGAATGGAAAGATAAAATATGTAGTGCAAAACTGTTAAATGCATCTATTATTTCTGAGGGATTAGTTTTGTATATCACTTGAGTTCCTTTGAAGTATGTGTTGCTCTTTTCTCTTTGCATGTGCATTTACTTGTATTTTTTCTTAACCATTAACTAGTTCATCTCATTGATTTAACTATTTAACAATTGCACGTATGTCAACAATTACTTGGACTCTTTCGGAGAATGTATGTAGAAGATTTTTTTTTCTTGGAAGCTGCACTTTTTTTTTTAGGAATCTTGTGACCTCTGAACATCACTTGTGTGATGGCTTAGTGATCATTCTGAAATGTTAACATTATAACCATTATCTAAATTTAGTAACTTTTACTAGTACAGACACTTCTGAATATGAGATATAAAAGCAATAATTGTCTAGTTAAAAGATAGTCATGAGGTAAAAAATCTTTCTCTGTTAAAATGGTGTATAGTAACTTATTTAATATGGCATACCAGATCTTCCACAGCAGTTTAAAAAAATGTTTAGATGGAGTTTGGAATTTTAAGATGATCGTTAATGGATTTTGTTTCATCTTGAGAAGGAAACAAGTAGTTCATTAATATTTTGCTATACTTTAGCTGTTCTCTGAAATAAATTCCTAGCTGGAACATGCTACTGTCATGGAAACGTGGGGATTACTTCCCTGTTACTACTCAGCAGGGGAACTGCAGAATTTACTGGAGCCTGTCATTCTTTGCCTTTTGTGTGTGTTTTGAAACTGTAAGCTTTTATAAGAGACATTAAAAAAAAAAACAAACACGTATGGGCACTGGTAATATCTGCTAGTTACTGCTGTAGGCTTGTGCATATTGGGAACTGGTGGTGATTACCATTTATATACCCTGCAGCCTCTTATTGCTAATATAAATGGAACATAACTAGTTACGTCTAGTCACTAGAAATGATAACAGAAAAAATGTAGGACTGTTTGAGAACTTTGTTATATTTGTAGAAACCTTGCGCTCAAATCTGTTTCAGGATGCATAGTCTGTATTATGTAGCAGATTTTCCAGTTGCCAAGTGAATTTCAAAGGATCCATCCAAATGCTTATCTAACTCTTCTCTGAAATCAGTGCTTTCTACTTTACAGGAAAATAGGTTACAAATGGCATTGGTAGAATAAGATCTTGATTTATATTGATAAAATGTTTGAAGTTAGTGCTCTGTAGGGGAAAAGAAGTGCTGATTGGAATTTGCAGTACTTAGAACACAGCACAAAATGTAGCATTGCTAATTTTATTTTTATTACTCTTTTCTGGGGGCATGATGGAAGCATGGGCAGAAGAGTGGTAGTCAGAGCTTTCAGCTTCTTCACAGCAGGGACTGAATTGAAAACAAAGAAAATAAATGTAGGGAGCTGAGGGTTGAGAAACTAATGCAAGGCATGCTCCAAAGCCTCAAGTAACTTTAAAAATGTTTAATCATGCTATAGTGTGATTAAGTGTACTGCATAGGTGATCAGTAAGCTGAATAATACTAGCTGGTTAGGCAGACTGGTTTAAATGAAACAAAGTCTAGCCTGGGTTCAGCCAGTTGAAGGAATAAACTGAAATTTGGTGAGGAGCCACTCAGAGAAATGAAATAAAATATTTTAGGAGTCTGTGAGAATTGGTGGCCAACGAGACCCTGAAGAAGATGGGGCAGAATATGTAGGTTGCCGTAAGAAGTAATTGTGTTTACTGAGCTGCCAATGTAAGAAGAAACTGCTTTGTTTTCATGGTTAAAATGAGGTTGCACTAAGGAAGATAAAGCGTTTGCCCCTAGGTTGACAAGGTCTGAACAGACTTCAGAAAGCAGTGGGTAAGGCCAGTTCATCAGGTTAATAAAAGTACCCTACTAAATGATTAGGAGTCTGTTTTGAAGTAGGCATGGATGCAGCTTTGGGAATTACAGGATGTTGCACTTCAGGCAGATATGAAGTTTGTTGAAGAGGTTTAAATGCAGAGTGCTCTGTAACTCAGGGCGCTGACGGACGGGAATTGACAAGCCCAGTTGGGTAAAATGATCCCTTGTAACCTGTTTTGAGTTTTGTCAGCAAAGGATTAGATGAAGGAAAATGATTTGTTTGCTTAGACCTGAAGAAAATTTTACAACCAGTTTCCTTTCCTAAGCACAATTTCTATTTCTGGATGTGACTCCCACCATCTCCTGCATGCATCGAATCATCCGTAGCTGGGGACAGAACACACCTTGTAGGCTTGTGCAGGTGTTTACCAGTGCTAGAAAGAGACTGGGTGGATTTGTCTAAGAGGAGCCAATTGGCTATTCCTGTGTGCTGCATTGGCGAAGAGCTGCCTTTCTCACCCACTTACTGCTTTGTTAAATAACTGGTGGTAAATTGCGGGATTTGAAATAAGGGTTCAGGCTGCTGGTGACTTGTGCAGTAGGAATGCCCTTTAGGGGTAGGGTAAGTACAGTGCTTCGGAGGCTTTTTTTTTTTTTTTTTTTTTTTTTTAGGGTAGGGTTTTTTTCATCCTGATGCTACTGAAACTGCTTGAAAGAAACAAAACCAAATATTCAACGTAGCAAATAAAAAAAATGATGTATCTTAGGTTTAAACTGTTGGTTGTTAGCTGTTGGGCTGTCATAACAGTGTTTGACAGTGGAAATGGAAACTGACATTTGTGGTAATATTTCAATAAAACTACAGTCAAATGCACAGGAAAATTTTAAGCAAGTAACCCTCTACTTGCTGAACACTTGGTGAGTTTTCTGCTTGCACCTGTGCAAAAATGCTAAATTAGCAAATCAGGCTCTTCAGGTGAGCAATTTGTACTGTAGAAAACTTGGAATCATCTGTACTCCTTGTAGGAATCAAAGGCTAGAACTTGATTAAAGCTTTAAAAAAAAATGTTCATTATTTTTCAGCTTCTTCATGAGCTTTAGCTGTTGGAACACTCAGGGTTCTCAAGATTAAATTATTATTACATTATTGGTAGCATATTCTTTTAAAATCCTGCATGTTAAGACATAGCTTATGTTAAGATCTACAAGACAATTGCTGAAAATGAATTTGCTTCTAGTGGATTGAATTTATTTTTAATAGAACAATCTAAAATATGTTAGTATAATGAAAACAACTATGGTCTTCAAACTTGGAGCTCATTTTCTTGTAAAGCAACATGGAACATTTCTTCTGAGAGAATCCCCTTTGCCCTCTCATCTCTGTTCTTTTAGAAATGCTCATGAAAAGTGCAGAAAACTAAAAACAAACCTCCAAGTAATATCATACAGAGAAATACAAAAATGTTGTTAAAGAGGCTGTAACATTTATTTATACTTGTTTTCAAAAAGTTAGGGGTCCAGATATTTTCAGAACAACCTTTTAGTCTGAATATTCTTAATGCTTGAAGAAAATTTGTGTATGCATGTTTTTTTATTCCACCACTTTTACCCATTCAGTTTAAGTAGTTATTAATAAATTAAGGCTTTTTTTAAAATCTTACTGTTGAATTTTATAAACCTCTTAAAATATATCTTGACGCATGTGATGACCTCCAATTTATGACATAGGGACCAAACAAAAATGGCCACAAGCTGCAGTGAATGCTGTTGACTCAAGTCCAGCAGAAATGTCCAGTAAACATGATTGAACTAAAAATCAGTATAGACAGGGATTCAAATGTATTGCTGATACAGTGTCAAGAAAAGGATGCTAAATTGACGAGTCATTGCAACATTATGTGGTAGATACTTAAAAGAGCACACCTGATTGAATAGTACAGGCAAATATATGCATAATTTTGTATCAGGTTAAAAAATGAATAACTAAAGACTGTTTCTACATAGAATGTGAATATTACAGCATTATTCCTCCATCAATTTACATACTAAAGGCTATTTTCTCACCTAAACTTATAGTAATGTTTAAAAACAACTGTAACAGGAAAGCCAAAAGGTATGTATTTTGTTGGTGTTGTTGCAATATTTAAAATTTAGGAAATAGTTACAAACACTAAACATTTTTTCCTTCTAATGCTGCTGTTTTACAAAAGCAAATCTTCCACTGAAGAAATAAAAATATTTTTGCTTACAGTTTCAAACAACTTATTTTTTAATGCCTTTGGTAAGCATTTGTTCTTGATATGTTGCTGTTTTTGCAAGCATCTTTTATATTTGGCACAAACGAGACTAGTCCAACTGTTCTAAATGTGTGTTTATGGTATAATTATGTATTGTATTGTTGGAGGAAAAAAAAAACATGAGCCGGTAGCTTTCTATATTGGTAATTGCAATGTGATAATAAGCTTTTTTGAAGGTTTGTCATCATAACCTAGGGGTTAACCTAGGGGTTAAAATTATATGCTCTCTCCAAATTTTCTAAAGTTGATGTCTTAATGGGTTATTTCTAGGCTACCAAAAATAACATGCATATAACCAGTTGCATTGTTTTGCAAATTCTGCTTTGTTCTAATTTCATTTTTTTCTTTGTAAATGGACAGCCTTGTTCGTGCTGTTCTTTTCCCCCATCTCACTTTAGCAATGCAGTTATGAAAACAGCAAAACCAAAGATTTGTATCTTAGTCCTAGCATAAGTTCACAAAGGGGTACTTAAATTCCCACTGATGGTGTTAGATCTGTGTTTTTTTTTTCCAGTTGCACTGTGTTAATTGTATATAATAAGATAATTAAAACAATGGTAAGGAAATGAGTGCAAATGAACATAGTTTTTTTTTTTTGGTCGTCAGGTACAGCACAGGGCTTGAGTATTTTAATTTAATTGCCAGGAAATTATTGACCTGCTTTCTTTGCAATAAGGTCATAGTCTACTGCTGTGAATGTTTTATTTCTCTGGTTTTGTGCGTTGTATTTGTATAGCAGAGGTATCAGTTGGAAAGCTTTTAAAATCTATGCAAGCTATTTCTGTTTGAAGTAGTAAGTTTGTTTTCTTTTGTATTTTTCCCTCCCCATGATTACTCTGTCACCAATGTAACTGCTTGTATTTGAGTAGTTATAATAAATATTTGAGTAGTTAAAATAAAAAGAAGTTGATGAAATCTGTTGATTGCTGATCCCGTCCTTTAGCATTTTAGAAATGTTTGGGCTTAAATAAGGCTCTTATCTCTAATGCATCATTGGGCAGAATAATTCAAAATATTTCAAAACACTATTAGAACTATAGACTGCAAATTGCTGCTTCATCAGCCTGTCACCTGCTGGCAGTCTGCCTGGGATGGACGAACAGCTATTTGCGAATTGATCTAAACCATGTGTGTTGGACAGTGTGAGCTGAGATACGTGCTGTGTTAAGGACTCAGAAGCCTTCAACAAAGCTGGATAGTCTTGCTCAAAACAACCACAAAAAAAGAGACCAAGATGGTTTAAAATATATATTTAAGTAATTGAAATTAACTGTCTTTAGTATGATGAAAGCATTTTGGAACTGCATGCTTGTTCTTAGTATTTTTGTCTTTAAGTTTGGTGATGATTTTGCATATTTTGGCTGCAAGTAATCAGTGCCTCTAGCAAAGAGTAAAGATTAAATGGTTAAAAATTACAAAATTATTTTTTTTACTTTTTACATCTGGTCAATCTCTTTAATGTTTAATTAAAAATTTATAAGAATTTTATTGTGGAATAAAAGAAAATCAGATGTATTCCTCATGTATATAAAAGACATAAATAGGGATTATTTTTTTTTTCCTCAGTTGATTTTCAGCTTTTGAGCTGCAGTTTTACTCTTGTGATTTTTTGGGACTTGCTGGCTCAGGCTTGTCATTTTAGACAGGTTTTGAGACGTGTTGATCTCATATGTTTCAATATGTTCTACAAATGCAATCCTAGGCAGTGAGGTCCTTCAGTGAAGACTTATTGTCATGGCAGTGTAGCTGTTTAAGGATATACCTAAGCAGTTATCCTTTGGTGTCATTGCTGGTTCTTTCTGTTTCTCCTTGCTCTGATGAATTTCAGAATTTATGGCTGTCATTATAGGTGTGAAGAACACCTTTTCATGGTTCCAGTTTTCATATTTGATATTCAGTTCTTATGGCTGTGCAATAATTTAGTCTTAAACTGCACAGTGGTAAATACTGCTTTTCTAGTTCGGAATTTCAAGTTGAAGTATACTCTGTTATTGCTCATCCATTTTAGAATGTGTACTGAAGGAAATGAAGCTTTTAAAGTTATGTAGTATTACTATTCCTTCCTAATTAAAAATAATAATGGCCAATATTTGCACAAAATCAATACATTTTGACATAGCTACTTGAACAGCTTCATGAGGAGAGAGAAGCTGCTTGTGGCCCTCGTTTGGGCAGTGTACATGTGCTGCAAGGCATGCTTTCATATCAGATGAAAACAACAGCAAGAAAAGAAAATTCACAGTGAGGTAAGTCAGACACTGTTGCAGGTTCTGCAGGGGTGATGTGTCTATCTACATCCTCGAAATAAAGCTGGGAAGAATGTCTTTTTTTTTCCTATGAGTAATTTAATGATTTCTTCTTATTCTCTTAGAATGATGAGAATGTGTCACTCCAGGACATCACACTCTCAATTCCATCCAGTCCAGAACCAGAAGAACCTGAGCCAACTTACATTAAGGTAAATGACACTGATTCACTGTCCAGAATAGATACTTGTTTGTAAAAAGAAAATTTTTATCACTGAAGTAGTGTGCATCTATTCAAATCTATTTTGTCAAATCAAATTCTGTTAAAATGAAAGGATTTATTTGACCTTCTGAAATACTGACTAATACCAGTACAGTTTAAATAATTAAAAATAACTTTTGATACTTGTAGCAGTTGTGGCGAATTAAACTGTAGAATAACATCTTTCAAGATTTTTCTCAATTTGGTAACTGTTAGAATTTGAAAAGGCAATTTTTGCTAATGACAATTTTTGCTTTGAAGTGTAATCATACCATAATTGTCATTACATTCTGTATTTCATGAGACGCTGTTGACTTATGCTTCAGTTTAAAATATCATTCCTCTAAAGCATGTTTTTCCTGAAATACTGCAGGTATAGCAAACATAAGAACTTAAAAATTAACAGAATGAACACCACAAAATCAAAGTTGTATTTTTGTTTTAGAATGGGTATTACAGAGAGAAGCAATCACAATGGTTATTCTAGAAAGGATCATCTTTTATGGTCACAGACTTGTGCTTCCTACAGTGTTGAAGTTTTATGGAATTGCTGGAAGCTCCTACTGTAAAGTCAATATAGAAAGATCACTAATCCTACACTACAGTAGGAGAATAATACTTGTTGAGGAGATAATGAAGTTAAAAATATATTTTGAAAGGGAAGAAGACTTACAGTCCGATTTCTGTTTGAAGGTCACTTGTCCAAATCCTGATTTCAGGGTTTAAGAGGTTTGCCAAAACCATAGATCTATATACATGATCCTTTAACAATCCTGATTTCTACATTATTAACGTTTCATTTAGGGCTTATTTTCTCTTGAACTATTTGTCTGATACATTAGTTGTGCTTGTACAGCCATCTCCCTCACAATCTTAGTTTTAAATTCTAAAGGAAAATATATTGGTTTTTAACTCCATAGCAAAAAACAAAAGCTAGGTTTAGCTGACACTTTGAATTGTCATTTCCTTAATCAAAGTTAGCATATGGTTTAGAAAAACTCCACAAGAAACCCATCTGGATGCTGTCCTAAAGCAGTAACTAATAACATTTAGTGAAAATGAAAGAGTAGATGTATGCTACTGAATGATAGAACACCCCTCAACGTATGGCCTGGCTATAATGGCATAGCTGTGAAATATGTTAAGATTACCATGTGATGAGAAATATTTTTTGTTTTGAAATCAAACTTGCATATATCTCACTTTTAATTTCCTGAACCGTACATGACTTAAATTTGTCAGTTTCTAGTAGGATGAATTCAAATAAATTCAGCTGTTTGCGTTCTGGGGGCCCCAGAGGTGAATGCAGTATTCCAGGTGGGGTATCATGATAGCGGGGTAGAGGGACGCAGAATCATGTCCATGGACCTGCTGGCCACGCTGTTTTTGATACAGCCCAGGATGCAATTGGCTTTCTGGGCTGCAAGTACACATGGCCAGCTCATGTTTGGGCTTTCATTCACCAGTACCCCAAGTCCTCCTCTGCAGGGCTGCTCTCTATCTACTCATCACACAGCTTGTTATTGCTGTTTGAGATTGCCCTGACCAAGCACAGGACCTTATGCTTAGCATTGTTGAACTTCAAGAGGTTTACACGAGCCAACCTGTCAAGCCTGTCAAAGATCCTCTGGATGGCATCCCTTCCATGCGAAGTGTCAGCACCACCACACAGCCCGGTGTTGCTGGCAAACGTGCTGAGAGTGCTCTCAGTCCCACTGACCATGTTGCCAACAAAGACACTGCTAGGGCTCCATGAACACCTGAAGTAGCATGTCCTGTAGAGGTGTTGAGTTAGGTTGTATAGCCCACATGGAAAACTTTGTATTGCCCCATGTTCTGTTGCAGACAGAAGATTTGGTGAATGAGATCAGGAAGCTTAAAGATGAACTGAAGAAAAAGGATGAAACAATCAACCAATTAGAGCATCAACTTGTAAGTATAATGTTAAATGCGTAACAAAATCCCTACTGCAGAGTGCAAGATTAATAGGTAATTCTTACAAAGGATTTAAGAGAGCTAAACTTCTGACTTTGACAATTTTGGTCGATTTTGGTGGGGATCTTTAATTCAGTAGGGCCAGTCATGATTTTTTGTTTAATATTGGGGTGACCAAATAAAAGTTACGTCTCTGAAACTAGGGGACGCTTATCATAAATCATGTCCAGATAAACACAGATATTCTCAGGCAAAATTATTTTATGCCTCTTCACTTTTAGTTCCTGTTCAAAGTAAACTTTGGGTTTTGCCATGTATATTTCTGCATTTGGTTCCAGCAAACTAGTCTGTTCTGACAATTCTTTCAAAATAGTCCCATGTTCTCAAGCCATTTTCTGAAGCTGTTTTAGACAAATTGCTTTTTGAATTTACTTGAAACTCATTGATTGATCTTGTCACAACCAAAATGACAAAGTAGCATGGAGGGGAGGGTATGATGTCACTTAAATGTATTTTGAGCTTTAGAAGAACATTACAAATAGATTTCTGTGATGGGAATAGCTTTTTCTTTGTGATTTCCTGTGCAGTCCATGCCATTTTCCATGGCTAATGAGACTCTAGCTGCTTTCATAACCCTTTTTAAATTAATGGTAGTGAAACTTAATTCACACTATAGGATGTGTTATGACATTGGATATGAAATTTCATTTTATAATAATTTTCATAAGTCCCCATGCACCTTCCTTTTGTTAAATGGTAGAAACATTTATGTTTCAATTTTGTCTCGATATATAAAGTGACTATTTTGAATATACTGTTACCTACCTGTTTATCTTCTTGATAATTGCAGCTATTTGCAATGACTGCATTTTTGTGCATATGCATATGTATGATCCACGTCTCTCAAGTACCCTCCTGAGAGGGAGATGTAGTCCTGGAGAATTAGTTGTTAGATAAGCAATTAACACTAGACCAATACTCTATTTGTATCAATACAAAATAAACGTGGTATTGAGTACTGGGCCTCAATGGTGCTTTTCAAGAATCTTACCTAGTTGTTTTCTAACAAATTCTCCTTTCGCTTTCTTCGGGGGTTAAGGCCACTAGATGTAACTGCCAGAGAGACAACCAAAAACCTTCAGGGGCAACATCTGTGTGCGCTGATAAATTTACACAAACCTCCTGGAGAAGGAGCTCTGTGAGTAAAACTTGTCATTCCTTCTTGGGTATTACTTTGTATTTCTCTCCCCAGTTTTATTCTTAATTGTATTACACAAGTTGGCAGGCCTTATTTAAGAGGTTATACTCTCTAATTAGTGTTCTATTCATACATCCTTACTGCTGTGCCTACCGTACACATTCTTTTGCTGACCTTTTCTTATTTATAAGTTTATTACAAACTTTTATTTTAAAATATATAACTGAATTTAGAATTCTGTACTTAATCATATTTTGCGCTATTTATGTTACAGGCAGCCCAAGCTGTATATCTAAGCATACATTAAGACATTTTCCTATTTTGATTTTCAAGTCATAGGTATTCATATCTGTTTTTCGTTGCTGAAGTTTCATTGCTGCTGTGCACATGTTTGAAGAAAAGTAACAGTGTATTCTAACTCTCAGTCCCTGAATGTAAAAAACAACAACAACAGAAAAGTTAGTATTTTTTTTCAATCATTTATTTGAAGAACTTAGCTTTTTCAAAAAATAACTGGGTGAAAATCACTTTGACAAAGGGCATGTTCATTCCGGTATGTTGTTGCATGGATCATATTTGCTTCCATTATACAACATGCAACATTGTTAAATTCTTCAAGGATCAGTAACGGAACACTTAAGATGATGTGAGGGGAGGCAATACTTTTGATATTAAATAATAAAGAAATGTGTTTGAACGAGGCTTTTATCAGTCACCAGCAAATAGTCTTCAGATCATAATCTTGCAGCTACTGCTTCTAGAGAGAGAATCCTGAGAGATTTCTTTGGAAGATTAAAAATGGATTAGAATTCTTGTTATTCTTGTTTCCTTTTAGCCTACCACTAGTTATTTGATGTCAGATTGTAGTAAAGATGGATTGCCACTGCTGGCCTTCTAAAACTATTCTTTTAAATATCTAGTGCTAGGATAGGAATACCACCACAGGGTATGATTAGCAGTTGCTAGCAAACACTTGTTTCCTGTTGAGGCCTAGCTTTTCAACATCTTATCTAGAAAGCACGCAGAGTAAAGAGAACATAACTATCTCTTAGTTTGCTTTGGCACCTTCGTTCCAGTAAGTAAGTGTAATATCTTTAATGTTTGTTCCATTCTGTTATCCTTTGTCTTTGGAGCTCTTGTATTATTTCGTTTTCCCAGGTTTTAATTTCATCTATGACACTTAATTTCATCTGCAACAATAACAGAATGTTTTTCTGCAATGATACTGAGCCTAAGTTAGTGGTTGTTGTTGGTGGTCCCTTTTTTCCAATCTCATTTTCAGTGTAAATTCAGAGACAGATTAGTAACTATTAAAAGTTAATTGCTAACTGCAGAAGCTTCAGTTTGAGCAACCTGTATTACTAATTTGTAAGACAAAGATATTGGAGGAGATGGAGAATGGGAGGAAGCTCAGACATTAAATCTCAGGTAAAGGATTCATTTTAACCCCATTATCTCTTCAATCAAGGTGAAGTACACTCCTTTGAATTTATTCAGTACTTTTGCTTGAAAACACACTATTGTCATATGGAAATTAATTCAGGTTAAGTGAGAATATCTTTTTAAATAAAAAAGGGCTAACCAGTATGTTCCTGGTTGGGTGTGTTTTTATATGTGTATATGTATACACATAACAAACCTCTCAGTATTTTTATCTTCACATGTGAAATTTCTCAGGACAATTGATAGTGGAATTGGAAAATGCAAAGTATTGACAAATATTCAAAATAAACTGCTTTTCAGGAACTGTTATTTGTAAATAATAGCTCAAAAAGTTTTTGGGCAGAATGCATACAGAATGACTCCATGAAACTTAAAAGCAAATGATAAGACATAAACAAACAAACAAACAAACAAAAAAATTGATAGTAGCTACTTAAGGCAGGATTTCTCAAAGGGCAGCAGTTTTGCTGCTGTAGCCAAATTCCAGTTCTAATAATTAGACCTCAGTTTTCTGGTTTAATAGTTCCTCTGCTGTATGCTTTATTGCAAGGTTTAATATAAGTAGAATAAATGTAGATAAAGCCTCGACATGAAGTCATTGTTGATCTGGAACCCAATAAAATGTCACTTGCGCTGGAAAGCAGAAGTAAGCTACATTTTCTTGAGAGATAAACTTTATTCTGACAGTTTACAAATTCTAGTAGAACTCACACTGTGTGTAAATTTGTGAAGCATAAATAAGTCCTTGAACGTACGTAGTAACTTTTTCAAGAAATACTTCCAGAAATGTGCTTAACAAACTTTGTTAATGTAGTGGTATATAACGAATAATTGCTGGAATAAGCTAGAGAATAGTGAGAGTGGAAATCAGCTATTACAAGATCTCAGAAATTTAAGACCATGTTAATTGCAGTAATTTATTGCAGTTTTACTCTCTACTTAAAATAGCTAATATTCATGATTGCTTCATGGTTTTCCTAGTGAATAGACACGTAAGTATCATTAAATGTATCCTTTCAACATTTTTATATTAACAGTTTGTTTATTACCAGATACAGTTCTAGAAAATGGCCCATATTGATGTGAAAATGAATTCGGGGTTATTCTTAATAGAGACCGCAAACTTTTTGAAAGTACTTCGGGGGGGGGGGGGGGCAAGGGTTATATTTAGAAGTAAATATTTACATAAATGTGAGCTGTGTAACTTTAGGTTAATTCTTCAAAGCTGTTTTGAAATGTTTTGAAAACTGGGCATATTAAAATTTAATAGCTACTTCTTGCCTGGTCACAGTCTGGTTGTTACATAGTACGTCTTGTGTCCTGCAAGTATGCTAAAAACTGCATTATATAATTTCTGATTGTGTATATAGACGATGATAATTTAGAGGCAACCATTCTTTTTGGTTAGCCATCCTCAGAATAAAGTCTTGTGCAGGTATTGACTGCCAGCATAGAGCATGACACGTCTAGATGGATTTTTATATCCATCTCTTACACTGAATTCACTTCTAGTCAATATATTCCTTCTGTTTAACGATCATGAGAATAATACAAATAAAAACTTGATGGAAATTTTGTATACAAATCTACCTCAGGAATTTTATGTTGATGGAGAAAGCTTACAGGGAGAAAAATATGAGCATCTGTTACCACAATTGTCTTGCATGTTTTGCAGCATTGTTTTTGTAATACAAAATAATGAAAGATACTGAGATTTTAAAGGTACTAGGGGGTTAGATGTCTTCTGTTTCTGTTGTCAAGTTATTTGATGTCTTGAACTAGAAAAGTTGTTTGCAGATGCTGAGAAGTACATTAAGCTAACTATAAACCCCTGAATTTGGATGACAATGCCTGTAAAAAAAAAATAAAATTCTAGCCCTGAGGTCCAGTTCCGTATCAGAACATGGTTCAGGTGCTCTCCTGTGCCTTGAAACAGTCAATAGTAACACTAAGAGATGACTTTCTCCTCTGTCTCAGAGTAGCAAGTGGTGATGAGATTTATTTTGCTTCTTAAAGGTTATATAAAATTCACTCTTGCCTCTGGTAAAACAGCAATAGAAAAAGTCAGTGTGTACAGGAGCATGCATAGTCTTGTTCTTTGCTACACCTCTTTTCTACTTCTGTGCTGAGATATTCTTTACCTTCCATTAGTGTATTGTTCCAGCTGCTTGTTCCAAAGCCTTTCACATCAGCTGTTTCGGTGAACCTTCATAATGCTTTGGTTGTCTTTGTATTGTTGTCTTTGAGTATTTTCTTCCCTGAGCTATAAATTTTCAGTATGCTTTGACTCTGCAACTTTAAATTTCCAGGTATTGAAGCCTAGTTGCTACGCAAGTGTTTATCTTTACATTTGGCATAGGTTTCTCCCATTGTCCAGCACTTCTCTGTTGTGCTGTTCACTTGCTGATCTGTTTTAATATACTAAAAAAGACTAATGCATGTACTTCCTTGGCAACACAGTACCATGACTGGACTAGATAGTCTTGTTGTGCATCTGCTTCTTGCTTTGTTACGGTGATGCTGCATGACATGTGCAGAGCAGAGGTCCTTTAAATCTTTCACAGCGGTTCTTGTTTGTTCAGTCTAAAACCAGCACATAAAACTTGATGTTCTGTACTTCCAAAAATACAATGGCATGTCAGAGCTGCTCATTTATAATCTTCCTGGGTGTCAGGCTAGCAAAAGGAAACAGCTGCAAAAACATTTTGTTTGCATTGATACTTGGAATATGTCATTGTAAATCTGTTCATGAGGTGGTGCTCTGAGTTTGTATGGGGCAGCTGGCAATGCTAGGTGAGACAGCAAAGATAGACATGGGGATAAAAGTGGATTTTTCCTGCATTTGTTTCTGTAACAGGAAAGACATTTTAAAGCAGTAGTGGTTTGGATATTGGTGTATCCTTGGAAAAATAGCTGCAGTGGTTGGCTGTTGGTCGAAGACTACTATGCAGCAGTACCTTAGAACTATTTCTCTTGTCCTGCTCTGGCAAAAGCAATTGCTTTTATTCATGTGATTGCTTATTCTAAGGTTGAGGTCTCTTCCTAGCAATGGAGAACTCTGGCCTTAATATCTTTGTAGTAGCATTTTTCTAAAATCGAATTCTCCTGGCCCCCACATAGTTTTGCAGTGCAGTAAAGGTCAAAACTTCAGGGTCAAAGGTTTTAGCAGCAATGATAAAATTCATCAGGTTCTGTGAAAAATGTTCATCACTTTGTTGTGGTTTGTAGGCTGCTTGATTTCAATTAGTCTTGTTTTCCCACACTTTTCCTGAATATTTTGCCTGGTACTAAATTCTGAGTCACTTTTCTGTTGGGATGTTTTTGTTGTTTCACAATTTCAATATCTGGGAAATGAGAGGAATGGGACTTAAGTTTAGGGCCTGGATGCACATAACAGCTGAGGGGAGGAACTGTGGGGACTGCTGTCTAACATTGAAGTGCAAGTGTAAAGACCTGCATCACACTAAGCTTCAGAACCCAGAAGAATACTATTGTTTTTTGCACTTCTGCATAATTCATTTTTTAAATAAACACTTAGGTAAGTAGTGTTCTCATCTTTCAATT
The DNA here is from genome assembly GCF_011077185.1 of Oxyura jamaicensis. NCBI lineage: Eukaryota > Metazoa > Chordata > Aves > Anseriformes > Anatidae > Oxyura > Oxyura jamaicensis. Next base: position 7,305,293 of record NC_048898.1, read on the forward strand.
CTAGCATTGTTTGCCTATTGGTTTTAGAGGCTCTTTAATAGTCACACAACAAAGGTTGTTATTCACATTTCTTCCCTATATTCATTAGGAAACTACTATTTTCTGTGTGTTTAAAATATATGCCATAATCTAGGAGACACATTTATTTGTGTGTATGTGTTTTTTTCCTGTTCTTTGGATTTCTTGGGAGCATCAGCATATGTTTGACTAATGGGGGAGTGAATGTGAGTCATTCTAGAAAGAAGAAAGTTTTGTAGATTTCTTTGCTGAAGTTCTGTAAAATGCTATTAAAAGTAATCTTTTCATAAGCCAGCCTTACTGTCAGATACCCCTCTCTTAATGTATTTAGAGGATCAGTACAACCTTTATCCTTTGTAGAAAATAAATAAGAAATCAACTTTTTAATACCCACACTAATACATTCCCAACACTGTATTTCTTGTTCCTTCCATATTCAGTTCCACTGATGTTAATTTTTAATTACTTCGTTTAATGTACAATTAGACAATGCTTTTATTATTTCTACAAAGGAGAAATCTAGCTTTTATTTGAGACTGACCTGCATGGAGCAATGTAATCTCTGAAGACTGCTGCCAGAGGAATAGCTGGTTCTGCTTCTCAGCTTATAGAATGTTCTTTGGCATCAGCGAGAAGGGAACTGAACCATGTCTGGAGAGCAGTTTAGCAGGCAAAACACTGAAAGAAGTTATTTGCCCTTTCTTCATTTACTTCTCCAGTCAATGAGTAGTGATTAAATACCATGAAGAATTACAGAGAAGACCATTTAGGGCTGTGCTTTGAAGTGCTAATATAGATGCTTAAAAAGTACTGGAATGTATCAAGACATCTTCTTTGCTTTTACAATAATATCTTAAATTTTGTAGATCAGCTGGCTTGTACTTGCCTTAATCCCTTTCTTTAAAGAAAGAAAGAGAATATAAAATTTTCACCACTCCTCTTAATTCAATGCCTTAATGTGAAAGAAATCTAACAGGAAAAAAACAACCACCACCAATGACAAAAAAAAAAAACATTGCCACACTGAAGAGGTCTTCAGAAGATCAGACCTGTACCTGATGATACTGGAGATTGTGTTATGTTTAGAGAATGGGAAGAATTCCTAGTTGTTCCTCCACCATGATACGATAAAATGTGAGCAAACTACTACAAGCTGGCCTGAGAAATGTAGTCTTCTTTTGTACAGTGCTGTGGGAATCTAAAACTTTTGTTAATCTCATCAATCACTAATCAGTTCATCTTGTTTTTAGGAATATATCTGTTTTTTAATACAATATATTATGTTGTTTTGTAATACAACTTAACTGAAACTAGTTATGTTCTTTCGTGGAGCAGTCTAAAAATTGTGTGAATGTTGATAACTACTGATGGAGGACTGTAAGAACATGATAAATAATATCTCCATCTAGAGATAATTTGATTAAAAAAAAATCCCATAAAATTTCTTTCAAGTAATTGTTTTGTCTCAGCTTCTGACGAATAAAGAAATCTTCTCATCTTCTTTTTTTCTTTATTTCCTGTTCTAGTTCGTGTTCTAGCTTACAAAATTCAAGACTTGATTTAAATGGGATGCATTAAGTTATGTCTTAACAGAAATGAAACTTGGAGTAATGATGAATACAATCTAATTAGAAGAAGACAAGTTGTAGTTCAGGGGAATGTTTAAACTTCTGCTAGGATAAATAAAAGAATATTTGGTAGGATAAACACAAGCAGAATATTTTTGTAGAAATTTGCTTAATATTCTGTTAAAAGAAGCATGGAAATAAAATACTGCTGAATTATTTGCCCAGCCTTGGACAAAGGACAATATGACGTGCAACTGATAGGCCAGCAGAGAAGCAAGAGGAGAGGGGCAGACTGTGTTCCTGTCACTTCTGATAGAGATGTTTGTTCAGATGTGTTATACCTGCTATATGAGGGAATGCTACAAATGGCTGCTGTTTGTAGGTTACTGGTAGCCAGGAAGCAATGGCAGTCCTTATTCTCAGCACCAGTATTCCTGAACCTGCTGAAACAGACGTTTTAAACCGGTAAACAAAGGGACTGTAAAGATTTAAACCTGTCTTGCTAAAATACGAAATCAAGATTGTCTATTTTAAAAGGGTAATTCCAGCTTGGGTAGGTTTCCTTTAAAGGAAAAAAAAAATATAATCTACGTAAAGTTACTTTTCCTTGGGTCGCTTCTTCGTTTATCTGAAACATCTGACAGCCAAGCCTTGCATGTCATTGACATACATAGTCACAATTCTCTGATTCTGTAGAAGAAAGCTCAAGCTCCTAAAACGAAATGCGAAGAAAGCATTTAAATGTCACGTCTCCTCTTTCACATTCAATAATACTATCAAAATGCACCAGGCTTTGCTAGGAAATGTTTTCTGAGATAGAATCTTTTTGTTGTAAACTGAAACCGATTGGTTTCCCAGTGGATTGGTGTTGTTAACCCATGTACTAATCAGTGAGACATTTTAAAAACACTTTTGAAAGCTATGAAAACAACAATTATAGCATCCATTTTAACACAAAAAGTTCAGCTCCTATATTTCTCCCTTGAAAATATATTTAACAGAAATTTGTACATATATATTGAATGAAAATGGATGTGTATAAGACTTCTGGCTAGTCTAGGGCATTGTAATGTGGACTTTAAGGCTGCCTTAAAGTGGCAAAACTGTGAATATAACGATGCCTTTCTGGGGGAAAACAGAAAAGGTTGGTGTGGCTTTTTGGTGTCTTGTAATTCCCTGTTCTCTTTTTTTATTATACTTCTCCCCCTCTCTCTTTCTGCACAGGGTGGGTATTCTGCTCCCTCCTTCTCTCCCTGGCAGGGCTCATTCCAGGGCATCCCTCGGACTGTTCCACCGCACCGCAGACAGAGTGAGTCTGTACCTCTCACTCATCTCCCTCACTGTGTTCCAGTAGAAGCTTTCCCTTTGCACGCACTGTTCATCTCGTAGCATCCTCCTTTTTCAGGCAGATTTACAGACATACACAACAGTCTGTGGCTAACCAAATTGCTTCCTTCACCCAGCATATAAGCAGCTACAACTTATAGCTTTATAACAGATATTAAATGCTGATTTACTTCAGCATTTCCTCAGGCAAAACCAAATAGGCCCCTGTTTCCTGTCTCGTCTTAACATAAGTCTTGCTTGCTGCGTTTTTCCCTTTTTCATGGCTGTAATATACTCTCCTATTTGTGTGTTCTGTTTGCTCATGAGTCTGCATGTATGCATATGTGGATGTATTTACATAAATAAGTTGTGGAAATACTTAAAAATATTGGTGAGAAAAGTGTAGTTGTCGTTGCCTCTCACAAGAAGTTTTCTTAACTTACAGAATGGCTTTCCTGAAACTAGTATTTTTTTCCTGATGATGTTATTGTAAAAAGACTTCTAATACATTGAAGTGGCTGTTGCAAAACCTGCATGATTTGCTAACATTGCTTTTGTGCTTGCTATAATATGGGCTGTTTTAAGATGCTTTTGTTCTCTTGGCCTGGATCTGCAAAACAAGACAATTGCTGATTTTAAAAATGTGTGTTTACATAATCGTAGAGAAATGGTAAGTCTTATTTTGTGCTTGGGTATTGCATTGTAAATGGATAATTGTTCAGAGAAATATAACTGGTTAATAAAGCTGAAGTTATATTTTTAAAACTTACTGTAATTTGAAAATTACAGTGTTTGCTTAGCAATGTCCAAGAGTGTATTTGGACAGGAAATACAGTAAAATTATGGAAACACTAAGATTTCCAGGCCCAGCGGAGATCTGAAGAATAAGCTGCACCTTGGAAAACTAAGCTTACATCTATTTCATTATTTGAAATAATACTAATGATTATTTCAAATGCAAGAAGAAAAATATTGTAAAATATCTCAAATTGTATTTCAAATACTCTCTTGACGTTTCTGCGACAATATTCATGTAATCAACTCACCAGGAATGCACTCTGTGTTTCATAGGCTTTTCTCTATGCCATAGAGGGATTTGCTTTGTTTCTGTGTGTGCGTATGTGTAAGTGTAATGAATGTAGAACCCCAAAAGCTGATCATCATGTGGTCTGTTTCTGGCTGGCCATAGCACAGCGTAGCTAGTTTGCTGTCCTGTCAGCAGAGAAATAATTTGAAAATAGGTATTACATCTGAGGAACATATAAATACTATGTTTTTGGAGCTTACCAATCATAGTCAACATGGGATGGTGCTGTCCAAGCTGCCAGATGTGTGCCTCTGTCACATCATTCACTCTGACTGTTTTTCAAAGAAGAAAACTTTTGCTAATCTTGTACCAGTTCTGAGCCCTGACTTCGTTCTTCCACCAACAGCAATAGCTTCTTTTTCAGGAACTCCATAGTGAACTTCCATTACTAAAGCTGGTTGATTTTTTTTAGTGTACGCTTATGTATTAAATTCTATGTATTAATATTAATGGAAATAAAGTAGGTTAAAATTGATATGATTAACCTCACTGGACTAATCAACCTAAACTCTAATTGCTGCTCAGCAAAATGTTTTTATAATGGTTTCTAACATTTTTATTTGTGTAAGTATTTATCTTTTTTTTATCAAGGCTGAGAAAAAAATGAAATATAAATTAAGAGGCATGTTGGAAGTTCATCTGATATGCACAAGATCAGGGACTTACTTTTTTTTTTTTTCTTAGAGCAGGGTCCCATTAGGTAGCATACTACTAGAATTATCATTAGCATCCTTCTGTCCCCACACTACATCTTCCCTTGGTTTTGTGGTTTTAGGTCTCTGGTCTTTTGAGTTGGTAAGGAATGCTGAAGGTGGGGTTTTGAGGCAAGTGGTGAGCTGGGTGTCACCACTAAGAACAGGAAAAGCTTACAGTCAAATTAATGTTGTTTTGCAGTAATATAGGGAAGGTGTTGGGACCACAAAGGAATCGCAGTTTTGTTTGGCCATTTTTTCTGTCTGGAGATGCTGGAATTCAGGCACTTCTGTAAATTCTGCCCAAAGTCTGCATGAACTGGAACATAAGACATTCTGTCTCAACGTCAGGGAGCATTTCCTTACTGTACAGGTGATGGAGCACTGCCACGGGCTGCCCAGAGAGGTTGTAGAGTCTCGTCTTTAGGGATCTTCAAAAGCCATCTGGAGGTGGTGCTGGGCACCCTGCTTTGGGAGGCTCTGAGCAGGGCTTTGGCCCAGATGGCCTCCACAGGTCCCTGCCAACCCCAACTGTTCTGTGAGTCTGACAAGTTCAGGATTCCAAACCTAAAATAGCATCTGCACTTGTGAATGATGTAGGTTTCTTTCGTATGTTGTTGATATGTGATGGATACATAGAACACTTGCAAACACAGTAGATTGAGGGTATAGATCTCTAAACTGTTCATATTTAGTTGTTTACAGCAGCTGTAAAAGTATATCTTATACAGGACAGGTAATATCTCCCTGCTACGTAATATTATAATACGGTCATGTATACAATTCTGTTAGCACCAGTTACAGGGTTAGGGTGCCTACTGCTTAAGTTGACCTAAGAACCCGCTGTAACACTATGTTACTGTGCTTTGGAATTGGGCACTGTGTTTTGTAACTTTAATGAGAACTATTTTTGTAATACTTCATGTTGTTTCAATAGCCTGAGAAACAATTCAGCATTTTATATTTCATAAACGTTTCCCCAATAACACAATTTCATTCTTGAAAAAATAAAAATAAAAATCTAAGTATATTTTTTATTCTTATAATTTGTATTGAACTCAGCTCTTATGCTGTGCTGTGTTCCTTTTTTTTTTTTCTTGGTAATAGGATATAACTTGATGACATGGCAAACTTTCTTTAATACCACTTGAAACTTTTGTGTTTGCCAACTTTTATATTTGTATTCTGGAGCTTTAATGACACAGCTCTAGAAATTCACCATGTAGAATACATATTTTCAATGAACTGACTACAAACTGTTGAAATTCAAGAATATTATACCAGTTTCTGTAGACACCTAACCCCAAGTACTTCTTCCATGCAGAAACAGATGAAAGCTGTTTTGTGGCTCACCTCCAGAACTGCAGTTCACATCTGTTTATTATGTACTTTGTGGGAAAATTATTTAGAGCTTTTCTACATAAGCATTACAAATAAAGGTAATTTAATTCTAGCAGGTGAGATACAGATTTTTATCACAAACAAGTAAGCTGCTGTATGCATGTTGATTATAAATCAGGTGCGTGTTTACTTTTCCATGCAATTTTTTAAACCAGGGTATATTGCTTAACATTATGTTGTCTTTCTGTGATTAATCTAAGACTTAATTGACCAATTCATGTTCTTGATATGGTGTGCAAAGAGTTAATGTTAGGAGAACAAATTTGCCTCAGAGAACTACCTTGGAAGTTCTATGACCCTTATGTGAAGAGTGACAAATTATTAAAAATGTCCTGGAATGATTATACTGTTGTCCTTTTTATATATGTATTTGTGCTGTGAGAGATTAGTGTGCAGCTTGGACTACAGTGGAAATGTTTCTTGTACCTAATTAGTTGTATTTGCAAACAAAACTCAATTTAATGTGTGGTCATAATTTTGTTTGTTGCACATATATCTGAGTTTATGGATGAAATACCTGCCTTGATGTAGCTATATATAATTTCCAGTAATTTTTCTTTAAGACAATATTTTTCTTGTAGAAAGTTGTTCTTATATCCAGACTACACAGACAAAAGTTCATGCTGTGCCATATTACTACTTATTTTACTACCCTGTACAAGGGGGAATGATGGTTTGGAGAAGGGAAACACACACGCACCGCAACGCAACACAACCAAGCCCAGTAACAAAATATTAGGCTTGTTTTGTATTGTAGTTTGAGGTGATATAACATGCTGTAGAATGCTACTTCATGATTTTGGAATACAGGTATAGTACAGCTAGCTGGAAGAAAACAAAAAATATCCAAAATGAAAGTATTGACAAATGCTACAGATTTAAGGTGCAAAATCTTGGATGTTCGCCAGAGGTAGAAAATGACAGCTTTCCAGTGGAGCCTTCCAGCAAGGCTACATCTTCAAATGAAGGGCTGCGAAATGATAGTTTATCCTGTGCCATGGCAGTGAGATAAGGGATGTCAGGTTGATCAGAAACTGAAAAACTTACGGGACAAGAAGGTTTGTCTTCTTCATTGCTCCTTACCCCTTTCCAAAAAGTAGAAACTGATCAGAAAAAAAGGGATAGTTTGGAGTCTTCAGGCTCATGAGTGAGTTGCAAGGAAGATGGCTAAAGGCAACTAGGTCAAAATATGTAATACAATATATTTTATGACATTGCTATTCATTGTTAGATATCTAACGTGTATATACATGGATGCAGACATTTTTGATGTATACGTTTTTAATCATACACAAATTCTAGTTACTATTCTTAATGGTATTTGAAGTGTAAGAGATGAAATGTGTTAAAGACTTCATGTTTGAAGAACAAAGGTGTTCCGTGCAAGTCTTGCTATAAATACTGCTCGTACTTTATTACTTAAACACTGCTGCTATCTTTGTTTCTTGAAGATGGATTAAAAACAAGTGGGGGATGTGCTAATTGCAATTTAAATGATGAAAAGTTGCAGTTCTGTCATGGCAATTGCTCAATGTTTTGTCTTGGTCCTCTGACATCATTGTCCTTGTCTTTTTCTTGTCTCTGCTTTCCCATTATGCCATTGGCAAGGAGTTGAGAAGTTAGTCCATTACTTCTGTGATAAAGCGTGGTACAGTACAACTTCAGATTTCTTCCCATCTCCTCATGCATTTTCACTGTTTTTTTTTGCCCTGTGCATGATGCATGTCTATTGGAGATGTGCATGCAGTTCTGATTTTCCATAGCTTCGCTTCCTTCGTTCCTCAGAATACCACAGGGAGAAAATGTCTATATTTCATTCTGCAGAGTTATTGTATGGGGAATTGAGATGGGTATTCAGATTAGAGATACCAAATAACCAAAGCAAAACTGAAGGGAATTTTTACAGTAGGGATACTGCAGTGGCTGTTACTGTCATGGCCACACTGATACGAATATGTTACACTGGTCAAGTAGTTGTATCTGTATTGGCTTTTTGTTGGAAAACTATTTCAGTGGTTCAGTAATGAGTATTAATGGTAAACTTGTTTGCAGATGGGTTATTTTTCTCGGGATGATGAGAGAAACAAAAGAATCTTAGCCTAATGCGGTAGGAACTGTAATTTAGTCTTCTTGGTGCATCAGTATATCCAAGTCTTTAAAGCTCTTGCCATTACAGAAAAGACTGTTCTCTTTTCTTGTAAAAAAAGGAATGCATGCACAAAGCGTTTTGTTTAATGTATTTTGATTTTTGGGGAGAATTAATTTTCCTCAGTTGCATGGTACTAGGAAACGTTTTAGAGTTTAACTTCAGGTTTCAGGAGCATCACAAAGGAATGCAGGTGTTTTTGTCTCTCTGAATAGTTTACTTATATTTTTGTCCAATAAACACTCTTAGAATGACAGTCTACATCAAGCCATGATCAGTACCTCCCTGAAATATTATCTATGAAGAGTAGTTAGAGCAAGGCAGATGACAAACTTCTTTAAGACTTCCATGAAATAAAATATCCTTAGAAGGTGGAATGCTTCTTTCTATTCCCCCCTCCATCTTATAGTGGATTTCACCAAGTGCTAATCCTTCTGCTGGTGCTTTCACTACTACCTAGTCATAATTTATTAAGACTCCCTGATAACAAGCAAATTTCTGTGTAAGGCAAAGATGTGAACTATGGATGAAGATAATGCAGTCTTCAGTGTTGAATACCTTGTAAACATTTACCTGCATATTTTGGAAGTGTTGTGTTTCTGCTTTCACTGTAATCTGAATGGTAATGTGTAGCAAACTGGATGGACTTAGACTAAGTAGAAATTCAGTATTAGGAAACAGTACAGTACTTAAAACAACGTAGTGAAAGATAGCTGTAGTGCCCTCCTCATAATTCTGTGCGTGTAGCTGTGTACTACTTTTGAATTGCTAACTTCATGAAAATTATGCTGCTTAGACACTTTTAGGTTATGAAAGATAACGAGGAAAGTACGTAATTGGCTATTTTTCTATGTAAAGCATTAAATGCAAAATTGTCAAAATGGAAAAGCTCAAATATCACCTGTTCTGTTATCAAAACGAAATATCATTATAGAAACCTTGTTTCTTTGGTGTATTTCATTTTTCTATTAATTTCCTATACAAGTTTTAATTTTTTCTATAACTTAAATTTTTCATTTTGCTGATTAGTATAACCAGCATTATTTGATAAGAAGCTAGGATTTGTAGTGTCAAATAAATAATCTATTTTTTAAGACTGGTGTTTAGAGACTCTTTCTAGGTGAGGGGAAAAGTTTTTTGACAATGATTTTTATGTATTTGGATTTGACGCAATACTGCTTGCTATAAATTTAGTAATTTTTGCCTTCATTAGGATTAGAAAATCTGAGTTAAGTATTTATACAGTAATCAGGTATATATTGCTTTGGTTTCAGCTCTCATTTTTAGCAGTTCTGTTTTTGCAAGCATGGTCTCAAAACAATGAATCATCATGGCTAACATTTGTAACATTTGTCTGTCAACTTCTAAGATGGCGGGATAATGGTTTCTGTAAACCATTACATGCACACTGAAAAATTACAAAAAAAATTACAAAAATGTCAGGCTTCTTGTTTTAAGCTGTAATTCTTAAAATACAGAATTACTACTTGTGTTTATTGCCTCCCTTCTGTAGGATTGTTTGCTTAAGAAGGATAGCTCTGCATTTGACAGCACTCAAAAAAATAACGTAGTTCTGGCTAAGTGAGGAAAAATGCATTACTTCTGGAGTATTGTTTTGATATTCATTTGACACTTCTTAAAAATCTTTTTTCCTTCCTTCCAAAACAACCTGTATTCAGACTGCTCAACATGTTTGCACTTACTTGTCCATCACTCGCAGGTATCATTGGTCGAACTTAGATGTTACCTTTGCTTACAGGTAGAACTGGTTATACTAAGTGGAAAACACTCCAGTAAATCTGAATTAGATCAAGAAACCTTGGTATTTCTCCCATTACTATTAAACTTCTCTCTTGATGATGAACTTTCTGAGGATTTGATTTTCTGTAGTAATCCTGCTGAGTGAAAGATGAAAATCTAAAGAATATTGAGATACTCTCTCTTCCTAGAAATGACTTTGGCACGCACAATTACCATCACGTTCTCTCTGCGAATTCTAATAGCTAAAAAGACGATAGTTGGCTTTCCCATTTACAAGCTGAGGATAATTCAAGAGGGTGACTGAAGTGACATAATCCCTAAAGACAAACATTACTGATTTTTCACAGACTGTATTTCACTAGTAAACATGTTATAAATCTGTCTACTATGCCTATAAAATCTATCACTTTGTAAGAATTCAAGTAGGGAAAAGACTAGCTTGTTGTAGTTGAGTGTCTTTCCGTTATAAAGAAAATAATTCAAACCTGAAACTTGCTAAAAAGTATAGTTTAAAGTTTAATAGGTTTGGGGGTTTGCCATGCATTACTGATTTTTTAAAAATTATTCTTCCAAGATATGTGTACAAGTTTAAGGTCCAAGATGTGTTTGTACACACATGAATATTTTAGGTCTTTTTAGAGGGAAGAACAACGAAAATGTAGAAATGACCCGAAAGAGGTATTGGCAATTCTTTTATCTGATTCTAGAATGTCTCTTCTGGCAAAATGTAAAGGCTTCATCAAGTTTTCTTTATCTCCTTGGTTATTAGAGTGGTAGTATATATCTCTAGCTTCACATGTGCTTTGTACAGTTTTGTTGAAGATGATTTCTTTATCACTCCATTTGAATTCACTTCAAGATAAAATGGTTGCCTAAATCTGTTCAGTGACCTAATTACAGCATGCCTGTATCCAATTTTCTGACCTTGGTTAGGTGAGGAAAATGCACCGTAAGTGCACCTGGTCCATTAAACTCCTTTCCTGCCTGTACAGTGTGTAGCACCGATGAAAGTTTTGAGACAGCTAGCTTGAGTGTGCAGTGAATAGAAATTAAAGGATGGATACAGTCTGATAACAGTTGCATTTGTTTAAGAACTTGAGTCAGAATTTGATCAGTATTTGTGTCATTCTTAGGATGTACTGCAGACTAGGGCAAAGCCATCAACCAAGCCTTCTTTATTTTCTTACTTTAAGCTAATACATTTTTTCTGGTCTTTATGTTGCTGTGTATTTCAGTGATGGTTTAACTTTTCACCTAAGTTACAAATCACATTTGTACATGTCCCATGAACCATCCTGTTTTATCAAGTTGAAATTTTGATTTTAAAAAAGATATACAGCTGTTATCAAGCATCCAGTCAGCATACTTTTGGGTTCAGAATGTTATCTGGAGTTTTCTGTGCCTAACGTGTTATTGCATTCTTCTCTCTTGAACAGCCTCAAGTACTACAGCCTTCCAGCAGCCTTCCCAGTTCCACAGACCTCGCCCAGGGAAAACTAGTAAAAATGCCACATATCGAGGCCCACAGTGAATATTCTAAATATGGTGTGCATGAAAATGGCAATCATGAGAATCAAAATGCTGCAAATGGGTCTCTTAAAAATAGCCTGAATGATGTAAACACTTCAATGAACATACAATTAAACGTAAAACATGAGAGTACATCGTATTTAGAAAATGTGAAAAATAAAAATACTGAAGACCCCGGAGAGGTGGCTAGTGATAAGGAAGGGACGTTACCATCTCGTTCTTGTTTTCAGACCTCTGCACGAGATGATGCTAGAGAGGTGCAGACTGAGTTAGTTGTGAAAGGTCAACACTCATTCACATACCAGGCTTCTCGGCCAAAGACTTTAAGAATTGCAAAGCCCCCAAATGCTTTAGTGCCTCCTACAGCGGCCGTACTCTCACGATCTGCAAATCATTCCGCTGCTTCCAAGGAACCTGAGCTTCTACCATCAAGTAGTTCAACTCAGCTACAGCCAACATCTGGTCCAGATGACCTGAAGGGTAAACAGAGTCAGAAAGTGTCCAAACTTCGCCCACCAACTATGTCCTTTGTTAAATCTAAGCAAACGAGCAGCCAGAAATCCACACCGGTGTCTCAAGAGCCTCAAAACACCTGTTTGAAGACAAACATCCCAAAGCCACCAGTACAGAGAAAGGAAAATGTGCAAACACAGAATACCGTTTTGCATTCTGGGGACAGTTTGCCCTCTAATCGGTATTCCCGCCTCCCTAAACCAAAGACACATTGAGAACATACCTACATCTCATTGAATGATATCTCATGTTAAATTACTTCCTATATATCAACTGCCATCGAGGTTGCTTTATCTAAAGCCTATGAATTCTGAGTGAATAGCAAAAAGAGCATCTTCCTTTAGTGTTTGCGTATGCCATTCTATTATGTTCTGAAGATCATGTTATGAGCAGTGTAGCAGTTCCTGAGTGTTAAATTATATGGTAATTCTGTATTAATGATTGTATTGCACGGTGATCTTAATCAAGTACTGAAGTCCAGTGACCATGAATACTAGAGTGCTGCACTGTGTATCCAGGAAGGCAGAAGTTGTTTCTTACCTCTGTTAACTTGATTAATCAGCTAATGAAATTACTATTCGGTTTAACTTCTTGGTTCTGAGTACTCGTTAGGCTGGAGTAGTAGAAAATTAGACTTATTAGTGGATGTTTTATTGGCCATAATTCTGACTCTGTATTCCAGAGGCCTATGCAAAAATCCTTGTATTTATCATTATCTGAAGACTGACATATTTAATGTTATTTAATCTGACGGGTTGGATGGTTTGTGTTGTTTTGTTTTGCTGTAATATGAAGTTGCTCTGTTCTTTATTTATCTCATTTTCACTCTTCACAGACAGTAAGCAGATTTCACAGGGTGAAATGGATCTTCTCTCTTAAACATCATCATTTGTTAAGATATTGTGGTATGTTTTTATTGTGTTCAATAGACACGTTACTGGGTAGATTCTTGAAACGCAGTGCTAGGGATACTTGTGCAAAACCTTATACAGGCTCTTATGAATTGGTAAGTAAGGAGCCTCTGGGAATAAGGGGTCCATAACACCTATGTTGAGGTTGCACAACATGCATTTTAATTAATATATTTTAACTTTTATTGTACTACTTGTATTTATTGATTTCTGTTTAATATTGAAAGACTCTGAAGTACCTGACTTGAAATGTTTGCACAAACTTTGCCATGTGGGTAAGGATTTGAAGCTATTTTACATAATAAAACTTGTATTAAAAAAGCAACTATTTTTAAATAATTATAATTATTAACCCCACTTACTTGCTTTGAGCAATCCTATTATGTCCTAATCCAGAGCTGGTACTCTAAGAGTTTTTCAGAGATGTGTATTTTGTTTTGGGAGTTTTTTGTAAATTTTTTTGTAATTTCTGAAGAAATGCATGATAACTGGGAAGGAGCATTTTGGGGAAATAAAACAACAACAACAAAAAACATTCTTCTGCTCTCTAGGAGAAGTATTTTTTTTTTTTCTGAAAGTGGTCTGGAAACATGAGCCCCTTGTGGTGCAACCATGGGACCGTAACACATGAGCTGAGAGTTAAATATATGCATATCCATTGAAGAGTTTTGAAAACTTAATGGTATGTCCCAGCTCCTATTCTTCCCTTCTTTCCCATCACTGAATCTTAGATGTTACTGCTATTTTTTTGTACTCTTGAATTGATTTTTAAAGTGAGCAGCTGAAGGCTGTTACAATTATTTCACTCCAAATCTGTTCCTGTACAGCATATAATGACAAAAAATGAAATATAGTAATAGTTTGTTCTAGTCTTTGCCTACAGGACATTGACATATTACAGTATTTTCTTTAAGAAAATAAAGCATATGGGTATAGACATTTCATGAATATTTTCATAATCAATTTCTCTAATATAAGCCCTTTGACTAGGGTTATCCTGATGGATACCTTAGTCAAACGGGTGAAGGATAAAATCATATGACTTGAATTTCTCAGTACTTAATGTCCAAGAAAGGTTTGGATTTGTCATGCTGTCAATTCTTTTAACTGACAATGAAGTAGAAAAATGAGAAGCTTAGGGGGGAAAGGGCAGGGGAGGGTTTCTATTTCAGAACTGCTGATAAGAATCTGAAATAAGAGACCTGCGGGACTTTCTGTTAATTGAGGGGGCTGGGGTGAGGAGAATGTAACCAGGAAGTAACAAGAGGAATGTTAACTGTTGTATTTTTTTTGACTTTATAGTAACTGTAAGTCAAGATTGCTGTTACAAATATTCTCCAGAAAATTTACCTTTTCTTGCAAAGCATTGAAATATGTGGCCTTCAATGTAAACATGTGCTTTTCATAACAAAATACAATTCTTATTATCTTTTTTTTTTTTTTTTTTTTTTTTTTTAATATTCCCCAAAATTAGCTCCTGGCAGCTAACTGTGTTTCTCAAGAGTTTAAAAACTGCAGAGGGAATGATCAGATTCCTGATTCGTTTTCTGGTCCGTATAGACTTCCATGGAAGGTTATTTTCTTTCAAGTTTACTTTCCTTGAAGAGAATTTGATTTTATTTTTGGTTGTATATGATTTTGTTTAAAAAGATTATTTTCACTTAATGCTATTGACAGATATTTCACCATGAGTTCTGTTGCTTCTTACTCTGAAACTGTCACCAGTCTGATTTAGTAGTGTTAAAATTTTTAGGTTTACAATCAAAAGTATAGATATCCATTGATCTGCACCTTTACTGAAAATTAAGGAATGAAGTGAAGAGATAATCAGTGTTTTCATAAAACAGAAGATGGTTCGAATTTTTTTCAGAAGAACAAAAATACTCTGTTTTCCCTGTTAAAGGAGCATAACTAGATTATATTCTTCGATGTGAATATACTGCATTTCCCTGTTTTGTTCTGACAGATTAGTTAAGACTGAGCTGGAGAAATCATGATTTGATCACGGATGAGACGGATACTAGTCTCAGTTGTTCATGTTCAGCTGCTGATCTCGCATATCTTTAAAGACAACTGCGTATTTTGGCTTTTCTGACTTACCCAGGGAAGGCTCTGTTGCATGTATAGTAAGTCCAGAGTATGAGCAAAGCCTGTCAGCAGATGGGCCACTAGGAAGAGGAGGAGTGAATTTTGAAGCCCTGCTTCAGTGAAGGATGGGTTGGGAGGAAATGGGTAAGAGGGTGTTGTGTAGAGCGTGTGAAATGGGATTAAGTAAGTATTTTCAGGTAATTTATCTACTTTACGGAAGTTGCAGATGTATTATCAGTATGTGTGCAGATTATCTTCAATGCATAAATCAAAGGATTTGGTATCTTTCAGTTTTTGTTTTTAGATTTCTAAAACTGGTTTATTGCAATTTCTGATGTCTTATTCTTTTGTGCAATATTCACAAAAGTATTAAACTACTGTTCAGTATGTGTGTACAGAGGCAATTACGTTTTAACAAGTGAATAAACACAAGAAAAAAAAAAAACAGAATTGCACTTTAAATGAGCTTTATTGCTTGGAGTTGTGCCTAAAATAATCTAGATGCCTCCTGCTGTGTGGCTTTTGTTTGAAACGAATTTCCCTGCTAGTGTGCTGTTTCCAAGATATCTTCACATCACCTTCACAACATTGCTATGCACTCTAGCATGTTTAAAAATACTCATGTAGTGTACTGAATTTTTGTTGTGCAATGACTTTAATTTTACTGTGGAATTTCACTCTGATGCGGCCAGATCATTACCTTCCCTGAAGCTAGCGCTTTATGTTGCCACTCAAGGCCAATAGCAAAACTTCCTAGGAGTAGCATAGCCCTTAAACAATAATGGTCTCAGCATATATTTTTGTTTGAAAAAGTGCAATGCTGACTGTTAGACTTCCTGAAATAATTACAAAGGCCCTGAAAATACAAAACTGCAATTAATTTTTCATATAGTTCTGGGAAAAAAGTGGTCTCCTTAGTCTCTGCTATGAGATTAGAAGTTAGACAAAGCAACTAGACTGCATCATAGGTCAGTAAAGTTTATTTTGTCCTTGATCTAAAATTTTGTCCTTGATCTAAATGCTCATTTGCTGTAACAATGCTAGAAAACTGAATACCGTCTCTGTGATTTGGTTTGTTAGCATGTCACAACCATATGCACTTTCTGAACTGTCATACTCGGGTAGGTTGCATGTTGGGGGGGGGGGAGGAAATGTTTCTGTTTCTGCACAGCACATAATCCTCTTAATGTGGACATTTTCTTGCCATTCAAATGGAATTCTGTTCTTGAATTGGGCTTCCATAGCTATTCCTTATCTTGTTATAGTGGCTTTTTTCTGAGCAGAGTGGATTTAATACGGTTCTGGTGGTAGGCCTCAGTATAGTTATTTTCCAACTATGCTATCGAGGAAATTCAGTCACTGTTGTGGTAAAGCTGCTCACTGCCTATTTAACTGTAAAAGCACCACAATAAAAACAATGTAATGCCAGTGTCAGTGAAATCTTAAATTCAGTACTAGCTAAAACAAGAGGTACCCTTACTATATCTGCTTTGTTCATTTTGTTTTTTTAAACCCAGACCAGAGTAAATACTGTATATTGGAATTTGCTTGTAAAGTTGATTTAAAACCTGTATGTAAAAATTCTTTCCTCAATGTTGCTCTAGTGAATAAAAATAAAAGTCATAATTCTAATCAGTAGCTATTTCTCCTGACTGTTCACTTTATGTATTTTTTTAAATTCCATCATTGACTGCAGAATTATAGCACTGTAGAGAGAGGGGTTGAGGGAGGGGGGAAGAGAGGTTGTTCTTAAGCTCACAGTTTTATGTTTTCTCATAGTTTTTTTTTTTTTTTTTTCCAGCAGAGTTGCAGGTTTTTTTCTCTGACTTTAACTATGAGAGCATTCAAAAACAAAAAGACTTAGAAAAGCTAAATACCTTAATCTATTGTTTCCAGATGAACAAGGACTGATGTGGTTAGTTTTTACAGGTAAGTTATTTCAATTCTGATGCACAGTTGAGGAAAGCAGATGGCTATTTCATAGTTTTCTTGTGTTGACTAGTTAAAATTATTATCACAAGAGATTAATTTGAGCAAGTTGCTTGATGTAGGAGTCTAAATCAACACAGTGCATATATACATATAAGCATTGGGTTCCTGGTTGCATATCAGTATTTTGCCCACACTCTGAATGATGTATTTTCCTTGCAAGAAAAGGACATTCGTTTCACTAATTCAGTCTGAGATGTTTGCTTAGATGGAAATCAAAGTTTGAGATTTCAGCCAAAATTTGGGGATTAGTAAAGGGGGAATTGTGAAGTTAGAAAAAACTTTTAAAAAGTGCTGCAGACAGATGCTTGTAATCCTTAACCTAAGGTTTAATTTTGAGCTTCTAGATCTTTGAAGACTTCTAGAGGTTTTGGGGGTGGGGAAATTCTGGATAGAGCTTCCAAGTTCAAACATGTTTTATGTACCTTCCTCATCAGAGAGCCAAAAAGCCAGCTACATCTTTGCGGATCCTCCTGCTTTGCATTTCTGCTGGATAAGTACACTCTTCATTGATGACGAGACTATTATAGTGGTGTCTAATCCTATCAGTGGTCATCAGATGATAAACAGCTGATGCAATGACTATGTAAGTAGTATTCCTAAAAAGCAATAATTCACAGGTCCCTCCCATTTTTTCTTCCCTGCCCTCTCCCATCCAGAGACAAAGGCCTTGCAGCCTTGCTGTGCTCAGACTGAGAGCAATGTTCTGCTCACACTGGGACACATCTTTACTGTCATTGAGCATAATACTATATGTGAGAATAGGGTGTTTGGTGATGAGAAATTTCTGAAGGCCCCTTCCTTTTGCAACCCAGAGTCAACATAAGAATGTTCCTCTGGTGCAGGAATAGTTTAGTTTCGTGAACACACCTGAATACAGCTGAACCATGAGACAAATGAATACTGAAGGATGTGTAAGGTTGGATTCATATGGTTGCTGCTTTCCTAGGTTATGAAGATCAGCTGCTCTTTCAAATGAGAATTGACTTTTAGCAGAGGACATTGAACATAAATATCAGAGCTCTGAAAGTATGAAGCTAAAGGCAGAAATAATTGCCTTATATAACAGACCAGAAACTGTTTTAAGAATGATTTTGAAGTTGTTTATTCCAAACCAGAGAAAAATCTGGAAACTTAAAAGCTGTTTAAGTAAAATCCTTCCCTCCATCCCTGTGTCTAGAAATCATTTCAAGTTATTGAAAGCATTTGAAATTCATGACAAGATACTGCTGTTATTTTTAAAGCTTTCTGCAGCACAAACCTCAGAAATACCCTGAACTTCCACGCATTTAAACAGCTGTGGAGCTAGGACACTTTAATAGTTACTTGACTTGCACTTTTTTTTTTTTTTTTTTTCCTGGAAATGTAGTTATTTCAGAGAAATGTTTAGACCGTTGTGGAACCTCACATTCTGGTGGAATGTGCTTCTCTTAATACATCTTCCCAATCAAAAGAATTGTTCAATTTTTACTCTGAAGAGACCTGATTCATTAGTTTAGATGTTACAGTTAGAAAGAGAGGGATCCTTGAAAATCAGCCTGTGTAAATGTCATTTCATTGTGATTGTCAGTATAAAATACACTGCACAAACAGTGGTAAATTTAAGTGGTAGTAAATAATTTATATATATCAGAAGTGTATGCATACAATACCTATGAGCATTTGAAAACTTGGGTAAATTAATCTGATAGATTTCAATGCATAATAGTATTAAAGCCCAGCAATTCCCACAGTTCTTTACTCCATTTTAATTGCTCCTCAGTTTGACAAACTACACTAATTATCGTGAGCTATCTGTAATCACAGTACCTTAGTTTCTGTATGTATAAAATGAGAATAATACCAGTATTGGTGAAGTTGAGAATTGCATGATTCATTCATGACAAAATGCTGACAACGTGACAAGGAGGAAACAAGTCCTCGTGTACTTTCTTGAACACTATATACATCTCCCTGCATTTACCTGCTAGGTAAGTGATTGTCTTTAGAAGCATGAGCTATACAAAAGGTTTTATTTTTTCTTTTCAAAAGGGAGGGGAAAAAAAAGTAAGGTAATTCCTTGTAGGGTAAATATCATAGACTTCACTGGAGCTATGTAATTAATACCAGATCCAGCAAATTTCAATCTTATTCGGTTCCAGAGCAGTTATCTTCAGGAATTTTTAAGTGTAAATGAGAGAGAATACTCTGCATGCAAGTTACGTGTACCACACAAGGCAAACTGAGGCCCTAGGAGGAAGTTATCCTGGGCATATATATACCAAACACTAGAGTAACAGTATCATGGGGCAGCAGGAACCCGCATCCCTGGCTTCATGGAGGCTTCATGGATGATTCTAGAGGTGTACATAATGCTTATCGCAAGAGTTGCAAGTTTTTTTTTGTTTTCCTTTTTCATTCACTTTTGGCAAAGCAGTTTGTGTTGTTCAGGCTCCTTCCTACAGGTAACTCAAAATTCAGTCCTGTTTTATAATCCTTCTAGAGTTCTGCTCTGTAACTTCTCTGGGTCGCTGCAGAGGTGCTTCTTTTTTTTTGTACTACAGCAGTAACCTGGAAGTCCCCAGTCCCAGGTGAGAGAGCCCTTTCTGTGAGATGTAGCAAGCGGTAGTAGCGAAGCAGTTACTGCTACAAGATGCACAGCAGAAGGTTGTCAAGCTGAGTTGATCCTGCCAGGATCTGAACTTATGTTTGTAGAAAGTCTGATGCTCAAACCATATGCTTATAAGCTGTTGCAGATTTGGTATTACTGTGCAGGGAAGCTTAATGATACGCAAACTCTTTGCTAATAATACTCTTGTGCATTTTATGCTGGCTTTCAACTTCTTACTTCAAAAGAGTTAGTTAAGATGTGTGTGCACTTTAACTGCTGTTGAAAGCTTTGTGCGTTGTGTTTCTGGGACATGCAGGGTACTGAAAACAATACTGTATGTTTGTAGTTCTATGCAAAATACATATTTCATTAAGAACATACTTCCAGTAGCACTTCTTAAAATTACTTCAAGGGTGTTAATTTTCTCCAAACATATTGGACTATCTTTGACAGTTCTTCTGCCATGTAACATCTGATTTTATACCTTCCTTTTAAAGAAGGAAAAGGGAGGCTATTTTCACACTGCAGTACTGTCTTTTGCACTGCTAACAGACAGAACACTGCATCATGTGTGTCATGTTATGTTTACCAGTCTTACCTGGAATGCAACTAGTTGAAGTACAAACTAATCAAGAAATTAAGTTGAGACGCATGTGAGAAGTATTGTAGTGGTCACAGGATAAACGCTGTGCAGGGGCTCTTCAACAGTTACCACAAGCAATAGCAAATGTCACTCCACAGAGCTAACTGCTTTAAACTGAGTCCCAGATGCACAGACCTCAGCAAGCACATCCCAGGGTCTTCAGGGTAAACAAAAAGTCCTAATAGTATCCACTTTCTTGAAGCACTTGGAGTTCTACTGATGAAGAAAAAGGACAAGAATTAAATATTTTTAAATTGTAAATGCATAGGAAACAGGTGGATAACAACAAGGAAAATGAAATACTTGCTGGGAAATCTCATGGAAAAATACTTCCGTTTGCCTCCTTTTCTGATCAGCTTAAAGAAGAACTCGTATTTTCATCTCCCATGATAGCCAAAACTTGAGTTTTTGCCCTTCCTCCACCGTATTTTATTTCAGCTAGCCGGCTGCCTTTTGCTCCTGCAAACAGCAGAGGGCACTGCAATGCAAGCAGCTGGAAGTGCACATTTATGAATATGTGACTTCAGAGTACGTCGAAGCACCTTCCCAGGCATAGGTGGGGCTATGGCTTTGACTAACATATAGATAGTTCATCCTCTCACTCCGTCCTGTTTGCTCTGATGGACAAGCCCCAAACTAAGTAATACCGATTGATTTAGTTCCTGTGAGCAGAAGCAACATTGCTCAGTTGAATGAAGCAATCATCTGTTTGGAGGTGGAGAGAGTACAGCAGACATCGATAACCTTAACTGAGGCATCAGCATCATTTGAACTGGAATAACAGAGCTGGTTTTCCCTGCTTGGTCTCTGTGACAGGCTGGCCTTGTTTCAGCCAGCTGTATTTATCATTCAGTTCACTGCTTAGGCTGGAAATTCACAAGGGATATGGGAGATAAAGACTGAACATGCTAATATGTTTGCAACTCCAAGCCTTCGCAGAACTCTTTAACTGCTCTTTCAGTGCACAGAATCCTCTGAAGAGAAAATTGTGCCTGGGAAGGGTTGTCCTCTTCAATATACTCCAACAATTTGCTGTGCTGGTGATGACTTTTGGAAAATTACTTAAGGAAAATGTATGTGTGTTTTTTTTCTAATCGCACATAAATGTTAAATACTGCATATAATGTAGATTAAATAATCAGAAACGACTTCTGCTATTGGGTCCTTGGTTTTCAATGCTCTTTAAATGAGCCTGATTTCTTGAGCATAAATTCGTTAAATCTTTTTAAAAATAAAACCAACCAACCAAAACAAAACAACCACAACACACTCCTAAAGTGTCTTATGTGTTACCCAGTGGGTAGGATTTCCTCATTGGACCTTCAGCAATGGAAGCATTTGTCACATGCTTATACTAGTATAATTAATTTTCCATCTCTCAGTTTTCTGTTGTTTTATTACCACTTGCACTGTGATAAACAGATTATAGCGGGCAGCCTCGTTTCAGTTAGCTCTTCCTCCTGCAAAGGAGGAGATGTTATATCTGAATTTGAGAACCTGGCTTAATTTTCTTACCACTGAGAATCAACTGAAATGCTGTGAAAATATTTAAAGTGGAATTAAATTGGGGACAAGAACTATACAGGTTTTAGTGTGAAACTTGAGAGGTATTGTGATCATACTGCTTCACCTAAAGATCACATTTCTACAGCTAGTGAGAGTATGAATTAAGGTTAGATGAATTTATGAATTGTGTTACTGCCCTGAATTAGGATAGATAAAAACAAGCAATTCTTTTCAGGGAATTAAATTAGACATAGGGCTTGATTTTGACCTGTTTGTTTCAGGGAAAACTTGAACTTAACTATTTTTTTTCCTAGTAGTTCTGTCCCAGTACACAAGGAAAAATTCTTAGCAGCCCCTAAATGCAACTGTCTGAAAATTTGGCCTGAAGGTTCAAAGGATTTGACTCTGTTAGTCTGTCATCACATTCTCATACAAATTCTATTTTTTAGTGCTTATTCAGAAAACATTTCCTGGCCACTTGTCTCTGAAAAGCTACTTTTTTGTTGTTGTTGTTGTCTGAAGGTAAACAAATACACACACACAAAAAGCAACGCATATTAATTTTAACAGTAAGCAATCAGAACTTTGTCTTGGGTGCAACCTGTGTAGAAATACAGCATGATATTCAGCAAACATGTTTTCTGTTGTTCAATCTGTGTGATGCTCTCAGCATAATAGTGCTTTGCACCACTACTGAAGAATAATTGATTTTTCCAGACTGAATCCAGCAGAGGGAGTTTAGGGGTCTTTTTTAAAGTAAGGATGGCCTTTTCTCCTATGTTCCAAATGTACTATGAGTTAATGTTGGTATTCCTCATTCCCTTTAAACATGAAGAACAAGAAGCATTGCCAACTTCTACTATTATAAAAAGTCTGCAAGTAATTGTTGCACCCAGGAAGTAAGGTACATTACAGAAGCCACATAAGAAAGCTGTAACAACAAATTTTGTAAAAGTCTGTTGAAGGAAAGACTGGGCATGCAATCAGCATGTCTTCTGTGCAGCAGAATGCAGTGCCGACTTAACTGAAACTGTAGTAACTGCATGACCAGAAGCAGAAAACTGTTAGTAGAGAAGCTTTGCTGGCCCCATGTATGTAGCAGTGCATGTTAGCTTACATTAATATATATATATATATATATATATATATATATATATATATATATATATATATATATGCGAACAAAGCTCTGGGTGATGTTGGTTTAGGCACTTGTTCACCACACTGTGTTCCTAGGCATGTATGTGCCTCCTGTAAACAAATGTTTCTCTCTCTTTCCTTTCCACCCTTGCAAAATGAGTTACAGACAAGGCAGCCATGCAGCAACAACTGTTCCTTCTGAAGAATGCATCCGAATGCAGAATGTACCTGCCCAAGCTGGAATATGGCTGTATGTATGTGGATATGTTTTCTAACAACAACAAAAAAAGGCTGTTGAGTTAGGGGTGGAACTTCGTTTTTTCAGTCTTTCCAGTTGTATCACACTCCAAACAATGCTGATGCAGGCTTTAGAATAAAAGATGCAGTTCCATTTGCAGAAGTATTTTGACCCCACTTTCAGATCATTGTTGCTTCTCTTTTGTCATCTCCAGCTTGACTGCTGACTTGATCTGCCCTAAGTTGGGAGAATGGTGCTGTTTGACGAACAGCTGATATTCTGCAGCTATGTGGATGTGACTTGACCCATCCCTTGTCCCTTGTTTTGTCCCTTGTCTTTTTTTCTTCCTTGTCTTTTTCATGTGTATACAGATTCTCATTTGCCATGCATCTCTACAGTCTCTTTAGCTGTGTGCATATGTGGATTTCTTTTATTTTTAATCATATATATGAATATCATCACTAACTTAAAAAATGCCGAAACTTTTCCCTTCTTTTTTTTTTTTTTTTCTTGTAATAAGAAAAGGCTATCTGAAGACAATTTCCTTACCCCAACTTGAACTCCACATCATTTTACCCGTTTTTCCTGTCAGTCTTAGATTACATTTGGTCTTGGCACTTATTTATTTGATTATTGGTAACTACTACTTTGTTCTTCTCTTCCATACTGACCCTTGGGCATTACTGAGTTTCTTTTCATCACATAACTACAGTTGACAGATAGAAGTGTTTCAACAAGCAGAGTGTAGACTGACAATGAATTAACCTCCTACTGCTGGAACTAAGAAATTGCTTTTCAGTCCTGAATCTGCTCCTCAGAGACATTTCCTGGCTGTCTAAAGCCATATTGTCAGCTTCTGTTTCATCAAAGGTCTGGGAGTAATTAATTCTCCTCAGCTTTGGGATGTTTTATGGAGAAACAGAACCAATGCTATCTGAATTCATTTTAAGTCAGTTATTTACTTTTAACTCTTTAAAGCTACAGCTTTAATAAGGATTGAACCTCCCTTTTTTCCTTCTGGTTTCCTCCATTAAAACATGCATGATCTCTCATCATACCCATGCTGCATACAGGCTAGCTGCAGCAGGGAACCAGAGTGAAGAAAGCAGCTGGACTGCATTTCAAGTTCATTCTCTGTATTTGAAAGTTAAGTTGTATTTCTACTGTGAGGGAAGGTGCGTAGAAATCTCTGACAACTTGTCTAGGAGGTGGTGAGTCTCCTGCACACCTTACCTGTCTGTTCACCCATTGCCAGTTCAGGCTGGGAGCATGCTAGGGCTTTGGTGTTTCTTGGTTGCAATATATGCCTGTCACAATTGTTCAGATGAGCCTTGTGATGACAAGTGTGACTAACAGTACAGGGCCCAGTAATTACTGTAAGCTGTAAAAGTCTCTCGTAGTTTTGTTTCTGTAAAAATGTTTTGCTGTCTGTGGGCTGATGCCTTGTGGAGCCTGTGGCTTTACCAGAGGCAATCTTGAATCGTCTGTGATCCCTAGGAGCATATTAGGCATTATTAGCCCAGCAAAGAAGCCACTCATCAGAGCAAGGTCAAGGAAGCACAATTCTGGCACAAACTTCCACATCTCTGGAGATTTCAGGAAGGTGAATTGTCAGTGGTAGGCATTATTGCAGACCTGTGTGCGAGATAACAGCTAGTAAATAGTGGAGGGTTGAGCTCCTCCAAGTGCACTAAAGGCTGCCCAGGTGTGAGGTAAACCCAACTGTGACTGGTTTCAGGCTACAGTCCGTTACCACTGGTGTTCTCTCACTTGGAAAACCCTTGAACCCTGCGTGCTGTAGCCGCAGAAGCTGTGTCATGCCCCCCCCGCAGCCGCCCTGCTGGCCCTAACCACCACCTCCACAGGGGGCGAGGGCCGCGCTCTGCAGCCTCCCACGGCCCTTGGTGAGGGCCTTGGTGAGGGGCGGCGGCCGCCATTTTGAGTGAATGGCCCTTTGGGCTGGGCGGTCCGCTGAGGCGTTTCCGAGGGTGAGAGGCAGAAATCCAGGTGTCAGCAAGGGAAGAATAAAATAAGGAAAGGTCTGTGAATAAGTGGCCAAAGTTTGGCCTGCTAATTGCACTGGGGCATTGGGGAGTGTGGTGATGGTCTGATGTTGGTAAAGTGTTCAGCGCTTTGCAGGGGTTTAAACGTGAAGTGTTCAGCTGGAACACCTGGTGTTGCACAGGGCTGGGATAACTAGATTCTTGGAAAAGATTAGCAGTGTGTGTTACTGTACGTGGGTGTGATTTCATGCATGGTTTGAAAGGTACAAAAGGTTTCTTGGCACTTTTAAATGGCTGTTACTTTCTTCCTGTAAATAACGTGAGTGAAGGGAAAAAAAAGTTACTCAGTTCTGAAGAAAATATTTTTCTTGTTCTGGTGCTTCATGTGCTCATTTTCTGTACAGTCTCTAACAGCATTGATCAGTCAGAATACATTTGTATTTATTTCACCACAAGCTAAACAGGACCTTACAGACTCTGAAGGAGTCTGGTAAGGAACACGGTCCTTCCTCTCAGCCTGAGCCTGAAACAGCTTGCAGACATGAGCACTCTGATCAAAAGATGTTTCTTTCCCCCACTTGGACTCCAACATGCAGTTTGATCCAAGCAGGCTGCTGGCTGTTGGACAGAGTGGCAGATCTGAGGACAAAATTCTGACCCAGCATCAGCTGTAGCTTGGTGTATATAATTCCACAAACAGGTAATCTGTAACATAGGTGTGTAGCATAGTTGACGTTGCACGTCCTGAGGCAGAATAGTTTCTGCATCACGTAAGTGTTCAGCTGACTTACACTTGGTATTTGCAACTAAATGCTTTTTCATCACATTATTTGCTCATGTAGTGGCCTTGTTTTTTCCTCGTCCTTTTCACAGATTGTGCCACAGAAAACAATTTTTCCCCCCCTCATATTTACTGTAAACTGATGCTTACTACTGTCTGATAGCTTATTACTAAGTTGTGGCTTTTCAACTTGCAGATGAAATTATTTTGAGGTAGTTTCATGAGCCAAAACACAAAAAGGTCTTATTTTTGACAGTGATTTTGATACAGGTGAACATCAAAGATCAATGTATCTGTTGTAAAGATTCTCTCTTGCTAATTTTTTGGTAGTTCTGCTTCAGGCTGAGTAAGAGTTGCCCACTGAGATTCTGGCTTCAGCTGGTGTTCCTTTGGGGTCTTAAAGGTGTGAGGCTCCTGAGCTAGTGCTCATTATTATTAATTATGGAGCAGCTCTGTTCTTGGCAACCTGAGGCACAGCTTCATGAATCAAATGCTAACTGTGCTGAGATGATCAACGAGGAGGGGATTCTGTTGCTTTGTAAAACTATAACCAGGGGTTTATAGTACAGTGAATTTTGGGTTAATTTATTTGTAAGTTAATTGCAATAAGATCAGCTTTAAAGGGTCTGAGAAGATCCATTTTCTCTTGATAACTTTTGCCTTATGATTGTCCTTCATTTTCCAATTGAGTGACTGGAAGAAAGGTGCATGGTTTTTAATTGGTTTTTAATTCTGCTCAGCTCTGGGGGGGTGTTGACTGAACACATCTCCAATTTATTTATTGATCTCTGTTCACAGCTCCAAATTATTCTCTTAGCAGCCTTTATTGCTGGTTCTTCTCCTCTCGTATGTAGGAGATGTATATTTCATTTTTAAATGAAAGAATTAATGGAAAACAGAAAGTGAGTAAAATACCAGCTGAGAGTTTTGAGCTGCTGCTCAGCTGAGTTCCCTGCTCTTTTTTTTTTTTTTTTTTTTTTTTTTTTTTTTCCAAAAAAAACATACTTGGGAATGAACACATTATTCTTGTATGAAGAACGAAAGGACCAGTCACTTTCACTTCTTCTGGATCAGAGAACTAAAGGATTGGACTGTAAATTCAGTCTAAGTATTTGCTGAAGTTATCCTACCAGAGGGTCTTAATATCCTTCCTAATAGACTGTAGTGGCTTTTTTATGTGTTGTTTATCGTGTTGCAATTTGAGACCCATACAGTTGCTACCTGGAGCTCATTCTGAGTGTTTGAAGAGCAGTATTTTATCAACAGGAATCCACTTGGGCTGGATGCACGGTTCAGAGAGGGCTGAGTAGTGTTGGCTTGTTTTTCAATCTCTTGTTACCTGGATTTTGTCTGGAGATTGTTACTGCTTGTTCTTCTTGCAGAATGAAGGGTGTGCAAGAGTGTGATGTAGAGGAGAAAAGGAAGAGACTTGCACTGTTTCTGGCTTCCAGAGGCATTGCTGTGTTTGATGAGCATCTTCAGAACTGTTTAGTGTTTTTTTGCAGGCTGTGTGTTCGGTCAGACAGCTGGACCTGGAGAGCAGGACTGCCGGAAAAAAAAAATCGCTCTGCAAGGGGAGAGTTGGATTAAACCGTTTCTGATCTGATGCAAACAGTAGACCTGAATGCTGGCCTGGAGCTGTCTTGGAGGCAGCATGGGTCCGTGTGTGATGACCTCCCAAGTGTAACTACTGGCAGGCTGCTGAGCCAGCAGCAGTGTCTCTCCTTGTCCAGTTCCACTGCCAGCAGAAGCCAGGGGTGTATTTCAGGAAGGCCAAAGCATTCCGCTGCAAGTTGGTGAGTCTTGTACGTGAGCCATTCAAGAGTCTTTTGAATATCGTATCCCCTGTCTGAGCCCCCAGTACCCTCCCTGGAGGAGTTGGAGGAGAGAACCTGAGAAGTAGGAGAGAGAGAACTAACATGGATATTGTCTACCTAGAAGGTTGCAAAGATTTTCCTTGCTACCAGCAGCACCCTAGTTGTATGGGTGACCAGCTGTGCTTGCATAGGAAGAGGAAAAGACAGACAGAGGCATCCTCCTCTCCCCAGTCCTACCAGTAACTACATCCTTGGTTCTGGAGGGTGCTGCGGTACTGGAGGGTGGTTGTGTCAGTGACAGGATCTTGTGAGAGCGAGCAGCTCCCACTACACTGGGCCGAGCTGGGTCACTGGGGGTGATCTTGGTAATTACATCTTGGAGGAGCAGCTAAGTTGTTTCACCCCTTGTGTGCGTGTAGTAATTAAAATACCTTGTAATTAATGGAGACCTGGGAGGGAAGTCAGCTGGAACCTGTCAATTTCAGCTGCATTTTGATGGTGAAGACTCACCCAATGAAGAAGCTAGAGTGTAATTTTATAGATTCTGTATGTCAAAGCTTTACATGAGGCTTTGCAGCTGTATAAGACATATTCTCCCCATGTAACCAGGAAGAGAAAAAGGGAACCCATTAAGTATGCTGAACAGTTCTAGATCTTTCAATTTACCTGTAAATATTTGAGGTTGCCACTTTAGTAATACAAGATACATTGAATTTGTAAAGGGGGCAGAATCCTTGGTTTAAGTGTGCGTGTATAAATACATATATACGTATATACATACCTGTATTTCCTTGGTAATGAGAAAGGCCTACTATAATAATTAAACCAAGCAACTTCTTCCCCTTATTGTTAAGACTGCAATGCAGAGCACTCAGAATTGGCAGGCTGTTGTGGTTAATTGCCTGTGTAGTCTCTTAGGTGATCTCATGCTTTTTTCCCTCTCATGGAGGAAAATACTGGAAGGCTAGTTGTGTGGAGCTCAGCGCAACAGTCTCATCTCGGAACATATTCAAGCAGCTTCAGAATTAAGTATGGTGAGGGGAACAACATTGTTCCCAGAGGAGGGTTCATTTTAGGTGACGGGAGACACGGTTGTAGGATCAGTGCTAGTTATTAGCAGTCTGACCCAAACCGATAGTGGTATTGTGCTATCCCTCGTCTTCTACCAATAGTGTCAAGTGTACCCGCTTTGAGACAGAGACATCTGAAGCAGAGCCAAAGTTCATTTCTTTCACTGTTAGGTTATAGTAAACAAATTGGAAGGAGTTCAGGGTGTGGAAACAAAACTGAGCAGGGCTTGAAAGATGGGGACATAGCAGAGAATCCAGGCCAGGATCCCATAAGCACTTCTGGGAAGCTAATGTGTATCTGCTGAGAACACACAGGTCAAAGAGACCTAAGGGGACAGGAGCCCGAAGCGTGGGCAAGTGTGTGTGTGTGTGTGCCCTCACAGGTATATGTGACAAAGCTAAGGGTGAACTCGTACAAATACTTGCAAGGTTCTGTAATCAGACAAAGAAGAGGTGTTTCTTTTTTGTTGTTGTTTGTTTGTTTGAAGTGACATAATGATGAAATGAAGAAAAACTAGCTGGAACATCAGGCAAGATATTGATTTGTTTGTGAGTTGGAATCATGTGGAAAGTGATATTCTATTAGGAATACTTAACTGCCAGGTGACCAAGTAGTTTTGGTAGACCTATGCTAGCTATCATTAGAAATGTTATGCCAAAAACATCATTTTGCTTATTTTGGTATGTATCAACTTCAACACGAGGCTTTCATCTGGGATTGTCTGGGCTGTGAATGGCAGAGTCAAATTAGGGAAGTATTTACGTGGAGTTTAGCTGCTCTGTGCCTTGTCCAGAAGCCTGTCTGACAAAAATTTGTTGAAGGTTATGGTCTTCAGTACTTCCTGAGCAGGAAAAAATGCTGAGGTATTTGAGAAATCATGTTAAGTTATATGGGAAATTCATAAAATGCCATTATCAGAGGTTGGCAATTTCCTTGTTGGAATTGCAGCTGTGCCAGTGAGACTGGCTGTGGTGGTGGGTTCACATCTTCTGTAGGTACTGTAAGTGTGAAAGCTGCTCTTGGGCAGAGGGGTCACATCAGTTGGGTTGCAAGAGACAAAGTGAATGGTAGAATCCTGCTTGTTGATGTACTTAGGTATTACAAAGAAAGCTTCTCAGATTAGATTTTGGGATTTTAAATGTTTGTTCCCAATGCAAAGCTTTTGTCACCAGAGCTCCTCTCTGTAGTGAATCAGAACTGAAAGGCTGCTTACTTGCAGTCCTTCCTTCCACCACAGAAAGGTGTGAAACAGACTTCCTCTGTTCTCTCTTCATCTCTCATTGCTATGTTACTGAATAACCATCCTGAATGCTATGCAGTGGGGTGGGAGCTTAGACCTTGTCCACCATTTTACTGGAATTCAGTATTTTTGCTCCTTTTCTTTCTGTCTTGCAACAGAGACAAACAAATTCCCAGGTCAGTAGGACCTGTAGCTTATTAGTTCAAATTGCTGCTGTTGTTGGGAGTGATTACTAGCCTCGAGAACAGGCTGTTGAAGAAGTTTGAGTATGCCTGAGCCTCCTTACAGGAGTGGGCACAGTGTGGTTTCTGTTATAATCTTTCCAGGAACCTGCTTCCATAACAATGAACCTAAATTGGTGGATTTCACATCCTTCAGTGCAAATCTGTAAAGTTTGTTCCCTGCATCCAGAAGTCTGCATCAATCAAGAGAATTAATCTGCAATAGGTAAAGAAAACAATTGAAGTGTACTGAGCAGAGACAAATGAGGCTCCAAGGCAACGAGAGAAAGTGAGTAGACTTGTCTATATTTGAGATAATGACCTTGTTAAAATAGGATGTCTCCTCTAGCACTTAGGAAGTGTTATATTGGAAGGCTTTTCTCCCTGTTCTTCACAGACCCTGTAGAGCGAGAACCCAGATGGGTCTTAGTCAAGACATGAGTTTCAGGACTTCCATTTGCAGCCAGAGATGTTTGCAGAATACATCTTGCTTCGGCAGCTGCCCAGGCAGTTTCACAGAGAGATCAGGTGTGAAAATGCATGATGCAGTGGGCAAAAAGCTGGAAAAAATAAATTAAACTGGTTTTGAAGATCAGACTACTCTGCAGCTTTGGAAGGTTTGGTACCTTTTCTCACATCTGGGAGGTTTAGCAGGGTTAGAGAAGAATGGGCCCCATTGAATGAAGTGTGAAAGGCAGCTGCCAAATTTTGTTCTTGTATTCCTCCTAGCCCCTTTCATGCTCTAACTGCTTCACCATTCCTCAGTCCCCTCTGTCCCTCTCCATTTGCTCAATTGCTGAATTGTGAGGGGGCACTGAAACATTTCACAGGTAGCTTTCAAAGCTTTTTAAGGATTTTAACTGCGCACTTCTTGCTGTTCTTAATGGAGCCAGGCAAGTAAATCCTGAACTTGAAAAGGTCAAGGGAAGCTAAATTCCAGGTTTGTGGTGTTCCAGGATCATCCCTCTGCACAGTAGGAGCAACTGTGACTGTGTTTAGCACATGAGCTGTCTACTGAACGTTTCCGTAAGTGCCTCTGATACTGATGTATTTACACAGTCATCATTCATTCACTGTGCCGCTGAAAGTAGCACGTTTGTTGGGTCGGCATTGGTGGAATTGTTGTGGGAAGAGATTACCTGGATAACCCTGTGTCATACAGACATAGTCTTAGCAACTATTTTTTTGGGCAATTTTTGATCTCAACTTCTGAAAACTGAAACAGAATATTTATTTGCTTTCAGCTTGGTTTCCTGACTAAAAGGAGTCTTAGCCAGAACCAAGTTAACTGGAGAGAGAAACCTCAGCTACTGGATGAATGGCAGAGAGACTGTTTCTT
This sequence comes from Oxyura jamaicensis, assembly GCF_011077185.1. Classification (NCBI taxonomy): domain Eukaryota; kingdom Metazoa; phylum Chordata; class Aves; order Anseriformes; family Anatidae; genus Oxyura; species Oxyura jamaicensis. The sequence goes on from NC_048898.1 coordinate 7,336,912, forward strand.
GGTGTAAGCAGGTAGGGAAGCTGCCTAGAGGAAGAACCTTACAGGTTTGACGGATACCTCTGTAGAACTGCAACAATAATCACCTCTTTTGTCTGGCTGGCTGTGCTGTGTTTAATGCCCCCAAAAGCAGGATGCGCTGCGGGCTCATACTGAGCCTGCTGTCAACCAGCAGAATCAAGTCACCTGATTGCAGTAGCACTAGAATAGGTCCACAAGGATTTTGTGTGGAAGGTTAGAGTAAGAGGTTCACTGATTCACTGAAGACTTTGTATCTTCAAATATTTTAATTTGATAAGTATTTTTAAAATAGCATTTTAATCCAGAATTTTATGGTACTTTTCTACGGAATATCTCCCAGAGTTGTGGAACAAAAATGGTTTATTTCAGCTACTGCTTTTAGCTGCCTGAGACATCTGTTACATTGTGATGTATGCCTTGTTTTGCAATCCTTATGAGACTATTGAAAGAGCTGATAGATGTCCTTTTCAGAGGCTGGTCTCAACATCTGAATTGCAATATAATTAAATTATATCTGTACGTGATCCAGGCAGTCTGCAAAGTGCTACTAAATGTAGGATTTTCCCTGTGCTTGACAGCATAAATCACTTTATATTTGTGTGTGATTCAGCAGTGGTCAGTTCTGTTTTGACAGTTCAGGTCTTGAAACTGATGCTGTAGGACCTTCTCATCACTGAAAGCTATAGGCTGGTTTCCTTTTGGATTTTGAATACTTGGGCACTTCCAGTGACGTCTGCCTTTGACGTCATTATTGCTGTCAGTCCTGGGATGAAAAACAAGCGCTAGAAACTTCTGTCTTACTTGATGGTATGGTTTTGTGTATTCAGTTCACTCTGCTCGTGGACATCATGGAACTTCACAGAATTAAGGTGTTGGATCCTCTCAAAGATGGAAGCAATTAGAGGTGGAGGAGGATGCTGAAGCAATTTAGGTGCTACCAGATATCAAGTTAGCAGTATTTCTGGACCATAACTCAGATTTTTTCAGATACGTTACCAGTGGAGTACATTGGATGTTTGTTGCCATCCCTAAGTTATAAGGAGGACTTTTATGAAGAACGGTAAGGAAGGAGTTGGTAGTTGGTTTTTTGTTTGTTTGTTTTTTCATCAATTGTGCGTGTTTCTTAGAAGAAATGTTGCAGCTCCTATGTTACTCATAACTTAGTTTTCAATATGAACTGTTTGTTTGTATTTTTACAATACAAAGTAAGTTTTAATAATGTGTCAAAGTAATGTTCCTGAACTGTCCAGGTTAAAGTCTCTCAGATCTAAACAGGAAGTTTTCTTTTTAATACTCATCTGATCACTCCTCAGCAGCAAGCTACTGATAATGCACTTCCATTCACAGGAAGTTGTTGTTACCCAGTCTCCTGAGAGCGAGGGACATAGAGCTGAGCATCCAGCCAAGCAGGAGGGCAGGTCATTACAACTTGGCTGTTATCACTGCATTACCCTGTGGAAGAATTGGGCATAATTTAGTTTCCTTGTGAGCTGTGCGCTTATGAAGTGCTGAAGTGGCTTTAGATGCATGGATCTACTTTCTCTTTTGCAGAGGTTATTTTGCTAGTCCTCAACCTGTGCTCTCTGTTTTGTTTAGTTCTGGAATCTCAACCAAGCACCTTATGCCCTGGATCCGGCTGAGGGAAAGCCTTAACAGCACTTTGGACCATTCCCTGGAGTTTAAATCTAGCTGGGGAGTGGCTGCCTCAGAGGATCAGTACTGAAATGCACCAAACTTGTCACCTTTAGATTACTGTCATAATAAGTGATAAAGCACCCAGCCTGGATCAGGAATGACGCTACGTTGCTGTATGAGGCCTGGGTCTGTCTGCTGCTTTGACCTATGGCCTGAGCCAATGCTTTAATGGCCAGTTATTTGCAGTTTAATTCTGTTTTTCTGATCCGTGCAAATGCTGCCTAATGCACAGTTTCTCTCCCTCTTTAGTATTTATGCAGCTGTGATGAACAGTGTCATTAGTGCCAAGTTAATGAATCGATGTTAATGAGTACTCATTGTCCACAGATGCCCACGCTTGTACAGCAGGTGGAGCAAAGTCACTTAACATCCCAGTGGCCACGGGGGGCACCAGGGAGTTCTGCTTGCCTACAGCTTTTTGTTAGAAACTTCCCCAAGTACTCTTTCCTTGCCTTGGACTGACACATCAGCATTCCTTTGTTTCTTTCTTGAAACAGCTTTCGCCTCACGTATGCTGTTAAAGCAATGAGCATCTAACACACATCCAGCAACAGCCACTGGGTTGCTCTGGGTTCCCTTTGGCTGTGGCGCTGCTCCGTGCCCCTGAGTAGCCTTGTTTCTAACCACGGTCTGATGAGCTGCTACAAGGGAGATCCAAGTTGGCTGGCATGTGTACGTGAGTTAACATTACTTTTGTGGTTTTGGAAATGGGACTGCGTGGCAGATATCGCCAAGGAAGGTGAGAAGTCTGCACCCAAAGCTATTTTTAAAGGATTAGAGAGAGCGCCCCAGCTTGACGTGGGTATGTGGGAATGATAGTTTAGGTGTAGCGACAGGACGATTTTAAACTAAAAGAGGGTAGATTTAGATAAGTTATAAGGAAGAAATTCTTTACTCAAGGGGGCGGTGAGGCCCTGGCACAGGCTGCCCAGAGAAGCTGTGGATACCCCATCCCTGGAGGTGTTCAAGGCCAGGCTGGATCAGGCTTTGGGCAGCCTGGGCTGGTGGGAGGTGTCCCTGCCTGGACATGGGCTTTAAGGTCCCTTCCAACCCAAACCGTTCTATGTAGAATGAGAATAGTGTGGCAGGGAGAGCCCTTAGTATGTTTGAAATAACCTTGTACAGCCTAACAGGTTATACAGGAAGGCAGTTTGGAGGAGTTGAAAAAGTACAGTATATAAACCAGAGAGCACTCTGTTTCTGGGTAATGGGAAACACTGTTCGCAGTCCTTGCCTAATGCTTTGCATGAAGATTTAACACACAGCTGTCTGTGGTGCTCAGGCTAACAGTGATAACACTGCTTTAAGTACCTGTCTCTTCCTGTTTTTAGTAGTGAGTGCTTCTGGAGTAAGGGGTTGTTTTCCTGTACAAGAAACAACACTTTTTCCAACAACACTGAGTAATTGTTTAGAGCTCTGGATGCCTGTTTAGAAAAAGTTAAATCTCTCTGGGTTTTGTTTTTGAGAGATGTCACTTTGCATGCTTTTCTGTCCAAACATCTTTCCTGAGCTGGGCTTGAAGTTTGAACATGCATGATCCAGCCCCACTGACTTACAAGGAGAGAACCCTTCACTGGGCCATTTGACTAGGTTTAAAATAAATAATAATAATAAAGTTGCATAGCTTTCGCTCTCCTTACTGAGCTGCATTAGCAGTTATCTGAATACTTCTGCAGTTTTTGCCTCATCTTCTGTGGTCTTTGCAAACCAGCTTAGAGGAGACTTCACAGAGGCAGTTAAGAAGTGCCTTGTAAATGGAAGCGTGTAGTCAAGGCTGCCTCAGTCTGTTCGCTTTTCATTTCCTTTGCTTTTGGGGGAAGAGAATGGAGCTAAGCAGCAGCAGTGATGGAAGTGAATGCTTCTAAATGAAAAGCAGTTATAGTGAAGACCAGTGTTTAAAGGTAGAAGGACAGTGGGACTTGACTACCTCTTAAATCCCAGAGTTTTTTTAGGTCTTTCAGAGTTTATTGATTGCCAAAAAGCAGCCTCTGAGCTGAGTGGATTTTTTTTTCCTCTTTAATTTTCAGGCTGTTATTTATTACTGCTGTAACAAAGGCTGTGAGAACAGTTGATGCACACATCATGCCATTTGAGCGAAGCCAGAAGAGGTCTGTATTACTCTGTTCTTCTACACATTAATGTACCACAGAGACTGTTTAAAGTTGGGCATATCCATGTCTGCGTTTTCTCATTTAATGCTTAGTGTGGTTACTAATTCTGAAGTCACAGTGGTTTTTCAGTGTAAGGGAGGTAGTGTATTATTGGTGCTCTTCAGCTAGTGGTTACAGCAGAAGTTTTCTGCTAAGCCGTTATGAGGACAGCACAGACCAAGGGCTTGACTACGTGCACTATGGAAGAGATGCACCAGAGCTGAGACTCTGGTGCGGTGGCATTACACCCTGAAGATGGAAGTGGCAATGTGGTTGCTTATGGTCTATCTTACTGTGTACTCAGCTCAGAGCCACTTTTTTTTGTCTTTCTTTATAAGAAACTGAGGCTCAGCTATCTCATTGCTGGAGTGCCTTATGAAAATCTTTACATATGAAAAGGCTGTGAGATAGACTCCGTAAAGAGTGAGCAAGGCCTCTGGGACAGTTCCCACACTCTGTTGGATCATTATTCCTGAGAGGCAAGTTGTAGTATCTGCCCATAGTTTCCATCAGGCTGGTTGGGGGTTGGAGCCAGAGAGCCTAGAGGAGCTGCATTTCTGCAGTCTTGGGAAGGCAATGAGGAGATTGTGTTACTATCTAATGACAGGGAGAGTGCAGAAAGGACAGAGAGGAAGCCTCCTCCTGGAGGTGATCAGTGGCAGATGAGGTGCATCAGAGATGAATTGCAACAATGGGAATTCTCACACGGTATTAGGAGAAAAAAAAAAAAAGAAAAAAAAAAAAAGATTATAAGGGTGGTGAAACATTGGAACAAGTTTCCACAAGAGCACACTCAGCTGAGTAACCTTCCAGGATGTGGCACTGAGTGGGAGATTGTAACAGAGGAGCTCTAGATTCCTCCCAAACTATTTTTTTCTATCTTTTTTTTTTTTTTGTGTGTGTGTGTGTGTTTTACAAACCAACTCCACATTGATGGTTGGTTCCTTTTTGCCTTTTGGAGAACCAGAGCCAGCATGAAAAGTCCAGTTGATGAAAAAGCCTGCTTCTGCCTTATGAACAGTGCTGAGGAAACAGCTATCGCAGAACAGGAGACATGCTGCGTGAGCAGGTTCCAACTGTTCATCGTATAAGTATTTTAGTGGCATTGGTGATGTAAATCAGAGGACTCCTTGAAACACAGGAAATAAGTCACACAATACTTTTAGCCCATATCAGCAAGAGACAACCCCCCGTAAACACATCCACATAATTAAACACAGCTCTGTAGCAGCCCCCACAGCATTAAATACAACACTGTGCTGCCTGTATCTTAATTGTGTTTCACACTGTAAGTTCAGAAGGAGGGTGGTTTCTCTGACATCTGCAGATATGCAGTAAAACATGTCAAGACCGTCATGGAAACCATGCAAAAAGGAAATTGCAGCATGGAAACAAAGTCTCTCTCTCTCATCCTTTCTGAATATATTGAAATGAACTTTGAGTTAGTTGGGATGCTTATAACAGCCAATGCAGAGTGACATGGGTTAGTTAACCTCTCTTTTTCCATAGTGCTCCCTGAGGCAGGGTAAAGGTTTGTCTTTGGGTTCCTGTTTACAAATTAGTTTCATATGGCCACATTGCATATGGCTATAGATAAGGTAACACAGACATTGTCCATCGGAACAGTTCCTCAGTAGCAGATGATAGTTGTGCTCGTGGGGATAGAGGGAGCTGGGCTGGGTCTGAGTCAGAAAGCAGCAAGAAGAGTTAAGGTGATGTTACCAAATCTGACAGAAAAATGTGAAAACAAAACAAGCAGGAAAACAAAATAAAACAACAAAACTGCTAATGCCAAACCACAGCCTGAATCATGGAAAACAAAGGGCTATATTAGTTGTGGACATCTTCTCTGCTGGGATTTTGTTTTGGACATGTGGGTATGGGTGGTATGATGGATTTCTGAGGCAGAAACCATAACTTTAATGCTGTTTCTATTGCTAATTCCCAATTTAAATCACCCAACACTAAGCGTTACCAGCTGCAGATGACTGTTGACTTCCAGTCTGTTAACAAAATGATATAATGTCCCAGACCTGAAATAAAATATCCATTGGAGCTTGTCAGCTTGGGTTAAACAGCTACGGCTGGATAATTCTGAAGGCTCCCCGCAGTTGTGTAGCAGCTGGGACAGGAACCAAGGTCCTCAGCTTCTAAATTAGCTGTGCTGCAAGGGAGGTGGAGGAATCGCCCTGTCACTGTATGCCTGGCAGGGTCTGCTTGGCACTGTCTGCCACTCATTGCTCTGAGGACTGACAGCAGGGTCAAAGCAGCCAAAAGGAGAGTTCCCTGGGTGGTTGTTCTTGTTTGCAAGAAAGCACAGGCTAGCCATAATACGTCTTTTCTTAAATGCTGCCCCTCCACTGTTTTCAGGATGTTTATTTACTTATTTTGGCTTAACAATGCATAAGAAGCAGTATTGTCTTCCAGAGAGAAATGGCTGCTAGATGAGAACACTTCCTCTATTTACCACTTGCTTTAGATTTGTGCTTTGTTTACTGGCAGTGTTGGGATATATTACTTGGAGATAATTTGGTGCTTTGAAAGTAGGATGAGATGAATCCTGTGTGGGCAGGAGTTGTTTTAAAGACTTTGTGTTCTGCTACTGTACTATAACTTCCATTATTAATGGTATTCCCTTCCACGTGGTGTATCTTTGAAAAATAGGCAATACTAGTGGCATCTGTGTTGTGTTGGGATGCTCTGAGCAGACCCTGGCTGTTAAGTTCCTGAAAACACCCTTACTTCTGATTTGAACTAAAGTTAATATTAAGTGGAGTTGATGAGAATTTTTCACTCTTCCATGTTTATTTAGATTTTCATGGGATGGGAGACTCATCTCACTTTAGTAGCATTTGCTTCATGTGCTCCCTGAGCATTTTTTGTCCAAATACGTGGATGATATAATTGCATTTTAGACTTTATCAAACTATGTTTTTTTATCAATTTTCTCAGCACTCAGTCTCACGCTCATGCTGCTCAGTATTGTTATTTTTTCATCCATTTTTAAAATGCCACCTAATGTTGTCTGACAACAGCATTTATCTTCAAGCATCCTGCTTTCGTCCAATCTTTGTACTGATAGGTTCAACCCATGTTTATGTTCTTTCTGCTAATATTAATGACAGGTTTCGGTTTGTGGTACTGCTGTGGGTGCTGGAAGAAATGAGTGTAAAAAATGGCAAAATTGATGGTCCTGGCTAAATGTGCTGAGATGAGCTCAAATTGCTTCTGTAGCTCTCAGGATCAGGACTGAATAGAAAAGAAAAGAAGGAAAAAGGCTCGTGCATGTGCGTGGGTAGGTGTGAGGGTGGGCAGGAATCTGGAGATAACAAACATATCTGCAGACTGAACGTGGTCAGACTTTGTTTCTAGATATACCTAGTCTGGCCTTTGCCTCGGAGAGTTATAGAAGAGAGAATTCTTGTTACTTGAGAGGATTTATTTTTGTATTAATTTTATCACTTACTGTAAGAATAACATAACTAGAGACAGCATATGTGATACAGGCTACCTGTGAATGAATAACTAACTAGCAGAAGTATGTGGGTTGTGCTCTTACGAAGCTCGTTGAATTTCAGATCAGGATAGGAGCAAATTCACAACAGTTTTGACACTATAGCTGTCTGTCTCGTTGTCAGCAGAATTCCCTCGTCTTACTCTGGCCATTCCTCTGTTGTGTCTCTGCAAACATGCCTCTACTGGGGACAAGAGAAATTTTGTGTTTACATGAAAGATTTTGTTTTACATTTGCACTGGCCTTTCTGTATGGAATTCTCTCCTCCCTCTGCTCTGGGAGGGAATAATTCCATTCTCTTCTTCCTTTCTTTATAGTTGTGTCTTCTGAAAAGCATTTTGCAATGCTATATAGAAGAATGCTACATAAATTTAAATGCTATTGTATTGTCTCAGTCTATTGTTTGTCTTGCAGCTCAAGCCAGGTTATATTCTCGCTAGGAACAAGGCAATTACATGAGAATCTAGTGCTGACTGTTCAGTGTTATTTTTTATTACAGGCAAAGTAATAGGCTCAACCTTCTGCCAAATGCCCTTTTCTTTCTTTACCACACCCTTCCTACCTTCTTCTGTTTGAATAAGATTAGTGAAGTATAGAGAATGTTTAATTAAGTTTAATTGCATGACAGCTTAAAAGTGGGAAGGTAATTACTCATTTAATTATTGTGCTGCTTCGTGCTTAAAGTGTGTATATAATTGCTCTTTTTATAAGGACACTCAACTTTGCAAGCTTGCATGAATTTGTAACAGCCTCATACCTTTTGCTATTGTTTAAAGTAAAACTAAGCAAGTGTCATCTATAAAACAAGAGAAGCACATTCTGTTAGCTCAGCCATTCTCCCCCTTCTCTGCTGAGTTTTGATGGTGTCACCCTCCCTTCATCACATTTCTGTACTGGGAAGGACTTTAACATTAATCATATTTAAACACACAACCCACTATCTCTTATGTATTTTTCATTAACAGTTGTAGAACACATTGAGAACTTGGGATTGCAGACATGCAAGTGTAAATTATTATTTCCTACGCTGTCTTCATTAATTATTTCTACGGTGGCAACCTGATAGATCACTGCATGTGATTGCTTGAAACAGGCAAAGGTTAAGTGACTCTCAGGTAGTAGTGCTGGTCGAAGGAGAGTTTTCCAATGCACATAAGGGCTCTCAGAGGTTTCTAAACAAGTGCCTTTCTTTGCAATAATCCATTTCTCTTCTCCCTTTACTAGTACTAGCAGTAAGGCTGAGATGCTGAGTTCTGACAAGCTAGTAACTCCCAGGGCAGCTAACTGAAAGATGTTTTTCCTGTAAGAGTCACCAGAGTGGAGAGAAGAAGAGCAGTGGAGGAGAACCAGCTAGTCAAACACAGTGACATTTATAATTGCAAGGGGATTCAAAGTCTGAGGTAGCTGCAGGCTCTATACTTTTTTGTTTGTTTGTTTAAATAGCAAACATTACAAGAAAATCCATTGCACAAAGTCCCTCTGTAGTCATCAGGCAAGCAAATGAATTTCTCCAACTCTATCCTGGTTACTATCAAGTTAACTTCGGTATTGATGAGTTCTCTTACCCTTCCCAAGTGAGAGGGAGTGGGTGTGCATGTGGATGGGATTCATTATGGCAAGTTAGTACTTTTATTTGGTGACACACCAATGTAAAGTCAAGGCAAGTTCTGTGTGACCTCCCTGCCAGAAAGGTAAAGGACTCAAGCTGCGTAAGTCCAGAAGACTGTGTATGTCTGCATTTGGGTTTCCCCACAGTCTGTGGTTATCCTGGTTACTGCCTGTGTGTCTCCAGACACTTTTCCTCCTTGCATGAGTGAGAAGATCCTGAGTAATTCAGGCCTATCTTCCTGGGGTTGCCCAGACCCCTGTGTGGGATTTCTCTCCTGTACCGGGGCGATTGTTCCTTGTCACTGTGAGCTGCTTTCAGCCTTCCCTGGCTCTTGGTATCTGTATCCATGTTTCCTTCCTACGTCCCCTCAGCCTCGAGTGTACTCCCAGAACTTCTTGACCTTTCTAGGTCAGTCCTCAAAGGAGATGATCTGGCCGTTCAGTAACCCTTTAGGAACTGCTGCCATTCAGACGATATACTTCCCATTGTGGATTCTGTGGCTGTTAAGGAAACTTTTTTTCAGTAGAATGAGGTTTAGTGATGTGACACTAAGCATATTTATGGCCAGTGCACTGGAATAAGACAACTTCAGTTTAAATGTATGATTTTTTATTTTTATTTTTATTTTTTGCCTAGCCTTTTTAATGCTGTCAGTGGGTAAAAATACATGCTGCTTCCACAGAGGAAAACAAGAGAGAGCTAAACTTCATGTTTTGATAGTTCAGCTGTTGTTGGTTACAGAAGTTGGTTTCAGTTGGTCTTTCAAACCCATGGCTACCTGTGAGAAATAATTCTTACAGATGAGTTTCCTAGGGAGAGTGGAAAGGTGGGGTATGGAGGTTGATGATCTTAGAAAATTTCTTTGCATGGTCTGGAAAAGATGCTAAGAAACTGGTGTTAAAAATGGGATGGAGGAAGAGAGTTCTGAACTCAGCAGGATTCCTGCTTCTGCAGAGAAGGGAAATTGCTGCATTGCCAGCCTCTGATGAGCTCCTGGGAGAAGGGTCCTTGATAACGCAGCTCCATTTAAGCACTGACACCAGGATGATAATAGCCAGTTCTGTGCTCCCTGCAAGTCAGCATCTCCCAGCTTATGATGCGGTTCCACAGAGCTTTGTAGGGAACGCTGCTCTATGTAACGAAACAAATATCCTGTGTCCTTTAAAGCAGTAGTCTGAATGTAAAGGTAGAGTCTAGCAAAGCATGATGTTTGCTGCCTACTACTGCTGTTTAATCAGTATTACACTTTTAAAAAAGAGAAACTGCAAGGAGGAGTAGACAGGAGCAGGTCAGACTCAGCTGTGGCAAAAGAAATTTTAGACTCTGTTTTTAATCACCTGCAAGAAAGCATAGCCACAGGGTGAGCAGATCTGGGAACAAGAGAAGTTGTGCTTAAGTAATGTTAAGGTAACAATATATATCAGGCAGAATTGACTGAAATGAGCAAAATATGTCTGCTGACATTAATGACCAATTAACCTTATATGAAGACTGCTTTGAGAATAATGGCTTCCTTATTTGATTTGATTGAGACGAGTTTGATTTTCTGCCAACTGAGCTTTCTCTGCTGATTTGGTTGTTGATTTGGAAAAGCAGATGATGAAGTGCTGATTTCATTAGCTGTGTGTTGGGCATTCATAGTCTCTGGAAACTTCTGTTGGCCATCCAGTTGCTGTAATTCTGTGCCTAATACAGGCTGATGCAGCATCACTGCAAAAACAAAGGTCAAGAGCAGTAGCTGGGAACGTGCTTGAATGTTTTGCTAAATAAAGGCCTGACTTCTCAGCTTACTAGTTGGAACAAATGGATTTTTTTTTTTTTAGAGGAAAACAACTACAAATTTTCTTAGTTGGTGTTCTGCAGATTACAATCAAGTCAGAATGTCAGTAAAGTCAATAAGGATGTTACACTCCTGAGATGCTTTTTGATCAGAAGTTCTGTTGGCCATTGTTTTTGCATAAAGCATGCTAATCTTGTGAGCTTTTTCTCCTTATTCACTCTTCTTGCATTCAGCATGAACAAATGCTCTTTCGCTTACCTCAGTCTAAGTAGCAACAGGGCAACACTGCCACATGCAACATTGCCCTTTGGGAGGCACCGCGCTGACAGCTGTTGAAGTGGGAGTTTCCCTGCCAGTGTGCAGCAGAATTGAGAGGCTGTGTCTGACAGAGTTAGCATGCTTGTGGCTGTTTGCTTCCAAAGCCTGCAGCGTTCTGCACCCAGCAAAGACAAAATGGAAATGAGACTGGAGAAAAGATGTTTTGAAACAAGTTCTTTTTAGGTTATTTTTCCAGGTTATTTTACCATAACCTAGAAATGTTTCCGCTGAATGTCTCTTTTGCATTGATTTTGTGGAGAGATGTTGTACTATGTCAAAATTAGGGAAATCGTGCATCTCTGCAGCAGTAGCTCCGTTAGCCTGGAAGTGCAATGAAACTGTACTGCATCACTGTAAAAATGGCTGTGCTAACATCATCCTTGGTAGTTGGAAATCTGATTGTGGTGTGCTGAAGTGGTCTAGTGATCTAGTCGCTACAGATCTTGAACGTGCAGTCGCACCATGTCATAGCTACTTGAGACATACTCCTTCTAGTCACAGAATGAGTAAAAGGTGTAGAGGTGTTGCAGAAGTATGAATCTGCTGGGGACAAGAAGTGAGAATGGGAAGCTTGTGAAAGTTCAGCCAGGACTTTGTTTCCTTTTCAAAAGCTAATGTACCGAGAATGTTTTTGAATAAAGTGCTTAGCAAACTGTGGGATTTCTCAATAAATAAATAAAAATACTGCTTTGCTTGTTTGTTTGTGCACAGGGTGTGCCTTGAGCGCAGGTGGTGATGCTGTCCTTCCCTGGCAGAGGAATAGCACGTTCCAGCATGCCCCCCATCAGTCTGCCATGCTTCTATTGAAAGAAATCCTCTCTTCTCAGAAAAGTAGAAGATACTGTATCTGGTCCTTCACAGAGCCTCCTTACCACTTCTCCAAGGGCTGTTGCTTGAGGAGTAAGCGTGGTGAGCACACTTCTAGCACAGAGTAAATACATAAGGCGAGTTTTGTATAGCTGTCCCTTTTTCAGGTCAGTCTGTTAGGCATACTTTTTTCCTTCAAAAATATGAAGGAAAACTTTGATTCTTAATTTGGAGTCTGTCTATTGCACACAATTCCCCACTGTAATTTAAATTCTGTTTCTGGACATGGATGTTAGCACACTGCTTTAGGGTGTCCCTCTCAGCTGATGGTGACTGTCGATGTCTAGCTGCACCTTTCTTGTGGTGTGGTCTGTAATGCTCCCTCTTCCTCCAGTCTTGAGCTTTTCCTGGCTGGGGGTTATTCAACAGATGAAATAGTGAAACCTTTTATAAAGGTGATAAATTTTCATTATACTTTTTTTTTTTTTTTTTTTTTTTTTGACATTTCAATACATTTTAAGCTACAAGCCAGGCCTAAATTCATCTCTCTATTCAGTCTGGAAAGCTGAAAGTCCATACCAGCCCCATGTGTCCCTTTTATACGGGGGCTCTGAAAGTGTTTTCCAGAGGAAGGCTAGTATTATCTCTGGTGCACAGCGTGAGACAGCAGGGGAATATGGCTTGTCCCTTGTGACAGTAAGCAAAAGGAGCAGAAATAAGGATGAGAGTTGTCTTTCTGACACAATATTTAGTATATGTTGCTTACTGGATGTGGATGGAGATGCTTCAAAATGTGTGGTAGATATTTGAATGGACCAGAAAAATAATGTATTTTTTATACTGGAAATAATGTAGGGATTTAAAAATAGAAAAAGAAAAGCCAAAGCTTCCTTGAGGTAGAATCCTAAGAGATTTTATTTTCAGTATGAAATAAATTTACAGCGAACTACAGTCCCAGTTTAGATTAGCGACAATATCTTTTATCTTTTTTGTCACAAAGAGGTCAAGATTTTTTTCCAGTATGATGTTTAGTCAGTGTTGTAAACAGTTAGTTTGTTGTTGTTGTTGTTGTTGTTGTTTTTTGTTTGTTTTGTTTTGTTTTTGTGTGGTGGGGGTTATGAGGGTGGAACAGCATATTACAGTGGAATACTAGATGGTGAAGAACTGTGTGAGATGTCTACTGAAGGTGCTACAAGGATGTGCAACTGTATAAAATGTTTCTACCTACTCTTTTTCTTGCTGGAAGTTTTAATTAGTTTCAGCCATGTGGCTGTTAACTCTCTTCCAGCAGTGCTCCAGTTCCCTCTGAGGGATGTCAGAGATGCTTTTTACTCTCATAATGACTGATCATGTTGTTGTGGTTTAACCCGGCTGGCAGCTAAACACCACACAGCCGTTCGCTCACCCTCCCCCCTCCCTCTCTGGGATGGGGGAGAGAAACGGGAAAGTGAAGCCTGTGGGTTGAGATAAAGACAGTTTATTAAGATAGAAAATAATAATGATAATAATAATAATATGTACGAAACAAGTGATGCACAATGCAATTGCTCACCACCCGTTGACTGATGCCCAGCCTATCCCCTAGCAGCCGGCCCCCCACCCCGGCTAGCCACCCCTAGATATTGTTCAGCATGATGTCAGATGGTATGGAATACCCCTTTGGCCAGTTTGGGTCAGCTGTCCTGGGTCTGTCCCTCCTAGCTCCTGCTGCACCCCCAGCCTGCCCGCTGGCAGGACAGAGCGAGAAGCTGAAAAGTCCTTGGCTTAGTATAAGCATTGCTCTGCAACAATGAAAACATCAGTGTGTTATCAGCACTCGTCTCATCCTAATCCAAAACATAGCACCCTACCAGCTACTAGGAGGGAAAATAACTGTCCTAACTGAAACCAGGACACGTGCTGCAGGACTGGGAAGGAAGATCCCTTTTAGCTTTGGAAGATCCCTTTTAGCTTTGTTAGGATCATAATGGGCCATATTTTGACGTATGTGAACTCTAAGAAGTTTGCACTGGGGAACACTCAATCACAGCGGAGTACTGCAGTTCAATGCAGTAATGGGGGTATTTCTGACAGGATTATGAGAACATCTAATGCCAACAATAATGCCAGTCTTTTGTGTCGAACTGGTAGGAAAACAACCTCTCTATGCAGTCTGACAGCCAGACATCACCCATGGCTGATCTCTCTTCCTGTTTTTGCAGGACACTGGGAGGGACAGACAGACAAAATAAGAAATACATTGTGACAGAGCAGGTATGGCCCTCCTTAGGATCCAGAAGTCTTTAGGATCCAGTCTGTTCTGAATGTCTTTTTGTCTGTTGCTTTAATTTTCCTGTGCCACCCCCAGTGCCCCAAAACCTGTATCCATAGCTTCAAAACATCTAGAGTCACTTCTGCCAGGCAAAATCCACACTAGAACCATTTACCATATGTAGCACTATCACAGGGAAAGTGTATTGATTAATTCCTGTGCAGGGATTATTAACTGATTAAGTCTCCATATATTACTTAGGAAGTTTAACTTTTAGAAAAGTAAAGACAGTTGTGGAGCTTGCATTATCTGTGTTTATTCCTAAAACATTTGGTGCAGATACTAACAAACTTTTTGCATGTACCCATCTGGAAAAAGGAAGTAAATTTACTTGGGAGAGGAGGATATCAGTGTTTCATCTCATACAGAAAATTATTTATTTATTTAATGTTATTTTTAAAGCAATGTGAGAAAAGGATGGATATTTCTTTTTGGAGTCAGAATTAGAACAAGGGATGAAGAACCATCCCATGACCTCATGCGCCGCTGCTCTGTTTAGTGCCATGACCTATACGTCAGAACAAAAGAGTGTGGGGGTATGTGAGGGAAACAGCATAACATGGCTTGTGGAGTCAATGGGTTCAGGTTGTGAAATGTGCTTTTCCAGGCTGTTGCAATGGATTAATCAAAAAATAAGTGAGGTCTGGCCTCAAGTATATATAAACTCAACTGCAGTGTGTATAAATAATTGGGATCCTATTGGCTAGTTATGCCTAAAGGATAAACATTGTTCTGGTGTGGTCGTTGGCATATGCAATCTAATTAAGGGTAGGTTAATTAAACGGAGGTGGTGCTAACATTGCCTTTATCTAGGAGCAAAGTAGCTCTGGATCTCCTGAAGTGACTTGTGTGCTACTAGGTCCACATGTTTTGATCTCTACAGCTTTTTGAGCCCCTCACTTTGACTTTAATGACAGATAAACCATTCTGCTGGGTGAATTCTCATTGGTTTTGCAGTTGCAGTGAACGCTGCTAGAAATATGTCTGTGACTGCCCTGGCCTCCCAGCGTCGTTGTTTGTCAGAGTAAGCCAATATCCCCACCACTGGTGGGCTCCAGGAATTTTACTGTGAAGTGGGGACTAGGGCCAGGAGGGAGCACTCCTTGTGGGGGACTGGCCAAGAAGAGGCTGACTGAGGCTGCTGTGCAGTATGAGCAATAGAAGAGCAAAGGTGATTTGTGGAGAGAAAGAGAGGGAAAGCAAGATTTTCAAAGGGCAAGTACTTAGAAAGATTAAATGTTACAGAGCGTGATCTGCAGCTGGTAAACAGGAAAATGCCAGGGTGATATTTCTGATGTGAATGTATCTGCAGATTAGCAGTAATTAAAGCTGGGTTTAGTCTGCTTGGGGCTTTCTTTTTGTTCCCTCAGTGTCCACATGCTTACTCATTAGTGTTAAGAATCTAGTATATTAATATCATTTAAAAATGTCTATTTTTTTCTCCTGTAAGTTCTCCTAGTGAGATTATGGATGAAGCTGTGTTATCCCTATTGCTCCAGTGTGTTTGTGTTCCTCTGTATGTTATGGTACTTCTTTTTAACTGTCTTTCATTTATAATCACATGCTTATGTTCAATAGTGTTTAAACTTATCCACATGAACCACTCCGATGTCGCTATCATCAGTTAGTGATGTTTATACAAGTTGTGTATAGGTTAGGTATCTGTAGATCAAATTCTCTTTTCTGTAGACCTGATTTGGAGAAGGTTTTTTTATTTATTTATTTTATTTTTCTTTTGTCCCTTCTGCTTCCCACATTTCTTCTTCTTCCAAGAATCTTTGCTTTGAAAAAGAGCATGTTGGTGTCTGGAAGATGCTGTTTTTATGCAAGATGGTTTGCACTTCGGAATACAGAATGCATGTAGTTGCATGTTTTTTTTTTTTTTTAATATAGTTTTTTATAATAGGGTTTTTAATACAGTTTTTTTTTTTTTTTTTAATAGAGCTTTGACCTGCAGGATTTCATTGGGTAGCATATCTGTCTCTTAGACCAGGCCCCTCATGTGGTTACAACTGAGTCTGTCTGTCTGTCCCCAGCCCTGCTGCCTCCCTGCCCCAAGGACGAGGAAATGACTCGCCTAACATGGGCACAACTTGTTGGCATATCCAGAACAAGCAATCAGCAGGTGATTGCATTAGCATACATATGCCTTCTAACACCATCGAGCAATTTTCCCAGGTATGTTCTATAATAACAAAACACAAAGTGTGGCTTTCACATAACAAAATGTAAAGCAATGAACAAGAAGAAAGAAATAGAGGAAGAAGATGAGAAAAGAGAAATACGGAAGGAGGAAAAAATTGTCCTGGTAGTAGTATGGCTTTGCTCAGAACAGTAAACCCTTTTGGAATGGCTTCCTGAAGTGACAGCCATTCATTCAGCAGAGGCATAGGATTTCTGAGTCACGGCTGCAATTCATGAGAGCAGAGAGAAGACCAAACTCTATAAAACACATCTGATGTTTTCATTGTGCAAATGGCTTTGAGGAATGTTTTATGATGACACCCTTGGTGACTGGTGCTTTGCCTGCTCATGCATTAGCAGCAGTGAGTCTGGTGGTGGTTTCCTGTATCAACCATTTCCCGTTTTGCTTTTAGAGAAATTTAGATTTAGGATTTTCATTTGCTTAATCAAAGTTCTTATATAGTTTAGAAAGAGAACTCCACTGAGTTATCTCTCATGCCAAACCTTACATGCAAATGTATTCTTACCAGACGGTTCGATTCCACTTATTTCCATTTCCTGCTAGTACAAAACTGGCATTTGCAATGAGCCAGTTACATTCTGGCTATTAAGTCCTGATCATAAGCAAGGTCATACCACCAAAGTGCTCATACTTCTCAGAGCAGCTCTTTGGCCACTTTGCTTTCTTCCATGTGACTGTGACACATAAAGAGAAGGAAGGTGGCATTTGAAGCCATGACAGTGCAAAGCTAAAGTGTCAGTGACCAGATTCCCTTCTGGAGATGCAGTGGTGTCGTAAAATCTTGTCTCTCTCGTAAAGCTGTTATGAGAGATGCAGGTTGACAACACACCCAGTCTAGTTACCTGCTTCTTCCTGCCTTCCCTACCCCTTCTCCCAGGTGATATCCTACATGTCTTTTGTAGGATCCCTACATATGCTTTGGTAAATCCCTATCCCTACATGTGCTTTGGTACTCAGTTCTAAGAGCTAAACTGGCAGAAAACTAATCTCACAGAAACCACCTTCCCTGAGAAGAACATCAATGTGCTCTGTCAGACTCATTAGACTATAATTATCTGGTGGTGGGGAGGAACGTCAGTGGATTGACTTTATGCAGCACTGAATCAAAAAGTAAGAAAAGTAAGAAGTACAACTTATTGCATGTGAGTGTGAAATAAGGCCCATGACAAATAAAAAGGCTGTGATTCTTTTTTCACTGCACATATAATACCTCTGGGCTCCTTCCTGTTCTCACTGCCCGTTAAAGGTAAAGGGATGTTTCAACAATTTCTAGTATAAAAGGTTAGAACTTAAATGCTATAAATATTTGACTGCAAGACAAGAAACTGTGAAGTATAGCTGTGATTGTTTTGTGGGCAAGAGATAAACACAATCACAGAAATCAACAAATCAAAAAAAAACAAAAGTCTGGTACTACCAGATGAAAAACAAAACATTATTTTATCATAGCTAATAAAACAAAACTTCTGCTATCTTTAAAGAAGAAGAAATAAACCCAAAATGGCAAGTTTCAGGATTTCTGAGTCATAGCTTTCCAAACATTATTTCCAAACAGGTAATTCAAGACCGCAGTGGTTGTCCTTCTGAATACTGTTTAAATCACTAAGCCCTTATCAGTGTAGAGTAGAATAACGTTTCTTTCAGCAGATTTATCCTGCCATTTCATTTGAATTTAGGAAACCCCATTAGCACAGTGTCACTTTCTTTAGAGTTACTGTAGCTGCTGTATATTCTGTCTCTCTCTCATGTCGGGGTTGGAAAGACTTTGCTCTGGGGCAGTGCTTTGTAAAACTTAATCGTTTTGTAGTAGACCATAGCCGATCACTTGCACTGTTGGCTAGGGACCTGGGTAACCACTTTGCACTGCGTTTGATGATGCTATCTGCAATGTTGCCCTTATTCTTTGGGGCTCATCTAAGAAAGCTCATGATACAGCTACTGTGCTCTGGTTTTGGTTGTCTGTTGACTTGTTTAGTGTGAGTGTTACAGGGGTTTTCAGTTTTGAGGGAAAGTAATAGTTCAGTACAGTTTTCTGTATTCTCTCAGTCAGCACCTTGGATGAGACTGCAAGCTCAGAAAGTAGACAGCCACGTGTGATCTGACAAAGGACAGGGTATTACGTTTTATGTAACTATATCTTTTATATCTTTGTTCCCTGGTAGTTTGGGGCCATCCTCGTCAACATTATCTGCAATGATTCCTGTTCTTTCTGTAAGTCAGCAGGGATGGGGCTTGTTCTTTCCTTGCAAACTAGTAGTTGTAGAAAGAGTAACATCAGACAAGGGAACTGCATTGCTTTGCTTTGTCTTTTGGGCTGGGGAGGAACACTTGGCTGAACTTTTCCTTAGGCTGAATTGCGTTAACTGTTGGGATGTGGATTTAGAACTTTAAACCCATCTCAGAACAAGGGCTATGATCCTGTTAATCCCTCCAGAAATAGAGTGAATTTCTCGTTTTTGACCTGTTTATGCTGCTCTCTATGTCCCTGTAGTCCCTATGGGTATCCAGGAGTTGCATTCCCTAACATACTGTCTGTGCTTAGAAGCAGTATCTCACCAGCTTAGGGAATAAAAGTCAAAACCTTCAGCCTCAGAAGCGTGATCATTGATTGTGCTTTCAGTCTGTCCTGGCTGACTGAAGTCCAAAGATCTCCTTATGTATTGCTGCTTCCAAAATTGCTCCAACATGCTAGATGTTATATTGCTGTTAATTCCCTCAGTGCAATTGAAAATGTGGCAAGCTTCCAGTTCTTATATTTGGATGGGACGTGAGATGACACTGTGATGTGGTTATTGTTGTTGATTTTTTTTGTTGTTGTTGTTCTCTTTTTATTTTCCTTTTTTTTTTTTTTTTTCTCCCTGTGGAATCCTTCTCTGTGTGGGGAAATGAAAGATGTGTTTTAAATCTAAATAGCAACTGGAAACAGATCGTTGTCTTAAGGTGTTCTTGCTTTTGAGACAAAATGTTTTTGTCACACCTGTGGTTAAATTCTGACATCAGATATAAAAGGTTGCCTGAACATTGCAAGATTACAAGAAGGAAAAATTCATTCGTTTCCTTGAATGGTGAAATGATATTAGATGATTTTCTGGGTATTCCTGACTGGAAAGGGAGTAGACTCACTGAATTTCAGGTATCCAGGGGAACCAAGGTACCTTGGCCAATAAAGCTGCACCCAGGCTTCAGATTAGGCCAGAGTCTGCAGGTAGCTCTAAATATTCCTCCACGGTCTTAGAGAGGCAAATGCAATTTGTTTGGCATATTCTGTTTTCACTTTACACAGTTTTGCTCTCTCTTGTGGGGGAGATTTATTAGTTCAAGGGAAATTAGCTCAGTCTGAATTATTTATGTAGTCTTGAGTTCTGTTCCAAGTGACTTCCAGAAACCTAATGACTCTTCCTGTTACATCTTTCACATGCACTGTGCCCCTCATGTGGAATTGCAGTGACTTGCTGCAATTCAGAGCCCAGGGCTTGTTGGGAGGGGTCTGATGCTGCAGGGATTTCCAGTAGGGATTCCCAGAAATCTGGAATCAGTTTGCACATCCCTGGTAGACTGATATATTACATTGCTTTGCCTGGCTCTCATTGCTGTAATGAGGTTAACTTTTTTTTTTTTTTTTTTTTTTTTTTTTTTTTTTTTTTTTT